>NC_080542.1:115333909-115653909 GCF_028640845.1 Ahaetulla prasina | reverse complement strand
CTAGAAAAGAAGATTTTTACCAAAACATACATTGAAGGGGTGCCGTGCCAAATGGAGGTGGACACCAGCTCATCAATCACAATTATGTCCTGGGACACCATCGTGAGAGACTTGCCAGCCATCGCAAAGCGCCAGCTACAAACCCAGAAGCTGAAAGTGCAAGACTACCAGGGAAATCGGATCCCTGTTCGAGGGGTCACGTCCATCAAAGTCAAGTATGGACAGTTCAAGAAGACCCTACCAATCACGGTAGTAGAAGGAACTCTACCGAGTTTGCTAGGGCTGGACTGGTTCCGGGCTTTGGGCATGGGAGTGACTGGGGTCTACAGAAACAACGTCAACCTCAAGGATGAACTGCTGAATGAGTTTGAGGACATCTTCAAGGACTGCCTGGGCAAGTACGTGGGGACCCCCATTTCTTTCAACCTAGACCCACAAGTTGCCCCCATCCGGTTAAAGGCTAGGAGGGTCCCATTCGCCCTAAAGCCCAAGATTGACAGGGAGTTAGACAAACTAGTAAGCCAGGGAATACTAGTCCCCGTGGTCCATGCAAAATGGGAGACACCCATAGTGACCCCAGTCAAACCGGATGGATCAGTCCGGATTTGTGCTGACTACAAGGCAACGCTTAACAAAGCATTGCAGAAGAGCGCATACCCCGTCCCAGTAGTGCAACACTTGCTGCACTCGTTAGGTCAAGGGAGGTTTTTGATTTGGCTCAAGCCTACCAGCAACTACCCGTAGATAGCAGCACAGCCGAGGCGCAGACAATTGTCACGCACCGTGGCGCTTTCAAATGCACTCAACTCCAGTTTGGAGTTAGTGTGGCTCCAGGGCTATTCCAAAACCTAATGGAACGACTGTTACAGGGTCTACCCGGGGTGGTACCATATTTCGACGATGTATTGGTATCGGCAGAAAACTTAGACGAACTTGGGGTAAAACTAAGGAAGGTATTGGGCATTTTCAGGTCTGCTGGGCTTAAAGTTAAGCTTAACAAATGCCAAATTGGGGTGGAGTCCATAGAGTTCCTGGGATACTGAATAGACAGGGAAGGGATCCACCCCACTGAGAGCAAAGTACGGGCCATTAGGAAGGCCCCAGCTCCCAAAAATAAAACGGAATTACAAGCATTCTTAGGGCTTGTTAACTTCTATGCGGTATTCTTAAGGAATAAGGCAACAATAGCCGAACCGTTGCATAAATTACTAGCAAAGAAAGCTGGTTGGTCATGGGGCAGAGTGGAGGCTAGGGCATTTGAGGGGGTAAAAAACCTTTTGTCCAGCGATAGCCTCCTCATCCAGTACAATGGCACATTGCCACTAGTACTAGTTTGCAATGCATCACCCTACGGGGTGGGGGCTGTGCTCAGCCATAGGTTACCGAATGGAACAGAAGCCCCTATAGCGTATTATTCCCGAACAATGTCCTCAGCCGAAAGGAACTACAGCCAGCTAGATAGGGAGGCATTGGCTATAGTCTCCGGGGTTAAGAAATTCCACGAATACTTATTCGGGCGAGATTTCGAGATTGTCACGGAACATAGACCCCTACTGGGACTCTTAGCGGGCGACCGCCCAATACCTGTTGCACTTTCACCCAGGCTGACCCGATGGACCATCTTCCTAGCAGCATACTCTTACAAATTGCTCTACCGCCCGGGAAAAGACTTAGGGCATGCGGACGCTCTTAGTAGATGCCCTTTACCGGAGACCATCGAAGACCCGACCCCGGGGGCACCCGTCTTGCTCATTGACTCTTTGGACTCTGGCCCAGTCACATCTAAGGAAGTGGCTAGGGCATCGTATAGGGATATTACAATAAGGACTGTAATTGGTTGGGTGCAAAGGGGATGGCCCACTGTGCCGGGTGAGCGTTTCAAAGACTTTGCGAGAAAACGATTGGAACTGTCGGTTCAAGGGGGGTGTCTGTTATGGGGGGATAGAGTGGTTATTCCGGAAAAATTGCACAGAAATGTGTTGGAACTGTTGCATGCGGGCCACCCGGGGATTGTGAGGATGAAGAGTTTAGCGAGGAGTTATGTATGTGGCCCCTAATGGATAAGGACATTAGCGACAGGGTAGGGAAATGCCAATTCTGCCAAGAGTCAAGGCCACTACCCCCTACAGCCCCAATTAGAGAGTGGGAGAAACCCCAGGGGCCATGGTCCAGGATTCACATAGACTTTGCGGACCATTCCATGGGCAGACCTTTTTAATTGTAGTAGATGCCTACTCAAAATGGTTAGAAATCATCCTCATGAAAACCATGATGCCCGAAGCAGTTATTACAGTCCTGAGGCATCTATTCGTAACACACGGCCTGCCCGACACCCTAGTTTCCGACAACGGCCCGCAATTCACGGCAAAACAGTTTGAGGGGTACTTAGCGGACGAGGGCATCAGACATGTCCTCTCGGCGCCTTTCCACCCAGCGACGAACGGACTTGCAGAACGTTTCGTTCGGAGCGCCAAGGAAGCGCTATCCAGGATAAGTCCAAGCGATTGGCAAACCAAAATCGATACCTTCCTGGCAGTCCAACATAGAACCCCCTGTGTGACAACTGGCCGCAGCCCAGCGGAACTATTGATGGGCAGGAAACTCAGGTGCCCATTAGACTGACTAAACCCAACTTACACCCCAGATGGGTACAAGGGTATCCAAGAAAAAACTAGGGAGATGACAGCGGGTGACCCAGTATGGGCACACAACTATAGCGAGGGCCCAACATGGATAAAAGGGACAATTCTAGGCATAACCGGGCCAAAATCATACGTAGTAAACATGGAGGATGGCCGGGTTTGGAGACGCCACATAGACCAATTAAGAAAACGAATACAGAAACCAAACAGCCAGACCCTGACTACCAAATGTTTGAATCTGCAGCTGACTCAAACCCAAGGCGAGTGGAGGACTTATCTGAATCCGATGAAGTCCAGCGACGCCAACCGGTTCCTCCTGAAGACAGCAGGGACGACTCTGCCAATAATCCAGGGCCGGACGGCCCAGAGGAGGAGCTGGGAGGAACAAACAGTCCCTCCGACCAGCTCGGCTCATTCCCAGAGAATGAATTGCGCAGGTCAGAAAGAGTTAGGAGACGCCCTGTCTACCTGCATGACTACGTGGAAAAATAACATGCAAATTTTATGTAAATATGGGTACAATGCGTTCTGAGGGAAGGAGTGTAATGTATTTAAACTTTAGGAGGGAAGTTTGGGCGGGAACTAGCACGTTGCTGATTGGTTGAAGCCTCAGCCAAAATAGTATTTAAAGAGGGGTTCTTGCCTGTTGTTCTTTTGCTGGGATCACTATAAACTAAAGAGCTGTTGTCACTCACCGGTCTCCTGCCTCTTCATGGCCCCATAAGCCATCCACACTGGTTGACAATTGCAAATTGGCTTTGTTGAATACATGTTCGACATGTATACTTTGAATACTTTGTTTCAAAATATGGCTTTAAAGCAAAACTCTCCAAAACTTAAGAATGATAGTGGAATATATTGTTGGTGTGTACTGCCCTTGCTGATTCAACATCAAAGTAAAACATTCCTGGATTGATGGCCCGCGTAATGTGTTGTTGCCGCATCAGACTGAAAAGAAGGCTGGGTTGATGCTGTTTTGTCAATCATTCAGTGCTCAGCATGGTACGCTTTCAGTGAAATGATAATCTAAACATGCTTATGTTCAGATGACATTCAAGAGAGGAGAGCTGGTGTGCTCAAGATCATTGATTTGAGGGGTGAAGATGATGATGTGCAGGGAGATTTTTCTCTACCTGCAAGAAAAAGACCTTTAATCAATGCCCGAGCATCCACTCTGCTGGAGTTGATTGACTGGTCTGAAGATGTATATGAGCCATCTTTGAAGTGCTGACTGTCTACAACAGAAATAAAGAAGTTCACTGATGAACCAATGCAAGTACCATAGTGGCTCTGTCATGCACAATCAATAGAGGCATGTGTGAAACAGTTCACAGAGGCAGGAAGCGGCATGTATTCAGATGAAAAATGTGAGGGTTATAGCAGAAGCCAAGAAGTAAGTCAGCAGCTGATGTCAAAGAACAAATCAAAACAAGATTTGATAAAACTTTCTTAAACATTTTTGTAATTTGGATAAATGCTTTCTGATGTTAGTTTATGATTGCATGGATTATTTTTTGCTTAGCTAGGTAAGATTCATGCAGAAAAAAGTTTAATTTTTATAGTACAAGGTGTAATTTTGAGAAGATAAAGTTAATAGTATTTGGGTTACAAGAGACTTTTGTGGACATGGATCAGACATGAATTTACCATATCAACATTATGTAATTGCAAAAATAACAGCAGATTTGAATTCTTGGTATAAAAACACATATTTTTAGAACTCACTGAAATAAATGTAAAAATTAATTTTCACCCCGTTAAATGATACACATATGCCTATATGCATTGTATTAAGGGCAAGACATATAGGAATATGTTTGTCTAAGTTTTATTATATGGAAGTGAGAATTTATTATGTCAGGAGAAGAATAAAAGCATGTGGGAGTAAAAGAATGTAATGGTAATAGGGTACTTAACAATAATGGGATGAAACAGGGAGATAAAGGGTCAGGAATAAACAGGGACTACATATCAATGACTGTGGACTGGAAATAAAAGTGAGTGGAAGTAATAAATAAAAGTGAAAGAAGTAAGTTGAAATAGTTTGATGAAATACAGAGACTATTAAAACTGAATCACAATACAAATCTATAAAACACCTTGACTGTTGTTTTAAACTTGTCAAGTGGAAAGGAAAGATCAAGAAAGTCATGGGTAGATGGAGTTATGAAGATCCCCAAAAAAAGAAGTTGATAAGATTAAAGAACAAAAGATAATATATGAATCAGAATATGGATATGGCAAAGCAAGGATGGTTTATATTTTATAAGGATAGAAAGGCATGGTGAATTATAGGGATGTGAACTAGTTCTAGCTTTGCTTCTTTTCCTTTTCCCTATTGGGTGTATTTGAATTTTTGGCCTACTGTTTTTCGTTCCTTTCTGCACTCTGCAAAAAAAAATATTGTAATGCGATTAGTCTTTTATAGGTCTATATTAAACTGAATGTAAAAAATTAATGGTACTTGCCATTTTATCTTGCAGCACATAATCCAATACTTTAACTGTAAATTTTATGAAGACACCCTGTATTTAGTCACATATGCTTAAGCCTATTAATACTAATTAATATTTAGGGCAGATAAATAAATTGGAGATAAGTCTAAATAATTGAAGTTGATAAATATCTAAGTGGACTATTAAAAGGTAGATTTCTCCACACAATGTAAATGTGCAAAATAATATTGAAACGAATTCAGTAGAAGTCAAGATAAATCAATGCTCATGAAATTATGTCTAAATTGATGTTTCCAAACTGGCAATGACTATCAATAAAAGGATTTGGAGGCCACAGTAGATATCAACAAAAGCATCATCTCAGGATATGGCAGCTTGTCAAAGCATATTAGATATTATTTTAGAAAATATTAACAGAAAATTAAATTCAACTATCAAGTTTATAGTCTTCTTCTTGTGCCATATCCATCATCGGACATTGGCGATCATGTTGGCAGTCCTATTTTTGTCAACAGCCGCATGAAAAAGTGCCACTAAGTTTGTCCAAACCAATCCATTGGGGGGGGGAGACTTTATAAAGTCCATGATTACGGTGACTTGTGGATTTTATTTCCATCAAATAGAGTGATGGAAGGTAATCCTTCTTTAGCAACTGCTTTGGGCAGCATCCGCTCAGTTATGATAAGGATGAAAATGTAACTGCGTGGCCAATGCCCACTTTTATAACTTTTGCAGTGCCTCTCCTTGTCAGTCATACTATCACCATTACAGTCAATTAGTACATGTTATGCTATGACAGACTTTTTTTTCTCCCTGTTTCCAGAGCGGAGAGATTGCCTAAGGAAGCAGCCTCTTCCTGAGCTGTTTTTCTTTCCAACACAATTAACAATCCTGATTCTATGAATGTAACTACTTAATTATAGTACTTGGCCAACTGCAGCTACTCCCTTAAATTTACAAGATCTTAATAAATTTTGAGAACCAGTTTGGCAAGTAGAAATTAAGACATCAGGCTAAAAATTGGAAGACTTTTAGTTCTAATCTCACTTCAGACACAAAGCCAACAGGATGACCTTGGCCTAAACACTTTCTCTCAACCCTGGGAAGGAGCCAATGGCAAAACCTTGCCAAGAAAACCGCAGTGACTAATCCAGAGAATCAGACACAATTGAAGGGGGGTGGGGGAGAATCAGTTTTATACAGAAGACTTTTGCTTGCCTTCTAAGTAGCTTGTTTTGAGCATGCTAGGCAAGCAGCCGCACTAGTTCATTTCTTTCAAAATATATGTATATCTGCTTGTTGTCTTGAAATCCTTTTCTTTTCAATAAATGTAACTAGAAACATTTAATCTTTCCTTACAAATTATCCCAGTGTCAGGGTGAGCTTTCTAAAGGGAAGAGGAATGGGGGCAAAGACTGTAAGATTTTTTTGTTATTGTTTTACCAAGCTTTCTCATACATCCAGTTCTGGAAATTTTCCCCACTGTTTGGAATCACCCAGCTGTTTGGGATTTTGTACTTTTGATTCTGTAAAGCAAAGAAAAGCTGAAGTAAAAACACTGATGTGATTCTTCACTTAGCAACCACTTCATTTAATGACTGAGTTGACACACCCAATTACAGTTGCTTAAACAGGGACTACATATGTTGAGTATTTTTAAACAGGAATAAGGCATGATTGGATAGATATTCAGTTAGTCAGGATGGTTCTAAATATAGTAGATAAATAAAATGCACCATGTTCCTCTAACTCAATTGTAAGGAAATTGAGAGTACAGGGTTGTTGTTTTTTTGCATATATGCTTTGATAGCTAGTCTAGATTGGACTTCAGTGAAATTAAACGAGGCTAACTGGGATTCAGTCTCAAAAATTAGTAGTTTATAACAAAGTCCCCATATAGATTTTTACCTTAACTCTTTATTTAAAAATATTTTTCCAAAAAGAAAAGAAGAATATTCACCACTTTTAGATAACGTAATTAATGTTTCATGCCATCATATTATATTATAAAATAAATAGAATGCTCAACAGAAGCACTGCTATTTTTCTTTGAAAAATAATTTAGCTGTCATCTAAATGGCATATAGGACAATCTATACATTATTTTTCAGAACTGTTAATTGGTTTTAGATAAGCATGCTGAGAGTAACATAGGACAGGCTTTGTAATGCCTGCAATAAGATTTGCACTGGCTACCTAACATGGATTTTCTTGTATTTTACCTTGTCTTATTTCTCTCTTTTGACATTCTCTCTCTTTTAAATGTATTGTTAATAATCAGCCAAAAACCTAATCTAGCAAGAAGAATGTAAAAGCCTATATAATTCATTATTGGCTGGGATGGGACTAAAATAAGGTCTTGGTAGACCTCAGATATTTTGAGGCACTAAGATTAGTTAATTTAAAAAGTTATAGGGGACTTCTAATAAACTGCATTTTTCTAAGACAAATCTTTAGAAAAATAATGGCATGGCATTAATACATGTAAGATTTTGTTTCGATAGAGGGAGGCAAAGCATGTAATTAGAACTGCCTCAAAAGGCTACAAATGTATATTTAACAACCTAGAATCTTTCATAATGTATTAGACTACAATTCCCATAATGCCCAGCCTGCCATCCCCCAGGAAAAACAGCAAGATGGAAAAAGCTTCTATAAATTATTTTCTTATTTGCATATTCTTGAGGTATATACTCCTTCTCCCTCTCCCTCTTTTAGCAATATTTGATTGGCTGATACATTTCTTTTTTAGAAGGAGAAATTCCATCTTGTTTTAATCATTGTCCGTAGCTAGCTTTGCTTGCTGATTGCCAGTTGCATTCCTTTTAAAATGTTGCTTTGGCTTCGGTTCTAGGCAAATTTTGGAGCTGAAAATTCTTTAAAAAGTGGTACTTTATGCCTTCTTCTTTCTTTCCCCTAACAAAAAACAGGCATAGCCTTAGTTATATAAGTATGTGATGAGCTGGAGAAATATAATGGCTGCCATTTCCTTTTTTATTTTTGTTTTAATGTATTTATTTAATGAAAAAAGAGCAGAGAAAAAATATCAAGAATAACAAAAAGAAGAAAGGAGAAAAACAGTACAATAACAGAAACATGAAATGTGTATACAAGATAAAGTGTGTATAGTCAAGATTATGGTTTTCCCAGTTGCAATGTATGCCTGTAGAAAGGCTGAGTGCCAAAGAATTGAGGCCTTTGAACTCTGGTGCTGGAGAAGACTCCTGCAAGTCCCTTGGACTGCAAGGTGATCAAACCAGTCAGTCCTAAAGAAGATCAACCCTGACTGCTCTTTAGAAGGCCAGATCCTGAAGATGAAACTGAAATACTTTGGCCACCTAATGAGAAAGAAAGACTCACTGGAGAAGAGCCTAATGCTGGGAAAGATTGAGGGCAAAAGAAGAAGGGGACGACAGAGAATGAGGTGGCTGGATGGAGTCACTGAAGTAGTAGGCATGAGCTTAAATTGACTCCGGGGGATGGTAGAGGACAGGAAGGCCTGGAGGAACTTTGTCCATGGGGTTACGATGGGTTGGACACAATTTTGCAACTAACAACAACAATACATGCAGATGTATATATAAGAAATTTCATAGAATAGTATCAATAAAATATGTATATCTATAAGCAACTTGTTTTAAGTTGCAAGTAAATAATAGATCTCCCATCCACTATGTAATTGGAGCCATACCTTTACTTTCAAATATTGAAGAACCAATTTCCTGGTGATAATCAGATGGCAATTGTAGCTTGGAATGATCTGATAGGTGGCCATCATGGTTAATAAGGGCTTTTGCTCAACTTCGTGCTATGCACCAGTTATGCCCCTTCCTGAATAAGGAGAACATTCTCTTGATCACTGACACCCTGGTCATCTTCCACTTTGATTATTGCAATGTACTTTACATGAAATTACCCTAGAATATTATCCAGAACTGTACAGAATCTGATGAGCAAATTTGGAAACCCCAAAGATGATACATATAACACTTCTGATGTATGACCTGCTTTGGGTGCCAGTTTGTTTCTGGATCCAATTCAAGACGTTGGTTATGATCTTTAAAGCGTGAGCTCAGATTATCTGCAGAACTGTCCTCTGCCTATTACATAGGCCCATTCCACCCAGTTATGCAGAGAAGGTATGGTAAGGACCAGTGGGGAAATTCAATTTTTTTTACTACCTATTCTATGGGTGTGGCTTGGTGGCCATGGCAGGGGAAGGATACCACAAAATCTCCATTCCCACCCCACTCCAGGGGAAGGATACTCCCCACTCTGGGGCCAGCCAGCGGTGGCATCCAAACTACTCAAAATTTCTCTGAACTACCCAAAATTTCTGCTACTGGTTCTCCAGAACCTGTCAGAACCTGCTGGATTTCTCCCCTGGTAAGGACCTCATTAGTTCAAGAATTTCAGCTGGCAGGATACAAGAAGAAAGTCTTCTTTGTTATCATTTCCACTCTTTGGAATATTCTTCTATCAGAGGTGAGTTGCACCCCCACTCTCCTGGCCTGAAAGAGCTCAAAGATTCAAATTGTTTGTGCTGATTTGCATCAGCTCACAAAATAGTACATAATCTTACAGTTGATTAATACTTTCAAAAACCACCCTCCCCGCCTTTTCAACTTTAATTATTCTATAGCAATAGCCCCTAGACTTATATTCCATTTCATAGTATTTTACAACTCTCTCTAAATGGTTTACATATTTACATACAGTCAGCATATTCCCCCCAACAATCTAAATCCTCATTTTAATGACCTCGGAAGGTTAGAAGAGTCAACCTGCTCAGAATCAAACTCCTGGAGTTAATCTGCAGTACTGCATTCAACCACTATGCCACCACAGCTTAATTATTCTATCCTTATTTTAACTGCCTCATTTTACTGAGGTAAAATGTTTTCATATGCTTTTTATGTTTCTAGGTTTTTAATCATACAGCATCCAGTGTCACTCTGTAAGTGAGATGAGCAGTCTCTAAATTTGATAAATAAATAAAATAAAATAAATCATAAATTATCATTTTCATTTTCCAACTGTCAATTTCTAGGTAGCTTGTTGCTTCCAAAAAATTTATTTCAGTCAAATTAATATGTTGTTATTTATTCTAGGACCATAATAATAATAATAGAATATTGCTTATACGTAATTCTTATA
The DNA here is from genome assembly GCF_028640845.1 of Ahaetulla prasina. Taxonomy (NCBI): domain Eukaryota; kingdom Metazoa; phylum Chordata; class Lepidosauria; order Squamata; family Colubridae; genus Ahaetulla; species Ahaetulla prasina. The sequence goes on along the minus strand of NC_080542.1, from coordinate 115,643,654 downwards.
AATAGCCCAGGTATGTAACATACTGTTAGTACATAGAAAATATATGCTATTTATTACTAACCATGTAAAGATTTACTCTAAGTGACAAAGTCTCTTCCTCACAGCTGAACTGCAGCTGAACCTGTTCGTTTGGTACAGACCAATATACAAACAAATATAACAGAATATATTTTGCTGTCTCACTGCCAGTCTCTATTCTGCCACACTAACAATACCATACAATGGTATCATATATCAGGGACACGACATGGGTCAGATGCTCTTCTTTATATGGACAAACTGGTTGGGAACGAAATAAATTTTGACAGATAACTAGGCTGTCAGGTTTAGCCATCAAGAAAAAAAATACTGTGTTTTCGCACAAGCATTTTATATAGTTCCTTTGACAGGAACACAGTCTTCTGCACTGAAGTAGAATGACTCTGGAAGACAATATAAAAGTTTTTGCACCATCTTAAAGTGCAGAGTAAGTTATGGGTGTTAGCTCATCCTACCCCCTAGGATAACTGTAACACCATAGTTGGTAAAGTGTGTTGGATTCCATGCATGCTAAAATTGTGGAGTTCTAAAAGAGGGAAGCACAACAGAGATGAGATAAAGACAATATCAATTCAAGAGGACAGGGCATAATAAATAAATAATTCTTGGGATATGTTGTGCTGTAATTAGTTGGAAACGAGGAAAGATACTGGGGTGATATTTTCTGCCATGCATTTGATATTTCACCTAGATTTTCTTTTTGTTTGTGGCCTTGATAGTTATTTATTATATTTATATTTCAATTTTCTTCTGGGAAAGCTGTTATATAAATATAAGCAATATACATCACATACTCCCTTTCAATTTTATTTCCATAACAATGGTTTTAAGAGATTGAGGAATACTAATTATTCTAAGTATACTAAGTATTCTTCAACAGGACAGGAATCAAAATTAGAAACAGTCTGGTAGCACCATTTAAAACTAACAAACTTTATTTATTTATTTATTTATTTATTTATTTTGTCACACAGTATATATAAGCATAAGCATGAAAATAACTATATAATATATAAGCATATATATAAGCATAAGTATGTAATAACTATATTAATTAGATATAATGAAAGGAAACAATAGGACAGGAATGGTAGGCACATTTGTGCTCTTATGCACGCCCCTTACAGACCTCTTAGGAATGGGGTGAGGTCAATAGTAGACAGTTTTTGGTTAAAGCTTTGGGGATTTTGAGAAGAGACCACAGAATCAGGTAGTGTGTTCCAAGTATTAATAAATATTAGGAGGTATAAGCATATATATATAAGAAGAAGAAGAAAATAAAAACAATAGGACAGGAACGGTAGGCACGTTTGTGCTCTTATGCACGCCCCTTATGGTCTTCTTAGGAATGGGGTGAGGTCAATAGTAGAAAGTTTTTTGTTAAAGCTTTTGGGATTATGGGAAGAGACCACAGAGTCAGGTAAAGTGTTCCAAGCACTGATGATTCTGTTACAGAAGTCATATTTTCTGCAATCAAGATTAAAGCGGTTAATATTAAGTTTAAATCTATTGTTTGTTCTTGTATTGTTGTGATTGAAGCTGAAGTAGTCTTTAACAGGAAGGACATTGCAATAGATGATTCTATGCGTTAAACACAGGTCCTGTCGAAGGCAGCAGAGTTCTATGTTTTCTAAATCCAAGATTTTAAGTCTGGTGGCATAAGGTATTTTGTTGTATTCAGTGGAGTGGAGAACTCTTCTTGTAAAATATTTCTGGACACATTCAATTGTATTGATGTCAGAAATGTGGTATGAGTTCCAGACAGGCGAGCTGTATTCAAAAATTGGTCTAGCAAATGTTTTATAAGCTCTGGTTAGTAGTGTAGTGTTTCTGGAAAAGAAGCTACGTAAGATTAGGTTTACAACTCTTAAAACCTTTTTTGCGATGTAGTTGCAGTGGGCTTTGGCACTTAGATCATTGTATATGAAAACTCCAAGGTCTTTAACAGGGTGGGGGTCATCTGTAAGGTAATGTCCATTGAGTTTATATTTAGTGTTTAGATTCTTTTTTCCAATGTGTAAGACAGAGCATTTGCTGGTTTGAGATTTGGAGTTGCCAAGTTTTTGACCATTCTGACACAAAGTCAAGCTCTTTTTGAAGGGTAGCTGTATTGTTGGTAGTGTTAAATAGTTTGACATCGTCAGCGAAAAGAACACAATTACTTTTAATATGATCACAGAGATCTTTAATGTATAATATGAAGAGTGTTGGTCCAAGAACACTGCTATTGACAGGAACAGGATTTGATAAGGCACTGCCTATTTTAACCACTTGTTGTCTGTTTGACAGGAATGCTGATATCCAATTGTGGAGGGATCCAGAGATGCTGTAGGATTTTAGTTTTAGGAGAAGTTTGTCATGTACCACTGAGTCAAAAGCTTTACAGAAGTCTATGTAAATTGCATCTATTGTTTTGCCTTGATCAAGATTTGTAGTCCATATGTTTTTGCAGTGAAGAAGTTGTAAGTTACATGATAATTTTTTTCTGAAACCAAATTGTTTATTAGAGAGTAGATTGTTTGTTTCTAGGTGGAGGAAAATGGATTTGTTGATGATAGATTCCATAACTTTACAGGTGACACAGAATAGAGAGATTGGTCTGTAATTTTCAACTATGTTGGGGTCTCCTTTTTTGAAGACAGGGATGACCGTGGCTAGTGACCAAAGTTTGGGAAGGGAACTGGTCATGAAGGCTTTTCCAAAGATTATGCTTAGGGGTTCTGCTATATTAGTGGAAATCTTTTTTAAGAAGTATGCACATAGTCCATCAGGTCCTATAGATAGGGATGGTTTCATTTTGCGAAGAGCTTTTTCAACATTTTCTTCAGTGAAATCTATATGTATTAGGTCGTTGTTGGTGCGGTTGGGGAATGTTGGGTATGAGCCATTACTGTTAACAAAGAGTGAGCCGAAGAATGTGTTAAGGAGGCTTGCTTTAACTATTTCATTATTATTTTCTTTGCCGTTAGATTCTTTTAGTGGTGGGATGGATCTCGAGTCATTAAGTTTGTTGTTCATAAAATTATAAAAAGCACGATTGGAATTTGTGCGCAGAAGGTCTTCTTTCTTGGTGTGGTAATTGGTGCATTCAATTTTTATTTGGTTGCATATATCTCTGTAGTGGTTTTTGAAATTAGCTACATATCCCTTTTTGTTTTTTTCTCCAAAGGGATTTTTTTTTTTTTGGATTGAAGCTTTTTTATTGATATGGGTAATTTGTTTTTCTTGGTTTTTTGTGTTGGTTTGTGGTACGTAGAGTTTATTATTTTTTATGTAGAGTTTATTATAAGACATAAACTCTTGTGCAAGCTATAAAGAAAGATATATAGAAACATGTATATATCAAGCCTTAAAATTTGGAATGAGAATGGAATGGAATGGAATGGAATGGAATGGAATGGAATGGAATGGAATGGAATGGAAGGGGAGAGGAGAGGAGAGGAGAGGAGAGGAGAGGAGAGGAGAGGAGAGGAGAGGAGAGGAGAGAAGAGAAGAGAAGAGAAGAGAAGAGAAGAGAAGAGAAGAGAAGAGAAGAGAAGAGAAGAGAAGAGAAGAGAAGAGAAGAGAAATGTCTTTATGTCTAATTACTTTTGCATGCAATTCCATATAGCGGCATCATGAGGGGACGAATTAAAACAGTTTCTGCCCAGGATGTGACAGATCTGTAGATATTTTCTCAGCCCTCTCTCTGACTTGTGCAATGTCAGTGGGCTGATTGCAATTTTTTTTTTTTTTACAGTCCTAACTATCTATTGAAGTTTATATCTGTCCTGTTTTGTTACTGTACCCAACTACATAGTACAAATTACAGATTCAATAATTCTTATGTAGAGCTGTACCAACAACACCTGGAGCAGTTCTGAACTTTCTGAATTGACACAGGAAGAACATTCTTTGTTGTGCATTTTTAATGGTTCTAATGTTTAGTGTCCATTTCAAATCCTGGGAGATCTTTAAACTTGAAGATGTCTACTGTTGATACTGTGTTGTCTAATATTGAAAGAGATGGTAGAATAGAAGGGCTCCTTATAAAAATCCACGTTCACCTCTACAGTTTTAACTGTGTTCAGCTACAGATTGTCACAGTTGCATAGTAGGGCCTGTTGTTCAACCTCCTATTTATATGCAGATTCATCACTGTTTCGTATGAGACCAAAAAAAGGTAGCATATAACCTCATGCACAGGAACAGAAATACATTTTCTCATCTTCTTAAACATAAATAGATTTTTCTTTAAGCTACTTAGGTAAGCCACTACTAAAGGAAAGTTGGTATGCCTTCCTACGTTCAAGAACCTACAGCAAAAGTTTGTTAGAATAACTAATATATTTTTTCTTTACTCTATAGAGGGCTCTCTCCTTCCATTTTTAAACAAATTTGGGCAGTTAAGCCCAGTATAAAGAAGCTGATTAAATCCAGATGAAAGGACATACGACGAGAAGGCATTCCAGCAGGGCAAACTGGAAGATTCCATAGTCAGGAGAGAGAGAGAGAGAGAGAGAGAGAGAGAGAGAGAGAGAGAGAGAGAGAGAGAGCAAATTATTTACCTTCTGTTCTCTGAACCTACATTTTCTAGATTCAGACTCACGCAGGTATAGTTTTAATTACTGCTTTAATTTAATGCAATCAATTCTTCCATTTCCTTGTGGTAGCCTAGGAAACAGATACTTATTCCATCGACTCCACCTCTTCCTTGATGGGGACTTTTGTCTCTGTTTTATGAGGAAAAAAATGGGCTTCTCATTTCAGAATGTATACAAGGAATGCTAAGGATACATTTCTTATGACCCTCAAATATTGCTGAGTATTAATATCAGAAAATGTGGAAGGCAGTATATGTTTGCTGTGCAATTAATTCAGAACTATTATGCTATTGTGTTCAGGTCCAAGCAATCAACACCTCTTAGTAAGCTGAAGGCTTTCCCTAATTAATTGCATGTACACAAATATGTACAAAGCATATTTCCCTTGGATATGCTCATAAAATCTGTACATGTACATACAAGTAAAGATTAGAGATGTGTGGTATACTGGTTAAGGTATTGGATGAAGACCAGAACTGGGGCTACTCGGGCTCATGTCCACCCTCAGCCAGGGCAGATGGTTCAGTGGCTTTGGGCAGTTGCTGTCTCTCAGCCCAACTTTTTTCACAGGTTGAAGAATTGGAGAAAGAAATCAGAGAGGAAGACTAGGTATGTTGCCTTGAGTTTCAGGAGGAAACATGTAATAAAATAACAAAATTAACCTCCCAAGATCTCATCTGTTTCTTTGAAGCAACCATGCCAAGCTTTAACATGTCAAGAGTTCAAAAGACCCTAATAGGTTTTGAGAAAAAGTCATCTCATATGCTTTCTGCAGCCCTATTTTATATATGTGGATTTGATAGAAGCTGAATCAAAGCACCTCTTTGAAGCTTCTAAAAGAAATGATGCTCCACTTCCCTTCTGTCCTAAAGTTTCATTTTGCCCCAGGAGTCATGGCTTCTGTTGCCTGCAAGATAAATTGACTTATTGAGGCAGACTAGTCCAGCTTCAATTCTTCAAGACAACATGAAGTCTCTCTGCAAAGCAAAGCAATTAAGTCAGGTAGAATGTCAACAATCTAGTCTTTATATGTCTGTCTATTTGATATATCACATTTAGAAAAAACTCCATTATGTGCAGCAATATAAAATGGGAATGTTACTTGTACACTCTTCAAACACTGCAGTTTTCTGATCACTCACTCCAACACATATGAAGTGGAGCACATTAGGAAAAGAAATTCTTAGGACTACAATTTTTAAAAAAAATAATAATTCAATTAAAAGCCACCTTAAGAAGAAAAAAGGAGAATATGGTTGTAACAGTCCCTTTAGAATTGTCTATTACTTTCAGCTGAGAATTGTATTCGTGGGAGTCTGAGAAATATATAAAGTTTTTCACCCCTAATTAAAGCAGTACAAGAAGTGCAACTTCATTGCAGCCAGTTCCCAGGTGAGAGGGGCCAAGTCTGTATCCATTGATGAAAAAGTATTCTATGTTTCCAACTTTTATTATTTTAACAGTTTGCTCTACTTTTCAATTTTGAAATGGCTTTATAAAACCTCCATGTAAGTTTCATCCGTTGTTGGTTTTTTTCAGTCTGAATGGTAGAAATGTATCTACCATTCTACCAATGGTAGAAATGTATTCTTTTCTCTCTCCTTCTAAAACAAGTTTGTCCTAAAAACTTTAGAAAAGGTTGCTTCTGGCTTCCACAAACGATTGGTTCTTGTTTTAAAGTTCCTAATATACAGCCTTATTTCCATTGCTCTGACACGTCACAAAGCAAAAGCAGTCAGTCAAATCTGGCAACTGTGAACATGAGATTCCTTTTATGTTAGTGTGAGCAACGCCTCCAAATTTTTGACTCCCCCATCCATCTCAAGCTACATATGCTTTCCAGATGAAAACAGTGACATTAGAGCAATGAGAAGCAGCTTAACTTTTAAATGCTACAGTGTATGCTTTGTTTCATTTACAGTAAAGAAAAAGCCAAGGCTTTTCCTCCTTTTACCTACTTCTAATTTTTTAAAAAATATTTAGTCCTTTTGGAGATCTTTTTTTCATGCTTTTTTTGAGAATAACTGGTTGACAGGTTTAGTTAGCAAACAGTTAGATCCTGCCTGAAACACTTTTATAGTGAATTAGCAGCCATCAAATCTTACCTCCAAATAGGTCTCCTTAGACATGAAAATTCTGCATGTGTTAAATAGCACTTGCATTAATTGTCCTTTATTGTACAGACATTAATTCCTTTACTGTACTGACATTAATTCAATTCAGGTTTGAACTGAATTAACCATAAAAGGATAAATAAAACTTCAAATAAAACCATAAAAGGATAAATAAAACTTCAGCTCTAGAAGTAAGTTTCTAGTCTGTTTTTCTAACATTTGGCCCCTTAGATTTCTTGTTGCATTTGAAAATCAAAATCTCAAGCTTCTTGTCAAATTCAGAAGAAGGGAAAAATAGTTATAGAACCAGCCTTTTCAAACAGGGAATTGGGGAAAAACTTGGCAAAATATTTGTCTATGTGTAAAATACCTTTTAGAGCATAGACTGATTTGATAGGATAAAACCTGCTAAACAAAAATCCTGGTTTGTTTTTTTAACTAAATACTTCCTAAGATTATAGTTTCTGTGCGTTACATCAAAACGGAAACATAAAAATTCTTTGGGGTGGGGTAAAGCAGATTTGGGGTAGAATTAAAGCCCTAGGGGTAGCCTGGTTGGAGGAGGAGGAGGAATGCCCCACTGTTGTTAGGACATCAGAAATTATATTCATCTCAATTAGATCAAAGTATTCTGTATTTTCAAAATTCAGAGATTAGGATGATCTTTAATCTATCCTAATACAAGAAAAAAGTAGCCATGGATATAGAGACACACTAGCTTTGACAGCATTAAAGCATTCTTACAGAAAACACTAAAGGGTAAAATGTCCACCTACTGTCCAGTCTACACTGAGCAATCTTGCTGAAATTACAGAAAGCTGTTTGTCTATTGTGAGGGAGATCTAAAGCTGGATAGATGGCAATTAATGGAGTGTTACATGGTTGACCAATTGATGTAGTCAATATGAGCTTCTTGCATTGTGCTTTATTTCCAGTCCTACACTTCGTAATTCTGTTAACCCTGTAAATAAGGCAAAGCTAAACTAAAGCAAAATATTGAGTTGTCATGCTTTATAATGCCGTTCTAGTCTGCTGCCACGTCTGTAGAGAATTAGTTCAGCAAAAGGAAAGGCGGAGTGGTAGGAATACCTTCTGCTCAGCAAGCCTCTAAAAAAGGAGCCAGGACTTCTGGATTCCAAATGCCACATCAGCAAAACTTGGAATCTTTGCAATGTGGAGATTTTGAAAGAATGCAGGATGACAGGCTGAATTGTTGCAGCATAAAGATTCATTTACATTTCTTCACCATTTTGGTCTGGAAGATAAAACACAGTCTTCGACATACTTACTGTATAAAAAGAGTAAAAAATATATATTTTTGGAGGAAGCTATCAAGAATAAAAAGGAGGTGACTCAGAAATAAAATTTATAAGGACCATATTACTAATTATCTTTGAGAGGTACAGTCAGCTTCCAAAGAACAATATTCTTTGAAATTGTTGGCATCAGTTTTCCATTTTGAAACAGTAAAAGTGCCTAATGTTGATTATATAAAACACATCTATTTTATCTATCATATATTTTCTATTTTAAAAATGAGTATCAAATAATTTTCTTTCTGCCTACAATTGTGAATTCATACAAATAGTTTACTATTAAAGAATAAGACAAAGGGAAACTACTTCTTTACTATTTACAAGACATTGAGTTCACTGGAGGAATTTTTTCTTAAAATTCTAGATCTACTAAATTAAACTGAATTATTTGCTGAAGTTTCCTTCTAAACCTATTGATAAAGGATGCCTTGACATTTGTATCAGCCATATTCATATTATTTTCAAACCATAGTTTAAAAGACTAGAGATGATCAACACAAACTTTTATGTTTTGACATAAAATAAGATCAGTAGCTACTGTTATTAGTTATCTGAAAACTATTGTTTGCTAATACAACACAATTATTGTAATGCTTGTGTTATGAAAGCAATTGGGACTGAATTGCTTGTTGCTATCATAGCAATGCTAAAACACAATGTGACTACATTGCTTAGTAATGGCAATTCCAGAAGTCCCAGTTATCATTGTTAAGTAAGGACCATTTGCATCTTTAAGAGAGAACTTCAAATGACCACAATGTCCTAGTTCCTGCCAGCATCACCATTTGCTTATGGAATGTCCGAAAATTAGTTACATGACTTCAAGGATACCAAGGATCTGTCATAAATTTCTCTCATTCAGTGCCATAACACCCAATGATTGATTGATGGCTGAAAAGGTTGTTGTAATTTGAGAACTACCTGTACACTATTATTCAAAGACCTCAGTGGATGATAAGTAGTTTTCATTGTAGTTAGTAGTTTTAAGTAAACCATAATGATATACCCCTGGTTTTTTAGCAAGTGGAATAAAAAATTTCTAATTTCCTTTTCTTACACAAGCCAAAATGTGTGAGCCTAAAGCATTCTGCACTTATTGCAAATTCTTTAGGATTGTTTGAATACAGCTTATACTTCTAATTCAACATTAGCAAAAAACAAAACAAAAAAATCCTAAGATATCTAAATGGTATTTCTATTGAGTCAGAATATATGGCTTTTTTGCTCTTCATTCTTATATTCTCAGTAGAACCTATTTTTAGATTAATTAAACACCTAGCAACTTGCCTAATTTCAGTGAAAGAATTAATTTCAGAGCATAATTTTAAATGCAAATATATATAAATTATATGCAAATATAGACTATTTTCATAGATGTTTCCGATAAATATTAATTTGCTATTAATTATACTATAAAATTAATGTTGCTATTAATTTTCCTATTGAGGTACGATAACATTAAAAATGCAACTAGAATGAATATTTTGTATACAGTATATAACAACTGCTTCTTCTGAAATCAAGTTATGCAGATGAAATCAATTGACTTTCATCAGCATCTTCACAGTTAATTTACCTTAATCATTTGAAATTAATAGCCATGGATTCTGGATTTGAATTGGTGGAGAATTTGTCCATAAATATCCACCTAAAAAATTAAGAAATAACAATTTTCCAAGTATGATCACAAGATTTTGATCTTTATCAAGCTGTAAGTATGGAAAGAGAGGAACTTTCAAAAAGACAGAGAACTAGGGAACTTTCTTAATATCCATGCAAGATTTTACCTCTGTTTCATACTCATAAGGAAGACTTCATCAAGGAAAAGTAGACTGGATAACTTCAGACTTGGGTCCAATTATTTTTAGTCACCAACAATTTCCACTCATTCTAGCCTTATGTATCATTTGCCCTACTTTCTATGTTTGAATTTTAGTTCAGAACATATGAAGGACTGTATTGGATTTTTATTTTACCTGAAACAGAAGTAGTATTCTCCATCCCACATTTGGGTAGACCAGGTTGTCCTGATCAAAAGCACCTAACGAAGGACTGTAGTTTAAATGAAAGGTGCAAATTCTTCTAGCAGAAAGGATTCAGCTGTCCTGTTTTCTTTTAACTCTTATGTTTTGATGTGCATCAATTTTTTCCCTCTAAGCCTCTTAATTACCGCTTAATCCACATAACCACTTAATCTATATAATTTTGTTGCCTTCCTACTTGTGCATTTTTTTTCTTCCTGCTCTCTGACCACCCTGGTCCTCTTCACTTCTTCCATTCCCTTCATTTCTCTGATGTGTATGTAGAAACATCTTTCATCAATGCAATATTATACTGTGAAGATGCCCCTATCATAATAAATTATTGATATTATGGAAGGGTGGGAGTTATTGGAGCTTCCTGATCTAGTTAACCTTCAGATATGTTAGACCACAACTCCAAGAATTCTCAGTTGCAAGTTATCAGTTATGGCCAGTTTTATTCTTAGATGAGAAAGACCAGGTCTAAATGCTACACCTTAGGAAATGTCATTTTGTTACATAAATATTTGACTTTTTAATAAACATCCCAAGGACCTTTGGCAGGAGCTTTCGTTGTAAATGAGTACCTACTTTGAAAAGCATACAGTGTAAACATCTTATTCAGTCTGGAAATATTTTTTTTGGAAGGCCAGAAATGGTTTGGTATTTATTTATCTTCAAGTATTTAAATACTATCAGACCTTAAATGAAATATGTATAAAATTGTGTGCGGCCAGGAGCCTATAGTTTTAATTAATGTTCTATACATGTTATTAAGAAATGATTAAAATATACTGTGATATGGAATTTAGGAATTTAGAAAAGTATACTGCTTTCCTTTGTGCAATCATTCTTAATATATGAACTCAGCCATTGTCTGATTTTATTTTTACTTTTGTTCAGAAAGTTACTTTATTCAGTTTCAAGCTGCACTGCCTGGCAGAACTAAGAAACTCCATTCCTAAAGCTAGGAACAAATATAGACTGTATTAGAATCTGTGAAATCCTTGAAGCACAGAAGGAATCATGAAGTGATTAATTGTCAGAGAATACTGTACAAGGTAGTTGTTTTGTACTGGCTAGGCCTATGAAGCCTATACGGACTCTTCAGACTCAAGGTCAGCCATACAATTACCGTATTTTTCAGAGTATAAGATGCACCTTTTTACCCCCAAAAAGAGAGTGAAAATCTGGGTGCGTCTTATACTCTGAATGTAGTCCCGCCAACCCACCAGCCCCCAGCCTTCGGACATTTTCGACCTCCGCATGTCACATTTTTGGCAGTTCCAGGCAGGACACAGCCTGAAGAACGAGCTCTTCGGGATGGTTTGGGAGTGGGGGAACCTGCCTGGTGGCTTTGGCGAACAAGGAAGTCTCCATAGTTCATGGCTGGTCCCCTCTCTGGTCGCCCAGTGGGCATCTCAGGGCAGACAATGGCCACAATGACTTCATTCCCCAGCAATGTGAGGAGCCACCGCCACCGCCTAAGCCCTCTCCGCACCTGGGAGCCCCTAAAGCAAAATGTCTCTCCTTTCCAGCACCACTACCCGTTGGCCCGACGCAATTCGCAGAGCTGTGTTTCAAGTGGCGGCTGGTTTCCCTCCAATTTGCTTTGGGAAACCAGGCAGGAAAGCATTTTCAGGTGGCAGCACCAGCCGCACAGTGTGCTTTTGGATTCAGCAAGGAAAGCGCTTTGCATAGCATAGCAGGAATGGGGGTGGGGGTTGATCAGTCATTTGAAGGGGAGGGGGAAGCTGCACCCAGATAAAATCTCCACCATCAAGTGGATCTCGGGGAACATGGCTGACTACTTCTACAAAAGATAAGGGGGAGAACCCAGGCTGACAGGTGGGGAGGGCACCTTCCCGGACGAGGCCAGCTTTGGCCCTTTCCTCAGTGAAAGTCCTCTGCAAGGACTGCATGGTGGAGAGGTCCTGGGTGCTGTGGCTGAAGAGCCAGCTTAGCGAGTACTACAAAGCCATCTGCAACCTCCTCAAAACAGCCTGATGGTGGAGATCATATCTGGGGCAGCCTGACGGGGGGCAGATGGCCAAAGCATCAGCATCTCCAGCTCCAGCTCCTCTGCCTCTCCTCCTCCAACACCGACTATGGCGCATGCACGACCGATCAACCCCCCGCCCTCATTCCTATGCAAAGTGCTTTCCTCCCTGAATCCAAAAGCACGGCATGTGGCTGGCTCTGCCACCTGAAAATGCTCTCCTCCCTGGTTCCTCGAAGCACATTGGAGGGGAACTGGCCACCACCTAAAATGCATCTCTGTGAATTGCATCAGGCCAATGGGCGGTGGTGCTGGAAAGGAGGGACGTTTCACTTTAAGGGCTCCCAGGTGCGGAGAGGGCTTAGGCGGTGGCGATGGCTCCTCACATTACTGGGGAGTGAAGTCATTGTGGCCATTGTCTGCCCTGAATGACCATTGAACACTGGGTGGCCAGAGGGAGAACCAGCTGCGAACCATGGGGCCTGCCTTGTTCACCGAAGCCGCTGGGCAGATCCCCCCACCCCCAAACCATCCCAAAGAGGCTAGTTCCTCAGGCTGTGCCCCAACTCTGCAAGGGGTCTCTTTGGGGAAAGAGAGTAGTCCCTGTGGATCGCAGGAGCACCCCGATAAGTTTTCTAGAAAAGAACTTAGTAATCGATGCCTTCTTTCTCAGCCGAGTCTCTGAGGCACCTCTCTTGCAGGAGGAGGAGAAGGAGGGCAGTGTAAAGCAGTGCCACCTTAAATGCTGGTAGGCAGAGGTAGAATTCTTTTTTTCTTGTTTTCCTCCCCCAAAATTAAGGTGTGTCTTATACTCCAGTGCATCTTATACTCCAAAAAATACAGTAGGCAAAATAAGACAATTGCTTTAGACAGCTTGATAGGAGGTAAAGAGTAGCAGTCTTTTAGCTATCTTTCTAATCTCATTTCCCCCTTTGAATGGGATGGTTGAGGATGATGATGAAGAAGAAGACTACAATGGGGTGTATGGATGTGGGTGTGGGTGTGTGTGAAAGAAAGAGAGAGGAGAGAGAGGAGAGAGAGAGAAGATGCCATATTCTAGACCTCTTAGTAAGTTAATTTATCAGATGTGGTGAAGGATAATATCTCACATACATCTGAAATTGGTTTTTGCATATGATAAAAGGTAAAGGTTCCCCTCGCATATGTGCTAGTCGTTCCTGACTCTAGGGGGCGGTGCACATCTCCGTTTCAAAGCCGAAGAGCCAGCGCTGTCCAGATATGTCATTTGGCTGGCATGACTCAACGCCAAAGGCGCACGGAACACTGTTACTTTCCCACTAAAGGTGGTCTCTATTTTTTCTACTTGCATTTTTTACGTGCTTTCAAACTGCTAGATTGGCAGAAGCTGGGGCAAGTAATGGGTGCTCACCCCATTACACAGCACTAGGGATTTGAACCATTGAACTGCCGACCTTTCGACAAGCTCAGCATCTTTAGCCACTGAGCCACCACGTCCCATTTTGCATATGATATTGGTATTGTATTTGTCTCAGAATGTCTTGGATCAATCCTGAAAAACATTTTGTCTAGTCTTAATAGCAATAGAACTTATACACCATTTCACAGTGCTTTACATCTCTCTCTAAGTAGTTTACAGCAGGGGTCCCCAACCTTTTGGACCTCAGGGACCACCAAGTTCATAATTTTAAATCCCGTGGACCACTAATATGAATCCAGCACGCCTCTTGCTGAAGCGCCTGGACTCCTAGTTATGGGATGGGGTCCTTCAAGCACTGTCCCTACTCTTTCTCTCTTTCTACCCCCCTCTCTCTCCCCCACTCTTTCTCTCTCATTCTCTCTTTCTCTCTCCCCCTTTCTCTCTCTCTCCCTCACTCTTTCTCTCTCATTCTTTCCCCCCACTCCCTCTCTCTGATTCTGATTCTCCACACATCCCTTTCAGAGCCAGGTGGCTTCGAGCAAGAGCGCCCCCCCGGGCAACATCCCTGGGGAGGTGGGCAAGCCAGGCAGCAGAGTGCCCTTTGAGTTTTCCCTCTGGCTGAATAAGCAGCCCAGAGACTCTGGGAGGAGGAGGAGGAGGAGGAAGAGGAGGAGGAGGAGGAGGAGGAGGAGGAGGAGGAGGAGGAGGAGGAGGAGGAGGAGGAGGAGGAGGAGGAGGAGGAGGGCAGAAGCAGGAGGGGAGGCAGAGTGCTCTGGAGAAACAAGGCACGCTGGGAAGAATGGCTGCCTGCTGTGCCGACCTCATGAAATTGAGGTGGGGGTTGCAAGACATCACCCTTTAGCCCCATCCCCGCACCTCTTCCAAGAAGGTGGTGCTCTCTCTCTCTCGCTTTCTCTCTCATTCTCTCTCATTCTCTCTTATTCTCTTTATCTGTCTCTCATTCTCTCATTCTGATTCTCTCTCATTCTCACTTTCTGTTCTCTTTCTCATTCTGTCTCTCTCATTCTGTCTCTTTTTCTCTATTTCATTTTGCACAGCATCAGCATTCTGTCTCGGTATATTTGCCCAGTCGGGGGAGCAAAGCAGGCCTCGTCTCCTGCCGCTTGGGACTCAGAGCTGTAAACAGCGTCTCATCAGGGGAGCAGCCGGATTTTGCTCTCCATTGCATATGCCATATCAGGTCCCTGCAAGCTCTCATCTCTCGTGGAGCCCAGCCAAAGTTTCCTGCACTGCTCGTGAGACTTGCAGGGGACTGATCTGGTGTCCGTAATAGAGAGTAAAATCCGGCTGCTCCCCAGACTAGTCACCATTTATTGCCAGTCCCAAGCAGCAAGAGACAAGAACTGCTTTGCACCACCGGCTGGGCAAATATACCGAGGTGGAATGCTGATGCTGCGGAAGTGCAAGTAGTGCTTCGCTCCCACAGCTTTCATCCATCAGCCCTCTTGCGCTGCAGCTCTTCCACCAGGGTGGACTGGCAAAAATACAAAGATTTCTCCATGAACCACCAAAAATTTCTTGTGGACCACCAGTGGTTTGTGGACCACCAGTTGGTGACCCCTGGTTTACAGAGTCAGCACATTGCCCCCAACAACCACAAAGTGATTAATTTTCAGAGAACACTGTACAGGGTAACTGGATCCTTATTTTACTGACGTTGAAAGGATGGGAAGCAGAGGTAAAATCTACTTACCTTCCCTACTGTTTCAAAAGATAGTACACCGTGCATGCACACTTGCTCCATTCATGCATATGCCATCGCATATGCCAAATTTTGACCCTCTGTGCATGTGCATGCACAGATGGTCAAAAATGGGTTATGTTGTGACCCAGGTTCCTGGACCCGGACTCCTGGACTCGGATGATTCAGAAAGTGAGGGAGAAGACCTGGCAAGCCCTGCTTCTCTTGAGCCCTTTCCCTCCCTGGCACCCACTCAAAGGGAGGAGGAGAGGCCGGCAAGACCTGATTCCCTGGAGCCTTCTTCTGATTTGGCAACACCCCAAGAACAGTTTTGGAGTGATGCAAGGCTGCGCAGGCATGACCGGCGTGCGCAGCAGAAGCAGTGTTGGGGGAAAGCCAAGTCATAATTGTCATGCAGTGACATCTGCAGAGACTATAAATAGGAGGCGGGACTTTCTGGTTTTTTGTCTTGGACAAAGCAATGAATTGGCGCGGGCAAACTGTCTCAATGGAGGGAAGAATATATTCGTGAGTAATTCTGGCCTTATCTATAATTTCCTCGTTATCTCCAGAAACTTGGCAGGCCCGTGGGTAGACGTGGCCAGGACATATATCTATGTAAATAAAAGGAGAAAAGAAGGCCTCTGACTGACTCTTGCTGGGAGTATTGGGGGAAGGGAAACAGAACAGGTTACTTCCTGGTTTGATGTCAAGGTGCATGGGCAGAGCCTCGCACTGCCACTACCACTGGTTCACCAAAGCACCCATCGCCGCCACTATCTGTTCACACAAGCCGAACAGGACCAGCAGGATTTTTCCATTGATAGGAAGGTTGAATCTACCTTGATCTGGTGAAACTCGAACTGCTGACATGTGTTGTGCATGTACCTAAAAGAATCCTCATTCAAAAGCTTGTAGGGAAGAAAGGAAATGATGGGAAATTGAAATAAGGCTGCAAAAGACATGTTAACCACCTTCTTTTAAGTGTTCTAGTTCAACAGGATGTCAAGGTGCCAAGAAATACATTCCCAACAATGAGAACTCCAAGGCAAGCATATTCCTCAAAGAACATACTATTAGCACATATCAAATTGGCACAGACTTAGTGGAAAACCAGCTCTAAGTTCCCACTGGATTTATACCCAATTAAAAGTAAAACTTTGACACTTCCCCCAAAAGTCCCCAGTCTTATGGTCCAATCAGCATATAGTCCATTTGCTAGGTGACTTCAGTCTCCACCTTTCAAACACCTGCATGAACGTCCTTGATTCCCAGGGGAAAGAATTTTATTTTGGCTACAACACCCCAGTTATCTCCACACACCCCTCCCTGCCCCTTAGCTCCAGGCTGTATCAGCCCTAAAGCAATGCGAAGAGAAAGCTCCTTAGAGGAAAGCTACAAAAAAGAAAACGGCCATAGTTAAGCTACCTTTAGGGTTGGCAGCCAGCCTCCCCTTCAATTGAAGAAGACTTCCTGCAAGAGATAGAGAAATCACAAAAAGGTTAATTGAGAGTTCCCTTAATCTCCTCTCCCTCCAACAGGAGGTCCATTTGGCTTATAGGGGTACTTGTCATGGAACTGTTTCACCAATCTATCTGCATTCACCTTCCAACTTTTCACCCAGGAGGCCTCAGAGAGAGAGTATCCTTTCCAATGTGTTTTCCCTTCAACTACAAGTGGCTTGGGGGAGGCTCAATCTACTTGCCTTACTGCTGGCTTCAGCAGGCTACACTGGAAGACCAGATGCACTTTCCCCAACAGCCTGGGAAGCCTTAATTGTACCATGACAGGGTTAATCACTTTCACTATGGGGAAAGGTCCTACAAATTTCGGCCCCAGTTTCTTAGAGGCCAGCTTTAATTTTAGATATTTTGTAGACAGGTAGACTCTATCTCCCATTCAGAATTGTGGCTGGAGAGACCAGTGCTTGTCAGCCTGATTATTATAACTTTTTGACACCTCTCTCAAAGTGCACTTGGTATTTTCCCACAATCCTTTTAGGGACTCCATCCATTCATTTAATGACATGGATGATGGGGACTCTCTGGGCAATTCAGGCATAGGGAAAAACTCCATTCTAGTGATGACCTGGAAAGTCCCATGCTACTATGCACTGCACTGTTGTATGCCACCTCCGCAAATGGGAGTAATTCTGCCCAGTCAGACTGTTGATAGTCTACAATGTATTCTACATAGCACCTCAAATATTTTTCAGTTATTGCATTGGTTCATTCTACCATCCCATTTGTACTTGGATGAAAAGCTGAACCAAGGTCCTGCAATGAACTCCCACCAACATTTTGCTGTAAATTGGACCCACCCACCCCCTTATTATATGACTCTGCAGGGGACTCCATGTAGCCTATAAATCTGCTTAATAAACAATTTAACTAGCTTTTGTGCTGATGGGAGCCCTGGGTAGGCAGTGAAATGGGCTTGTTTTGAAAATAAATCTACTAAGGTCCAGATGACTGTGTTCCCCCCGCTGTCAGAAAGCTCCACAATAAAATACATGGCAATTTTCTCCCATGGTTGGGATGGATCTGCCACTTGTTGGAAGAGATCTGGGGTTTTCCCTGGTCTTTTTTTCACGGCTGCACAAGTGGGACAGCTTTTTACATGGTCCTCAATGACTTTCTTCATTTTTGGCCACCAAAACTGCCTCCTGGTGAGATGCAGCATTTTTAAATAGCTGAAATGTCCAGCTGATTTAGAATTGTGGCTTTTTTGAAGCATTTGAAGCCATAGGCAATGGGGCATGTAGATTTTGGATCCCTTCCATGCCAGTTTGTCCTTGAGAGTTAGTGCTCCTTTATTCTCTTTGTGCCAGGGATCTATTAGCAATTCATTCCTGAGATTTTGGGTCATGCCCCACTGTCTGTGAGCTTTTGTTGCCTGGCTTATTACTGAATGATGGCTTGCGCTGCTGCTTGGGAGTGGGGAATCATTGTGTGGATTACTTCTTCTCACTTGCTGCTGAATTGTGATTTTCTAAACAGAGCATCAGTGAGCACGTTCTTCCTGCCCGGGATGTACTTTAGTTCAAAGTTAAACCATTTTAAGTTTTGCACACAGCAAACCTGAGAAGAGTTTCCTGTGATTTTTTAGTGCTTCTAAGTTTTTATGGTCAGTTCAAACTTCAAACGCTACTTGCCCTCCAGATAATGTTACCAGGTTAGCAATGCCCATCGGTGTGCATATGCCTCTTTCTTCCATACTGCCCACCTCCTCTCAGTGTCAGTTTTTGGGAAGTGTAAGTATATGATTGCTGTTCCCCACTTGCATTTCTCTGGAGTAGGACAGTGGCAACTGCAACATCACTGGCATCTGCTTACACTACAAAAGGCTAGTCAGGGTCAAGGTGTTTGAGGGTGAGTTCCTCATCAAACAGTCTTTTCAGTGTCTCAAATGCCTGCTGACATTCCAAAGTCCAGTTTAAGGGTTGGCCAGGACGGGGTTTCCCCCCCCCCCACCTGGATTTTAGTAGTTCCATGATGGGCAAAGCTATTTTGCAAAGGAAGAGATGGATAGCCTAAAGAAGTTGGCAAACTCTAGAAAACTTTGGAGTTGTCTGTGAGAGCGGACTGCCAATCTGCCAGTCTAGTACTGCTTTGACTTTTGCCAGGTCCATTTCCACCCCCTCATTTAACACTCAGTAGCCCAGGTAGCCTAGAGCAGTCTTGTGGAATTCGCATTTTGAAAGTTTGATGTATAGCTTAGCCATGGCTAGTTTTTTTCAGCGCTTAGCGCAACAACTTCACATGTTCTTCTATGGTTTCACTAAAGATAAGAATATCATTCAAATAGATGTGGACCCCTTTTCTCTAGGTGCTCATGTAGCACTTAATTGATTAATTGCATGAAGATAGCAGGGGCCCCTTGTAATCCAAATGGCATTACTTTGAATTGGAAGTGGCCTAGTGGGCAGTTAAAAGCAGTTTTCCATTCGTCTTCTTCTTTGATCCGCACTCAGTAGTATGCTTCCCATAGGTCTAGTTTGGTGAATCCCACCCTTGGCCAGATGGGATAGCATGTCTTTCATTAGTGGCAGTGTGTAGGTGTTTTCCCTGTACACTGTGTTTATTCCTCTAAAATCAACACAGAGCCTCAACCACCCTTCTTTCTTCTCTTTGAACAGGACAGGGGTGGCCACCTAGATTTTTCTGATTGTATGAACCCTGGGCTAGATTGGCATCGATATATTCCCTTAATTCTTTCAACTCTTTAGGAGTCATGGAATACAGTTTTGATTTTGGTAGTTTAGCCCCCAGCACGAACTCAATTGCACAGTCTGGCTTGGTGGAGAGGGGTAGAGCATTACATTCCTCTTCACTAGACACCTCTGCTAAATCCCGGTACTCTCTTGGGATCTGGGGAATCCCTGGGAGAAGCTCTGACATTGGGGCAGCTTTCTCTTCTTGATTAGTATCACTCAGCTGCTGAAGGGCTTTTATCTCTATCAAGGTTGGGGGAGGGTCTGGACCAGCACTACCTTTAATTTTCAGTAGCCCCCATCCCAGATGATTGTTGGCTCCATTTGTCTAGCCAAGCCAGTCCCAGTATGACAGCTGTAAGTTCCCACTGATTTTACACTAAAAGTAAAACTTTGATACTTCACCCAAAGTCCCCAGTCACATGATCCAATCATCATATAGTGCAGTTGCTAGGTAACTTCAGACTCCACCTTTCGAACACCTGCATGAATGCCCTTGATTCCAAGGGGAAAGAATTTTATTTTGGCTAAAACACCCTGGTTATCTCTACACCCTGCTCCCAGCCCTGAAGCAATATGAAGAGAAACCTCCTTAGAGGAAAGCTACAGACCAGAAAACATATTTAGGCCAGCTTCAGAGTTGATAGAGGGAATGGTTAGCAGGTGAAGGGACTAAGTCCATGCAAAGTGCTTGTTTCCTTGGTAGTCATAGTTAGAATGACATCAAGAAGCTCATTTTCCAAGTGCCACAGCTAAAAATGCAGCTAAATGTGCAGTTCATCTGCAGTGACTCCATTCTAGATGTTGTAGATCAAGCATGATGGAGGAAGATCCAAGTTTAAAAAGATTAATCTGGTCATATTAGCATGTTCAATCACAGTTCAATAAAAAGAGTGACAAGAGGAGGGTACAAAGATAGTGAGGGTTTTAAAAATTAATGACTTCTCAGATACTTGAAGATGGTTATCATCTTTGCTATGTTATCATTTTTTCTATAGAGTATATGTACTGCAACTAGATTCAACAGCTGTGAATCAGTTATGCTGAAAATACAGCTAAATGATCTAGATACATATATCTATAGAAAAGTGGTAAAATTCAATTTTTTTTACTACTGGTTCTGAGGGTGTGGCTTGGTGGGCATGGCAGGGGTGGATACTGCACAATCTGCATTCCCACCCCACTCCAGGGGAAGGATATTGCAAAATCCCCATTCCCACTCCATTCTGGGGCCAGCCAGAAGTGGTATTTGCCAGTTCTCCAAACTACTCAAAATTACTGCTAGCGGTTCTCTAGAACTTGTCAGAACCTGCTATAGAAAATATTATTATTAGGAGATATATAGCAAAGGACCAGCCCATGGTACATCTGCCAGCAAAAGTGGAGCTTGGAAGGGCCACGCGTGACCCTCCCAAGCTGTTTTTACTAGCAGAGGGTTGCAGGAGGCCGTTGCAGCTGGAAACGGAGTTCAGAAGCCCATTTTTGCTAGCAGAACACTCAGGCCATCACAGGCGCCCCTGACACGAGTGACGTTGAGCTGGCCATACTCACCCTGACCATGCCCACATGAGGCTTCCCTCAATAAAATTGAGTTTGACACCCCTATAATGTAATTGGATTTTCTCTCTCTCTGGTTAATTCCCATATTGGGAATATAATCTGGGAGACGGTATTCAGTATTGCCATTCTTTTATTGGCCAATTCACTTTGATTGGCCGTTTCATCACATCCTCATTAACTATTTTTTCAAGTAGGACTTTCAAGTAATTATGCTTGCTGAGTGCAATATGTTGCTCCAAAGCTACATCACGATGAGTCATATAGTAAAGAGAAGATCCTTGGTATTTGCCTCAAGTAGGGCAAATCAAAGTTAAGTGATCATTTTGAAAAACTGAGTAAGGTATAATGAAATTGTTAACCTGGATTCTAAAGTCAGATGTGAAAATGTATTAAAGAATAGACAAAGCATCAAAGACACAGGTATGACTATTTCCTGCTTCTCCCAAGGGAGATAGGTAGAGAAGATTTAATATCTTTTTTAAAAAAACTGTATCAACGGTGCTGAAATGAAAGAATAGTTCAAATGTACATGTTTTAAATTAAAACTGGGTTGAAATAAACATTGGTACCAGATAAGGCCTGCAACTGAAAAGAAACAACTATTAGAATCTTCCTGGTTTAGCCACAAGGACACCATGCCTATGTTCTGGACTCAATGGATGTTTGCTCTCAGATGCCAATTGAGAAATAGTGGTTACCACAGTGACTGATGATGCCCTTGCTTAAATCCTTCCTGGAAAAATAAAGTAGCTGAGACCAGTTGCACCTTTCTTATTTATACATAAATGCCACAGTTTGCTTTTTACAATGCAAGTATGCAATGCAATGCATTGTCCCCATTTTTAAAGATAATAGTAAATATTGGCCAACTTTGAACATTCTTAAAATTCAATTGATATTTTAATGGCGTTTTGTTGTTGTTGCTTCCCATGTTTTTCCCACGTTTCTGTTCCTTTCTTGGGTACGCTATTTTCTTATAGCTGAGAAATAGTAGTTAAGTGATTTCCACAGATGAAAGTTGAAACATAATTCCCAGCTGTGAGGGGGGAAAGGAAGACAGACTGTGTGATGTGATCATTCTTTCCATACGGTTTTGTTTATAAGCTACAGCTTTTCTTTCGGACTGCAACATTCATCTGGCAGCTATTTCTGAGTTAATGAAAAAAGGGCCCTGTTTAAATTTCAGTTGGATCATATGACAAGTACTTATATGGCTGAGCAGCCATATTTGAGGAGAAAGGGGCTGAACTGAAAGAAGAATGTTGTTTACATGTATTAAAACTCTGCAGTTCCTTTGAAATATACATGAATATCTACAAAACATCTCTCTTCTAATTGTCAAAACAGCCACATTGTTTTCTAAACTCACATGATTATTTCACAAGTTGTTTTAGAATATTTCTTCATATCTATCAGTTGTTCAGAGACAATTGAGAAGGGCTTCGTGAAGTAGTTTTGAGACTAGGAAAAAATGCAACTACTTTAATTATTTTAAAATGGGTTATTTAGTGTATGGCTAAATAGCATATACATGGACTAGTAATATATATAAACATTTCATCTAGATTAATAAAACACAATAAAATATAAATGTTAAAAAGATATTTGTTCAAATACCAAAGTCTTGGCCTTCTAACCATTGAAGCACAGCTTTGTTTATATTTTTGAAAAACCAAATACTGGACCAATATATTACAGCTGGTCACTATGTGATCTATCTTGAGCCCTATCAGGATCAAACTCTAGACTGTGGGCAGAGTTTGCTTGCAATACTGCACTTTAATCACCATGTCACCTGTAGTTAAATATCCCAAATAATATCCCAATTATATCCATAATCCTTGGGACTAAAGAAGGAAAAGTGTGTTCTTTTTAATTACTCAGAACAGCTATAGTATGATGGCAATGTAGTCTTGACACTATCAATTCTAGAAGAAATCCAGTTCAGACACAATATGAAGAAAACTATGCTGAAATATTACTGCATATTAAGCATGTCAAGTGTGGGCTAGTGTTTCCCAGATTAATATCCTTCAGGTATGGCAGGATTACAACTCCAAGAATTTGCAGTCAGTATTGACCATTTGCAAAGTACCAGGCCAAAAGGCATGATCAGAACAAGACAAGGATGGAATCAATAAGTTAAATGCAGCCAGAATTCATATACAAGTAGCTTTCTTTAATGTCATTTAAGGACAATTTTAATAATAAAAAATTTAAAAAGTTAAGTAGGTGTCTAATGCTTGGCAGTATGAGACACTAAGCTTACTTCTTGATAAATTGACTAGTGCATTTACCACTAAGGTTCCTTCCCAATACTCAACCTATGTGGCTATAGCCTAGAATTTAGTTTAGTTTCCAGGCAGCCTGACAAATGAGAGGGCCTTGAAAGTAGACCTCCACAGAGACTTATCATCATGAACATTTAGAGTTACATGTACACTGTTATTTTCTGACTCTGAAAATGTGTCAGCCAGCTTAGCTACATTAGTTATTAGTCAGTTGTTTCTTTTATTTGCCTTCAGTATTGATGTAATGTGGTGATAATAGCCCATGTGGCAAAGAAGAAGAAGAAGGAGGAGGAGGAGGAGGAGGAGGAGGAGGAGGAGGAGGAGGAGGAGGAGGAGGAGGAAGAGGAGGAGGAGGAGGAGGAAGAAAGAAAGAAAGAAAGAAAGAAAGAAAGAAAGAAAGAAAGAAAGAAAGAAAGAAAGAAAGAAAGAAAGAAAGAAAGAATGAATATTTATATGAGTTTATGGGAATGGGTATAACAAATGTGTGTCATTCTCTGCATGAAGATGATGTAATGAGTAATTATATCTCTAGTAATTGGCACTGCCTTAAGTCATATTTTAATTCTGGTTCCGACCCACCCTCCAAGCCACTGATTTGCACACAACTATTCCCTGCAGTATTGGTAAGGAATACAATATTATACTTTACAAAGTTAAAGGGATTTACAAGTCTTGAAACTTTCCTACCACCAGGGAGGGGTACAACTGTGAGCATAGTCTTATCACCTCAAAGACCACATCAGGTTCAAAGTTACATATTGAGGGTGGCACTGCAAAATTGGCCTGTACAAGAGCTGTTTAGAAGTGACTTGGAAACTGAAGGGACATAATGTTCTTCACTCCCCCAAAGTGGTGGTAAAAGAGGAAAAGAGCCAATAATATTTGACAATGCTCTCTTGGACAATTGTTCTTATGAATGCTGCTGGTTTATACATTTACACTACTGGGTTTATCTATATAAACCAATGAACCTTATATGCAATGTTTGCTTTAATGTTGTAACATGTAGGCATAACTTTTCTTTAATTAAAATAATGTAGCTAATGCATGGATAATACATATAGTTGCTGGAGACTTAGTTTCATATCCCTGCCGGTTATGTGTTTGTGCAAGGATAAATGATTTGCATTCTCAGATCTACATACATGCCCTCAATATATTTTCCAACTCCCTCCATTCTAATGAGTTTCCCTTGACAGGGTTGCCTAAGGGCTCATCAAAAAAGGGCCTCTGGTGGCTCAGCAGACTAAGTCTGTCTGTTATTAACACAGCTGCTTGCAATTACTGCAAGTTCAAGTCCCACCAGGCCCAAGGTTGACTCAGCCTTCCATCCTTTATAAGGTAGGTAAAATGAGGACCCAGATTGTTGGGGGCAATAAAAGTTGACTTTGTATATAATATATAAATGGATGAAGACTATTGCTTAACACAGTGTAAGCCGCCCTGAGTCTTCGGAGAAGGGCGGGATATAAATGCAAATTAAAAACAAACAAACCTCAAGATGTCAATGACCATGTGATGAAGCCCCACCTTGTTTGAAGTTTAAAAAGGAACTGCACAGTTGCAGCAAAATTTAATTTCTTTAACTCACTATGGATGATCCTGTTTCCTAATATGCTGGCAAAAAGGGAAAAACAAAAACTATAACATAGGTATAAAGAGCCTTCATATCGTTTTAGAACAAAAAAACCCACAGCAAAATCCAAAATAATGCCATCTTGTTTCGATGATGTGGCTCCATTCATTTGTATTATTACTCATTCCTGGGCCTTCTTCCTCCTTCCTCCCAAAGCTGGTTTCCCTAAACTAACTCCAATGAAAAATGGGTTTAACCGCATGTAGTAACTATGACAATGAGATCTTATTAATACGTGCAGAAATATGTATGTGTATGTATAGGATCCAAGAGAGAGAGAAAGAGGGGGGGAGGGGGAGAGAGAGAGAAAGGGTGTGTACAGTAAGAGCTGTAATTTAAAAGCTAAAGAATGCAGACATAAAGGCAGATGATTCCATTTGCTTTAAGAAGCCATGATCTCCATGTGTCCAATGAAATCTTCCCAAAGTGTTTGTTCAGATTCCCGCACCCCACCCCTCATGTATTCTCCAGACAAAGTTTCTTGATGTAGAAAGCTGGAAAAGAAAACACAGCCTCTTGCTATGAACTGTTCATTGGCTTTTGCTTTGCTCTGCTCACTAAGTATCTTGCTTAGGTTGGCTTGGGACTCTGTTTTTCCTGGAAACGTCACTTTGGTTTTGGTCAGCTTTCCAAAACCGCAGTGCACTGAAAATAAATTCCTGCTCCACGCTGTCAGTTCGTTAAAGACTTCCCATTCTAGAGATCTTCAATTCTTCAGGCTGTTGGGAGCTCCACCTGTATTTCTGCTGGATTAAATTTGTTTGTTAGATTTAAAAGTAGTTCTTGGTGGGATCTTTTGCAGCATAAACATTTGCCATTACTTTGCGCAGTGCTATAACACACATGGTAGGTATTTAACAAGAGGAGGAGGAGGAGACAGCAAATAATTGAATGGCAAAAATGTAGTTGTAAATTTAACAAAGAGAATATCCCAAATATCCCAAAGAAATCCCAAATCCCCAAAGCTTTAACCAAAAACTGTCTACTATTGACCTCACCCCATTCCTAAGAGGTCTTTAAGGGGCGTGCATAAGAGCACAAATGTGCCTACCGTTCCTGTCCTATTGTTCCCTTCATTATATCCAATTCATATAGTTATTACATACTCATACTCATATATATGCTTATAGATTGTATAATTATTTCATGCTTATGCTTATATATACTGTTGTGACTAAATAAATAAATAAATAAATAAATAAGAAAGATAAGAAAAGTATTTTTCAAAACTTGGGCACTTCTAAGTAAAGGTTCTATGTCAGGAAAGATATTGCTCTACTCATCGTTTAGACATGTTAGACACATATCTATGTCGCTAAAATACAATCACTAACATCTGTTTCTGTTTTAAGCTATAATTCCCTCTGACATCTATTCAAATCTCAACAGTCTTCGAGCAATGAATTTTCAGATATTCTAAAGAATCAGATCTCTTTAATGCCTTGAGCTATTCTAAGCTTAGTTCCAAACTCACAATGCTTGTTATAATTGCTCTAAACTCTAACCAAAGCATCCAATATTCCAATATTTTGCCCAAGCTTAAAACCAAAAGGTTTGTTCTGTTTTATATGGTTTTGAATGCTCTATTACAGAAATGTGAAATTCCAAATCACAAAATTATGGTGTAATTATACTCCTTATTGAGTGTTATTTGTTTAAATATATTTATTTTGTTTTATCATAAAAAGTAAAATACAAAACAGAAAAACAAATGAACAAACAAAACAAAACATACGTCCAGCACTAACAACAACAAAATGGTCTACAAAAAAAGAGAAAATGGTGTTATTAACCACCCAAGCAAGGAAAAATTGCCAAGCAGATGATTTTTTAAATATTGGTAAAATGCCCATAGAAAATAATAAATAGAACAGTTATGCAGAAATAACAGTTTTACAATCAGTTTTAATTAAAAATATTTAATTTTAAAATGATGTTATCATCTTCGCCATTTTTTTTATTTATTTTTTTTTGGTAGGTTGAATGAGTTTGTAGATAACTTCAGTATGGACTACTTTCCTTCTCCCCTTATCTATTGTCCTACACAGAATGAAAAATGAAGAGGAATATTTTTGAGCTTTAATTATTCCCAATTATAGAAAAGGAAATGTTCTTACCAAAGTTGTTTTTCTCTAAATTCATGCATGGGGCTACTTTAAATTTGTCTTGAATATATATTAAATGCAATTGCATGTTTGTGTCAAAGTGTGATGACATGAGTATTCTTCTAACTATGTGTGTGTCCATACCTAAGCGTATTCAATTTTGAAGTCAAGTTATCAGTTAGGAATGTTCTCATAATAGCAGATTCCAATAATGATAGGAAACAAGGAGAAGAAACAGAAAGTGCAAGTTACTCCTAATTCGTATTCTTTACATTATTTACATCCTGTCTATTGTTGTCTGATTAACTGGAAATTTTAGAAGATACTATTCTCAACACACCCCTTAGGATCTCCACTGGGGGCAACTGAACAAAAGCCAAATTGAATGAAATGAGAAAATAATGACAAGATGTCCTACTATCTTTCTTAAAGGGAAGTTTTAAAGATATTTGAATTGCACAGATGTCCAAGGTACTTAGGTATTTTTCCAACATTGATTTCTCTGTTTGAATTATTTGCAGTGTAAGATAAAACCTCAGCTGTAACACAGTTCTTTAAATTTATAATGGCTGCAATTTCCAACCAATTGAACAAGGAAGAGAAGGAAGAGGAAGCTGTTTGGCAGCAGCTGGTCTTCAGCATCCATGAAGATCTTTAAAAAATCCTTTGTTTTCATAAAAGTGGGAAAATATCAGTACAATAGAATTGAAACATCCTAGAGTTTCCCCATCTGAGGGATGGAATGATGTGATTTATGCCACGTGTATCTGAAACTAATCTGCAAATCTGCACTCTTCTTTATAAATTATGTCAATGGTGGAAATATTTTATTCCTGGTCATGAGAAAGAGATCGAACCAATGATCCTTTGAATTTATAAATATAGATCCCGGGCTCAGGACAATACTTGATAGCTAAGAAGGAAAATGGAGCAAACGGTGTGGGTTTTCTTTCTTTTTTCTTTTCTTTTTCTTTCTTTCTTTCTTTCTTTCTTTCTTTCTTTCTTTTTTTTTTTTTGTGGGAGAGATTTTGTGACAGCAGCAATGGTGCCACATAGCTAACTGCCTGGGAAGAAGCCAAGCCAAATTCTGCAAGCACCTCCCAGAGCAGACGTGGCTAAGTTGAATGATTCCAGAGTGAGAACATATGCTTAGAGATGAAAAGAAACCATCAGTGACTTTGCCACACACTCTTCCACTCTGGCACACTATGCTGTACATATTAGTCTCAGCAAAATATCTATTTTTGTCTCAATAGAAGAGAATATCTGTAGCTCAGGGCTGAACAGGGGAGTCCTTGGTGCTCTGTGAGCCTGGTTGTTTCTTTGCAAATATTTCAATATCAGAATAGGCAACATCTTTAGTACTAGAAGGGACTGGAGTTTGCTTTCTGTTTATAACCTTGCCCCATCCAGTCAGTGTTGGTGTGTGTGTGTGTGGGGGGGTGTTTTCTCCTTGGTAGTTCTTTGATTAGGCTATTGTTTATAATTTGATCGTTGGCTGAATTGGTAGGACCATCAACAACACAAGCTACATACAAATAGAGAGCAAACCCCACTTTCATCCAACATTGAACATCTATTTCTGACTATCAGAAATAGAATAGAATAGAATAGAATAGAATAGAATAGAATAGAATAGAATAGAATAGAATTTTTATTGGCCAAATGTGATTGGACACACAAGGAATTTGTCTTGGTGCATATGCTCTCAGTGAACATAAAAAACAAGATGCGTTCATCAAAGTACAACATTTACAACCCTTAATAATAGTCATAGGGTACAAATTTAACACTTAATGATACAACACTTAATAATAGTCATAGGCTACAAATAAGCAATCAGGAAACAATCAATATCAATATAAATCTTAAGGATACAAGCAACAAAGTTACAGTCGTACAGTCATAAGTGGAAGGAGATGGGTGATGGGAACAATGAGGATATTAATAATAGTGCAGATTTAGTAATAGTTTGACAGTATTGAGGGAATTATTTGTTTAGCAGAGTGATGGCCTTCAGGGAAAAAACTGTTCTTGTGTCTAGTTGTTCTGGTGTGTTGTGGTCTATAGGAGGGGTCTCCAACCTTGGCAACTTTAAGACTTGTAGACTTCAACTCCCAGAGTTCCTCAGCCAGCCTTGCTGAAGTCCACAAGTCTTAAAGTTGCCTAGGTTGGAGACCCCTGCTCTATAGCGTCATTTTAAGGGTAGGAATTGAAACAGTTTATGTCCAGGATGTGAGGGGTCTATAAATATTTTCATAACCCTCTTTTTGACTCGTACAATATACAAGGCCTCAATGGAAGGCAGGTTGGTAGCAATTGTTTTTTCTGCATGTCTAATTATCCTCTGAGGTCTGTGTCTGTCTTGTTGGGTTGCAGAACCAAACCAGACAGTTATAGAGGTGAAAATGACAGATTCAATAATTTCTCTGTAGAACTGGATCAGCAGCTCCTTGGGCAGTTTGAGTTTCTGAGTTGATGCAGAAAGAACGTTCTTTGTTGTCCTTTTTTGATGACGTTTTTGATGTTAGCTATCCATTTTAGATCTTGCAATATGGTAGAATCTAGAAATTTGAAATACTGTGTTGCCTAGTATTGTGAGAAGTGGAAGTATGGAATGGTTTCTCCTAAAGTGTACCACCATTTCTACAGTTTTGAGTATGTTCAGTTCCAGATTGTTCCAGTTGCACCACGAGGCTAGTTGTTCAACCTCCCGTCAGTATGCAGATTCATCATTGTCTCGAATGAGACCGATCACTGTTGTGTCATCTGCGAACTTCAGAAGTTTAACATATGGATTGTTAGAGATTCAGTCATTGGTATATAGAGAGAAGAGAAATGGGGAGAGCACCCAGCCTTAGGGGGGGGGCTATGCTAATTGTACAGATATCTGATGTGATTCTACTTAGTTTCCCCTGCTGCTTCCTGTTTGTTAGGAAGATTATGATCCACCTTCAAGTCTATTCGGGTACCTGTAGCTGGTTTAGCTTAGTTAGAAGAGTGTCTTGAATGATGGCATTGAATGCTGAATTAAAGTCTACAAAGAAGACCATTGCATGGGTCTTTGGAGATTCAAGGTGTTGTAGGATGTAGTGCAGAGCCATATTAACAGCATCATCTGTTGATCTATTTGCTCAGTATGCAAATTTCAGGGGATCTAACAGTGTGATGGTTTTCAAGTTGGACAGCACTAGCCTTTCAAAGGTTTTCATGATTACAAATGTTAGAGCAACTGGTCTGTAGTCATTCAGTTTCTTGATGGTGGGCTTCTTCGACACTGGGATGATAGTATAGCTAGATAAATATAATATTTTATATATATATATATATATATATATATTTGTTTTCTGAGGTTTTTGCGGGTGTTTGTATGTAGGTCTTTGGTTATTCGGGTTTTCTCCCGCGTAAAATTGGAAGTATCTTGGCGACGTTTCAACAAAGTCTCATTCGTCATCTTCAGGCTTCAGCTTCGTGCTTCTGGGAGCACGAAGCTGAAGCCTGAAGATGACGAATGAGACTTTATAAAATATATAATATAGATAGATGATAGCGATGATAAAACATTTGCTAGGCCAATTCTAGAATACAGCTCACCTGTCTGGAACCCACACCACATTTCTGACATCAATACAATTGAACGTGTCCAAAAATATTTTACAAGAAGAGTTCTTCACTCCTCTGAAAATAACAAAATACCTTATCCCACCAGACTTGAAATCCTAGGCTTAGAAAACTTAGAACTCAGTCGCCTTCAACAAGACCTAAGTTTAACTCACAGAATCATCTATTGTAATGTCCTTCCTGTTAAAGATTACTTCAGCTTTAATTGCAATAATACAAGAGCAACCAATAGATTTAAACTTAAGGTTAACCGCTTTAATCTAGATTGCAGAAAATATGACTTCTGTAACAGAATCATCAGTACTTGGAACACTTTACCTGACTCTGTGGTCTCTTCCCATAATCCCAAAAGCTTTAACCAAAAACTTTCTACTATTGACCTCACCCCATTCCTAAGAGGACCATAAGGGGCATGCATAAGAGCACAAACGTGCCTACCATTCCTGTCCTATTGTTTTTCTTTTCTTCTTCTTCTTATATATATATATATGCTTATACCTCCTAATATTTCCTCATATATATGTGTATGTACTATATAATCTTTTTGTGTGATGCTTATATATATTGTTGTGACAAAATAAATAAATAAATAAAATAAATAAATAAATAAAATAAATAGTAGAATGTTTGAAGCAAGAAGGAACATAGCACATCTCTAGTGATTTATTGAAGATATGGGTGAAGATGGGGGCCAATTGGTCAGCACAGACTTTTAAGCAAGAAGGAGTTATCTTGTCTGGGCCTGGAGCTTTTCCTGGCTTTTGTCTACGAAATAGGTCTTGCACTTCCTTTTCTGTGATTACCAGGGGTTGTGAACCCAATGGGATGGGGTCAGTTGTAGGAGGCTTGGCTGTTGTTGGTGTGTCTGAGATGGGGATTGTGGAGATAGGTGGCTGTAGTTTCCTTTCAAACCTGCAGTAAAACTCATTCAAGTCATCTTCCAGTTGTTGATTTCCTTCAGCCTGGGAAAGATTTTTGCCATAGCCGCTGATATTTTTAAGAGTTTTCCATATGTTTGCCGGTTCATTTGTTGACAACTGATTCTTTAGCTTTTCAGAGTAGCTCCTTTTTGCTGCTTGATCTCCTTGTTAATACATTTCTGACCTGACTGTACAGCATTTTATCACCTTTTCTGTAGGCTTCCTCTTTGGAATGACGTAGCTGCTTAAGTTTAACTGTGAACCAAGGTTTGTTTTTTACTGTATATTCGCAAGTTCCTTGTCAGTACACATAGGTCTTCACAGAAGCTGACATATGATATTACAGTATCTGTGAGTTCATCCAGGTCCGCAGACATATCTTCAAAAATATTCCAATCGGTGCAGTCAAAGCAAGCTTGTAACTTTAATTTTGCCTGTTTAATTGATTTAATTGTTGTTTTTGAGGTTTTAAGTCTTTGCCTATAAGCAGGTACAAGGTGAATCATGCAATGATCAGAGTGTCCTACAGCTGCTCGTGGTAAAGACCAATAAGCATCTTTTAGTGTTGTATAGCAATGGTTTAAAGTATTCTTGCCTTTCCAGACTGGAAATTTGCCCCTGGAAAAGACTGGATAAGGTTTAATAGCATTCAAAGGGGATTGATTAAACCTTGCCCTGTTGTATCATTTATGTAACGATTCCGGACTAATCCCCCACTTGATCCTTTCTTTCAACTGGGAAAGTCTCTTTCCAACATTGAAATACTTGTCATTTTTCACCTACTGTAATTCCATTTTCAGCTGAATTTTCGTAGCTTTAGAAATGCCAGATTTAACATCTTTATTTTTTTGATGTTATTCTCCATCTATTCCCCAATTCCTCCAATTTTTGCAAGTCCAGTGAACTCAAAGAGAACACCATGACCTAATTTGGTCTTAACCTCTTTCCTGCTTTCCTTCCAATGAGCAACAAGACAGTGCATAAATTTTATCCAAGCAGTCTTTGTTTTATAAATTGGTGACAGGATAGAAAAATCTTCAAGACCAGAATACTGAATCTCTTTTGGGGAGAGAATGGCTGGTTTGGGGCTAAAATATGAAGTGAGATAAGTATTTCAATCCATGAGGAAACTAACTTTAGATGCAATCTAAAATGCCTCAATACTAATAAAGTAAAATACCAGTTTTGCAAAAGTTTAAAATAAATGAAACAAGAGTTAGAAATATATTTTCTCAGCTCCAAAATGGACTATAGCGGGAGAGCATTCAGGTTCAGGACCAATCCTTAAATCATGCAAAATATTCAAATACAGGTAGTCCTTGACTTATAACAGTTCATTTAGTGATGGTTCAAAATTACAACAGCACCGAAGAAAGTGACTTGTGATCATTTTCCACACTTTTGACCGTTGCAGCACCTCCATGGGAACAAAATTCAGATGCTTGGCAACTGACTCATATTTATGATGATTGCAGTATCCTGGAATCATGTGATCACCTTTTGCGACCTTCTGACAAGCAAAGTCAATGGGGTAGACAGATTCATACAACAACCATGTTACTAATTTAACAACTGAAGCGATTCATGTAACAACTGTGTCAAGAAAGGTGGTAAAAAACAAATGCCTCATTTAGTAACAGACATTTTGGGCTTAATTATGGTTATAAGCCGATGACTATCTGTACTGGGTTCAAATATCAGGCAGATAATGCTTTGCTCTAGAACAATTTATTAAATAAAGTACAATTAACTTGCTTCACATATTATACTAAATCGTAAACTGTGGATTACAAACTATTCAGCATGAGAAGCCAAAACTGAACAAAGTAAATTTAGTTTGCTTCATGAAGCAGTCTAAAGGGTTTAGGATGCTGCTGAACTAGGAACCAACATCACTATGCTTATTTCTATTTCTATCACTGTACGCTGATGATACGCAGCTGTACTTTTCCACCCCAGGCCACCCCAACGAAGCTATTGAAGTACTGTCCCGGTGTCTAGAAGCCGTACGGGTCTGGATGGGGAGAAACAGGCTCAAGCTTAATCCCTCCAAGACGGAGTGGCTGTGGATGCCGGCACCCCGGTACAGTCAGCTGCAGCCATGGCTGACTGTTGGGGGCGAGTCATTGGCCCCAATGGAAAGGGTGCGCAACTTGGGCATTCTCCTGGATGGGCAGTTGTCTTTTGAAGATCACTTGACGACCGTCTCCAGGAGAGCTTTTCATCAGGTCCGCCTGATTCGCCAGTTGTGCCCCTTCCTGGACCAGGATGCCCTATGCACGGTCACTCATGC
The DNA here is from genome assembly GCF_028640845.1 of Ahaetulla prasina. NCBI lineage: Eukaryota > Metazoa > Chordata > Lepidosauria > Squamata > Colubridae > Ahaetulla > Ahaetulla prasina. Next base: position 115,609,842 of record NC_080542.1, on the reverse strand, counting down.
TCTTGTTACCTCTCGCTTGGATTACTGCAATGCTCTCTACATGGGGCTCCCCTTGAAGAGCACCCGGAGGCTCCAGTTGGTCCAGAATGCAGCTGCGCGGGTGATAGAGGGAGCGGTTCGGAGCTCCCATGTAACACCCATCCTGCGCAGACTGCACTGGCTGCCTGTTGTCTTCCGGGTGCGCTTCAAGGTATTGGTGACCACCTTTAAAGCACTCCATGGCTTAGGACCAGGATACTTACGGGACCGTGTACTGCCATCTTCTATCTCCCAGTGACATGTGCGTTCTCACAGAGAGGGACTCCTTAGGGCGCCGTCAGCCAAGCAATGTCAGCTGGCGGCTCCCAGGGGAAGGGCCTTCTCTGTGGGGGCTCCTACCCTGTGGAACGAACTTCCCCCTGTACTTCGACAACTACCTGACCTTCGGACCTTTCGCCGCGAACTTAAGACTTATTTATTCCGTCTTGCTGGACTGGCTTGAATTTTTAAATTTTTAGCTGATTTTATGGGTTTGTAATTTTTATTAATTTTATAGGGTTGATTGTATTTTAATATTGGGCCAAATTGAATAAGTTTTTTAATGTTTGTTTTTAGTATTGTATGTGTTGTTGTATTTTATTTTGGCTGTAAACCACCCTGAGTCCTTCGGGAGAAGGGCGATATACAAATTAAATTATTATTATTATTATTATTATTATTATTATTATTATTATTATTATTATTATTATTATTATTATTATTATTTTTCTGAGTATGCATAATTATTGTAATGTTTTTATATTATTACCATCTGCACGCACACACACAAGCACACACATGCACACATATTTTACACCTGAGATTTTTTCAAAAGTTAACTAGATTGTAATATTGTATAGTTAGATAGTCCTCAATTTACAATCATTCATTGAGTAACTGTTTAAAGTTCAAACAGCAGACTAAGTCTCTCTGTTATTAGAATAGAATAGAATAGAATTTTATTGGCCAAGTGTGATTGGACACACAAGGAATTTGTCTTGGTGCATATGCTCTCAGTGTCCATAAAAGAAAAGATACGTTCATCAAGGTACAACATTTACAACACAATTGATGATCAATATATCAATATAAATCATAAGGATTGCCAGCAACAAGTTATAGTCATACAGTCATAAGTGGAAAGAGATTGGTGATGGGAACTATGAAATGATTAATAGTAGTGCAGATTCAGTAAATAGTCTGACAGTGTTGAGGGAATTATTTGTTTAGCAGAGTGATGGCCTTCGGGGAAAAACTGTTCTTGTGTCTAGTTGTTCTGGTGTGCAGTGCTCTATAGCGTGGTTTTGAGGGTAGGAGTTGAAACAGTTTATGTCCAGGATGCGAGGGATCTGCAAATATTTTCACGGCCCTCTTCTTGATTCGTGCAGTATACAGGTCCTCAATGGAAGGCAAGTTGGTAGCAATTATTTTTTCTGCAGTTCTAATTATCCTCTGAAGTCTGTGTTTTTCTTGTTGGGTTGCAGAACCGAACCAGACAGTTATAGAGGTGCAAATGACAGACTCAATAATTCCTCTGTAGAACTGAATCAGCAGCTCCTTGGGCAGTTTGAGCTTACTGAGTTGGCGCAGAAAGAACATTCTTTGTTGTCCTTTTTTAATGATGTTTTTGATGTTAGCTGTCCATTTGAGATCTTGCGATATGATAGAACCCAGAAATTTGAAGGTTTCTACTGTTGTCAAGTATTGTGAGAGGTGGAAGTATGGAAGGGTTTTTCCTAAAGTCTACCACCATTTCTACGGTTTTGAGTGTGTTCAGTTCCAGATTGTTTTGGTTGCACCACAAGGCTAGTCGTTCGACCTCTCGTCTATATGCGGATTCGTCATTGTCTCGAATGAGACCAATTAACACAGCTGCTTGCAATTACTGCAAGTTAAAGTCCCACCAGGCCCAAGGTTGACTCAGCCTTCCATCCTTTATAAGGTAAGTAAAATGAGGAGCCAGATTGTTGGGGGCAATAAAAGTTGACTTTGTATATAATATGCAAATGGATGAAGACTATTGCTTAACACAGTGTAAGCCGCCCTGAGTCTTCGGAGAAGGGCGGGATATAAATTCAAATAAAAAAAAATATTTAAAAAGGTTATAAAATCAGGTGTGATTCAATTAACAGCCACTTTGCTTAACAATGGAAATTCTAGTCACAATCGTGGTCATAAATTGAGGACTGGACTACCTGTAGATATATTCTAAATATATTGCTATTTAGGGTACATACAATATTACCAAATAATTAGGTTTTGAAAAATTGTCAGCTGAGACTAGCATCTTTTCATTGTAAAATATGGTAAAACAGGTATGGGCCTTTCTTTTCTTTTTTTAAAGTTTTAATTTTTTTTATTTTTTATTGGAAACAAAAATAATTAGTCAGCCAAATATTTTTCCTCTTCTGGGTTGTTTCTTCTTTTTTATTTATTATTTATTTATTTTATTTATTTATTTATTTATTCGAATTTTTATACCGCCCTATCTCCCGAAGGACTCAGGGCGGTGTACAGCCAAATAAAAACATAAGAATAATACAAATAAAAACAACAATTAAAAAACTTATTAATTAGGCCGAAATTAAAATATCACTAAAATAGTATAAAATCTTATTAAAACTAAATTTAAAACTAAAAACCCTAGGCTAGCCCTGCGCAAATAAATAGATGTGTCTTAAGCTCGCGGCGGAAGGTTCGCAGGTCGGGAAGTTGGCGCAGCCTTTAATGCAGCTTTCTAGATATATATATGTCAGTATGGAAAATCAGTTTTATTAGAAATTTCCTCAAGATAACATTATTAATGCTGTACATTGGTTTTCATTGAATTCTAGTGTATAACCAGAGAAATGTCATTTACCCAATGTGAATGATAGAATTCATGCAGATTTTTGGGGGATCACTTAACTTCTTTATTTTTAGTCTTGCACAAATTTGATATCATTTTACTGTCTTCATAATATATACTATAGGCCATGAACGTGTCAGAGGGGTAACAACAAATTGGACAAAACATCATGCAAGTATTAAAAAAGGAATTAAATATCCCAGATTTACACAATTAAAAAGCAGGAAAAGAAGATAGTAATTTATTAATTAAGAACAGCTAGAAAAGGTCTGCTGGCTGGGGAATTCTGGGAGCTGAAACCCACAAATCTTAAAGTTGCTGAGGTTAAGAAACATTGGGCTAGTTTAACAGAATGCTGCCTGAATTAAGTTCATAAAACAAACATAGAAAATTGGGATTTCCAGAACCAAAATCCTATCTTTAATGACTAGCTGCTAGATCTCAAAAACTGTAGAATAACCAAAGTGAATGGATACAGCAATAGCAGCAGCCCTTATATACTGTTTCACAGTGCTTTACAACCCTCTCTAAATGGTTTACAGAGTCAGAATATTTCTCCCAACAATCTGGGTCCTTATTTTACCATCCTTGGAAGGATGGAAGTTAACCTTGAGTCAGTGAGAATAAAGCTGCAGAACTGCAGGTGGCCGGCAGTCAGCATAAGTAGCCTGCAGTACTGCATTTAACCATTGCACCACCATGGCTCTTATCTGATGCTCAAGTGATAAAAGTGGCAAAGTCACATGACCACATCATTTATCCATGGCAATCTCATAGTACCATTATAACCCCAGACAAGTAGGTTATTAAGTAGAAAATGGAGGAAATCTCATGTAAGAGACGTAGGGTGAGATAGGTCTTGGGAGGCACAGGCCTCACATAAGTTGAGGACTAGGCTGAAGGAGGCCAGGAAATAGGGTGGTGAATGCATAACTTGGACAACAGGAAGGCTGAGGAAAGAATACTCTGTGGCTCAGGGTCTTTTTAATGTGCACACCACTGCAAGAAGCCCCCGATTCACAGCACAGCATACAAAGCCCGTCCAAATCAGATCCATGAAACCACTGCGAGTGATCTGGGGAAGAAAGCTTTGTATGATCAGCAGCAGCCACAAACGGAAAAAAATGTTGAAGGACAGGGATCAGAGCAGTTGTGAAATCCAAATTTTTTTACTATCGGTTCTTGGGCGTGGCTTGGTAGGCGTGGTATGGTGTGGCTTGGTGGCTGTGGCTTGGTGGGTGTAGCAGGGGAAGGATACTGCAAAATCTCCATTCCCACCCCACTCTGGGGCCAGCCAGAGGTGGTATTTGCCAGTTCCCCGAACTGCTCAAAATTTCCGCTACTGGTTCTCCAGATACTGTCAGAACCTGCTGTATTTCACTCTTGGATCAGAGGCCCTGGAGTGGAGAGCCCCCCAGAAGAGTATAGATAGTTATGTGGGGGAAACTGAAGTGCCCCTGCAGTCATAAGTGTGGGCAGGCTGCCTATTTTTCAAGTTTTGGTCATGTGATTGTAGGGCCCTGCAAACTTTAGGGACTGATCTTTAGTCCCTTTGTTCCGCCACTGAACAAAGCACCATGGAAACTTTGAATGGTCACTGAACTAATGCTCCTAAACTGAGGACTACCTGTAGCCATCTAACTTGCAGAGGAAAATCTAGGTCTTTTCCAAGGTTCATTATTGAGATTTAAAATTATTATAAAGAATGTTACTTGGGACTAATTTATTAGTTTATTTCAGGCAAAAAAATTAAACTTTTTATAACTTTTATAATTTTTTATAACTTATGCTCATTTTGGATCATGCCCAACTCCACAATGCCTACCTCAACTGTGTCCTCTATAGCAGGGGTCTCCAACCTCGGCAACTTTAAGCCTGGCGGACTTCAACTCCCAGAATTGCCCAGCCAGCTTGGACTCCCAGAATTCCCCAGCCAGCCAGCTTTTCAACTCTGGGAGTTGAAGTCTACCAGGCTTAAAGTTGCCAAGGTTGGAGACCCCTGCTCTAGATGCGTTGAATAGAGGTTCCATTATTCACAATAGATACAGAAGCATAGTGAGAAATAATTAGCAGGGCAAAATCAATGGTACATCAGGTTACATATAATTTCATTGCATGATCATTAAACTGCCATGAACCAAATATACGATAGGCATTATTCTTTAGAAATTTATGTTTAGTTTTTGTACCTGTTTGGGTTTATCTATTGAACCAAAATTAGAGCTATATTGGATTTACATAAGGATGTGAACTTGTAAATGCTGTGCATCTTGTACTCTTATTTGCATGTTTATCTGGTAACAAATCCAATGATTTGAAACATTTAGGCCCTAACTTGCACAATTTGAATAGTATATTTCAGCTTACATTAGTGGAAGCAATCTGATTTTTATTGCCAGCAACTGAGAAGGAGCAAGGAAATATGAGAGTCAGGAAGTGCAACCAATAAAAGTTCAGCTGGGACAGCAGTCTTAAAAAATATCTGGAATATGACAAATTCCATGACTTCAGAGTTGGGGGCTCTGAAATCAGCTACAGAAAGTGTTTCTTCCCCCATCCAGCACAAAGGGGGGTGGGGGAAATGCAGTCTCTGGCAAGCTGAAACATTCACTCCATGCTGCAGTTCTTCAGTTTGTGGCTTAAGAAACTGAATTTCCCCTTCAGGCTGCTCTTCCTTAGGAAATCCAAATCTATGAACTTTTAAACAAGTCTAGTTATGTTTGAAATCTTGCTCTTCTCTATAAAACTGGAAAGTATCCAGTTCAATTCCTATAGGGAACTGTAGCTAAAGTAGTTTCTTTTTTTAAAAAAAGATTTACTTCCTCACTCTCACACTTGCCCACAGTCCACAACTCAATTATAATATGAAACAGTGTTTCTCAACCATTTTAAGATGCCATTTTTTGCATGGGTCAGGGTTTTTGAGGAACTGCCTTACTCCGATGGGACTATTCCACCCTATTCATTCCAGCATGACCAAAATATTTCAACTGGTGGGATCCAAGAAAAGAGCCTTTTCTGCTGTGGTCCCTGACCTCTGGAATATTGTCCCGTTGCATATGAGGCCTGCCCCACATTCCTGCCTTCCATAATAGTCTAAAAACTTGGTTGGGCCCAACAGGAGCCTGCTATGTTGAGGGTAGTTGATTGGGTAGAGATCTCATCCCTAGGCCACCCAACATATTGGTTTTTAATTAGATATAATGGGACTATAATGTCTGGAATTCCAAACCATTGTAAGCAGCAACAGGAATTCTGGAGTTGCAGTCCAGAATTTTAAGCTATAGTATCAATTTGCAACATCCTATAATTGTGTCAAGTATCTGAAGCATCACATGATCAGATCTGGAAGGCGGGCATCTAGAAATCAAATCCATCTCACTTCATACTACTTTTAACTTCTCATGATACACTCTCTGACAGTCTATGGAGATTCTCAATCATCCAGGTCATGGTTGTCCCAAAGGTGCTTTTTCAAGAGGCAACTGGACTTCCTGGTTTTTCTTTGAAGATGTTTTGCTTCTCATCCAGCACCTTTGGGACACTCTCTGACAATTGTCAATTATATTATATTCATTTGCTCTGTAAAGTCCTAACTTTTTACAGGTGTTAGAACAAGCTATAGGTAGTCCTTGACTTACAATAGTTCATTTAGTGACTGTTTGAAGTCACACTGAAAAAAGTGGCTTATGATTGTTTCCACACTTCTGACCTTTTGCAACATCCCTATGGTCATGTGGTCAAAATTCAGATGCTTGGTAACTGGAATATTTATGACAGTGGCAGTGTCCTAGGGTCACAGGATCACCTTCTGCGACCTTCTGACAATGAGGAAGCCAAATTCATTTAATAACCATGTTAATAACTTAACTGCAGTGGCTCATTTAACAACGGTGGCAAGAAAGGTATGAACATGGGACAAAACTCACTTAACAACTGTTTTGCTTGGCAAACTGAAATTTTAGGCTCAATTATGGTCATAAGTCAAGGACTACTGTAACCATAATAACTACAGGTCTCATCCTGGTGTCTAAGTGAATGAAATATGAGGGAAAATATGATAACACGAATGATTGTCATTCATATTTGCCATGTATTATATGCATGCATTCAATTTTCCTTGCTCATGAGAAGAGATGAGGAAAACCATTATTTTCATTTATTTATTTTATTTTATTTATTTTATTTGAATTTATATCCCGCCCTTCTCCGAAGACTCAGGGCTGCTTACACTGTGTCAAGCAATAGTCTTCATCCATTTGTATATTATATACAAAGTCAACTTTATTGTCCCCAACAATCTGGGTCCTCATTTTACCTACCTTATAAAGGATGGAAGGCTGAGTCAACCTTGGGCCTGGTGGGACTTTAACTTGCAGTAATTGCAAGCAGCTGTGTTAATAACAGACAGACTTAGTCTGCTGAACCACCAGAGGCCCATGACCTGTTCTGAGTTTCCCTAGTTCAAATGATGAGGCCCAGAATACTGGTTAGATCTGTGTCTGTTTTTTAAATAAATCCACCCAAGAGGCAAACCTCCTTTCCCCAAATAGAACAATCTATTGCTTAGAAATAGTCATCTAAATTTCAGATTAATCTCAAATCAACCTAAAATGAGTTATATTAGGAACCACTGTAATGGCTGATAACATATGTGGAGAAATTAATAATTGTTTACATATTAGAAAAAAACAGAAATCATAAAATATAAATTAAATAAAATAATAAATCATCATCATCCTAGTGTTTTTCCCAGTGGTGAAATCGAAATTTTTTTACTACCAGTTCTGTGGCCGTGGCTTGATATGTGTGGTGTGGCTTGATGGGCATGGCTTGGTGGACGTGGCAGGGGAAGGATACTGCAAAATCTCCATTCCCACCCCACTCTGGGGCCAGCCAGAGGTAGCATTTGCCGGTTCTCCGAACTACTCAAAATTTCCGTTACCAGTTCTCCAGAATCTGTCAGAACTTGCTGGATTTCACCCCTGGTTTTCCCACAGGAGCAGGGTCCACATTTCAGATCAAAGAACATATTTTCACCTGATCAAATGCAGCAACCAACTGGATGATTTTCATGTCTGCATTAATGATATCCTGCCACCTTTCAACTTCCACATAGGTGTTTTTCTTCCATGATGCAAGCAAGAATGTGGCTGTGGTGAATGCCTGTAGAACATGGTCACATTATTGTAGAGGTTTCTCTTGCATTTTCTCTGTTAATAATGCAACATCCACCTGTTGTTAAACTACATTGCTGCTGATATAGTCAAGAAGGGAAATAGTGAAGTGAAGACATTATTCCCAAGTGCAATGACATTAATTAGTTAATTGAAAAGTCATATCATATCTGCAAGGTGATTTTTTTCAAGGGATCACAGTTTCAAGTTTTTAGAAATATATTCCTCCTAAATAGCAGTGCAAGAATCAACAGATCACTGAGTGTACATAACAGAGCATCATATGACTGACTGCCTAGGAGGAAGCAAATTAAATGCAATTTAATCTCAGAAGCCCCTGAGGATTCCTTCCTACAAACTAATAAATTATTACATTCTGGAACTGTCTTAATTATATTTTTCTTCTTACAGCTTCATAATGGAATTAAAGACAATGGGAATTTTTATAAACAATTTAAGTATTTCTTATTATTTTCAATGTTTAGACACATCCAGAAAATAAGTTTTATAGAGAGAGTATATGTGCACAAACAATAATGACACACTATTACTAAATACCTGTAAATATAAAATAACAGAATAACAGAGTTGGAAGGGACCTTGGAGGTCCGCTAATCCACCCCCACACTTAAGCAGGATACCTTTTACAATTTCATACAACTGGTTGTCCAATATCTTCTTTAAAACCTCCAGTATTGCAGCACCCATAATTTCTGGAGGCAAGTATTCCACTGATTAATTCTTCTAACTGTCAGAAAATGTATCCTTAATCCTAGGTCCCCCTTCCCCCCCCCTCTCTCTCTGTCCTTGGATAGTTTTCACCCATTGCTTCTTCAATGCTTTGGAGAATAGATTGACTTCTTCTTCTTTCTGGCAACCTCTTAAGTATTAGAACACTGTCATCATGTCACCCTAGTGGTTTTTTTCATTGAACTAAACATACACCTAGTCCTTTTTTTCATTAAACTTGACATACTCAATTCCCACAACTTCATAAATTTTAGCCTCCAGTCCCCTAAACATTTCTGTTGCTCTTTTCTGTATTCTTTCTCAACATCTTTTTTATTTTATGATGACCAAAACTGGATGCAATATTCCAAGTGTAGTCTTATCAAAGCATTACAAAGTAACATTAACACTTCACATGATTTTCATTCTAGCCTTCTGTTAATGCAGCTTAGGAATATGTTGGCTTTTTTGGCAGCTGCAATATACTGTTGTCTCAAGTGACTGTCCACTAAGACTCCAAGATCCCTTTCTCAGTGATTACTATTGAGCCAGGTACCACCTATTCTATACTTGTGCATTTGGTTTTTCTTGCCTAACTATAGAACTTTAATTTTCTCACCATTGAATTTCATTAGATAGGGTCCAATTTATATTATTGCTAAATACCTTCACCTGTCTATGATGACAAGAAGATGTCTGCATATGCTCAAGGCACTCTATTCTTTATTGATACTTAACTCAGATTATAATTTGTTGCTGTTCTATCTGCTTTCTCTTGTTTGCTTGCTTTCCTCCCTCCCAATAAAAAGTAAAGGAATTTCAGTCTGCAAACTCCTCTCTTCCTCCCATCTCCTACTTCAGAGTGATGATGAAGGGGGAAAATAGCATAAGAAGAAAGAGGTGGCACAGTAATTAAAGTACAGCAGTGCAGGCTACTTCAGCTGACTGCTAGCTGCAGTTCTGCAGTTCAAATCTCACCGGCTCAAGGTTGACTCAGCCTTCCATCCTTCCAATGTCAGTAAAATGAGGACCCAGATTGTTAGGTGCAATGTGCTGACTCTGTTAACCATTTAGAGAGGGCTGTAAAAGCACTATGAAGCGGTATATAGGTCTACGTACTATTGCTATTTTAAGAAAGAAGGTTCGTCAAGAGAGGGAGACATTGTTCTGGAAGTAGATCAGCCAATCCAAGCTTCCATCTTGACACATGCCAATGCAGCTGACTTTCCAAGAAGGGGTAAATAGGAAGACACGCCCCATCAAGTGGAAGCAAACTTGGCAAGGAGGAGGGACCACGTCAGCCACCGCACAAGGCAGCAGGCGGGGTGGGGGGGAAGGGAGGCAATGGGAAAATTGGGGTATCAGAGATTGTGATGACAGCAAGAAAACCTTAGGAAACTGTGGAGAAACGAGACACTGATTTACACTTAATGTTTAAAATGCTTTCTTGGAGGCAAGATCCTTTGGAATCAAATGAATTTAGAAGTGAGTGGAAAGTTAGTTGAGGCCCCTTCTTTCTCTGGAAAAAAAAAAACCCAGGCACAAATCTTGTAAAGGCAAAAGTATAGCAGGACACGGTACAGCTATGAAATTAAACCAGACTAAGAAAACAAAAACCTTCCTTAACCTTAATTACAAGCAGATTATTTCTTGATATCACATTTCACTTGTAAAAACTGTAATATTATCAACCAACTTCAGTAGATTGTTTGTGGAGTTAAAGGAGGTCACAACTCCATTTCAAAGTGCTATATACTGTCTAATGAGAAGATTAGAATTTGATTGTGGGGACGAGAATCCAATTAAAATACGTTCAGAAGAGAGAGGTGGAGGCAGAGGGGCTCCACTAAAATAACTACAAAACCAGAAAGCAGAGAATGTGAAGAAATGAAGTATTATGTATACATGTGCAGAGTGTGTATGGATATTTGCATATTTACATATAAATCCCTAGACTAGGTTATTTGAAAACTGGTGTCCTCAGCTTGGGCTAGGGATGCCACGGGTTGTTTGTTGTTAAATATAAAAAAGGAGAAATCTGTTTAGAAGAAGAAAGCCTGATGATGATGATGATGATGATGATGATGATGATGGTGGTGGTGGTGGTGATGATGATACATTGTTTATGTTAATCATGAACAAACACCCTGATATGAAAACACTGCAAGAAGTAAGATAAGGTTACCTAGAAAAAATAATGGTAATACAAAATATTGCAGGAACAACAGCAAGCACCACTTCAATAGCTGGAAAGTATAGCCATGTGGGCATCCACAAAGTGCCAAATATCCAACTTTCCCTTGCCCACCTTCCTTTCGGCCGAAATTCCAAACTGGCTTTGTCTCAAAGTAGCTCCATGATGACCCGAGAGGAAGGGACTGGATTGGTGAGAGATCCTAGAGAAAGGCTTGGATTGGTGAGGGAAATCGCCGTACAAAAAGCGGACGGGAGATAGTAAGGAGGTAAGAAAAGTTTGTAGTGCCGAAACACCACCGAGCTTCCTCCTGGATGCCTCAATTGATGGTAGAACCTGGACAGCTCCCCTTTTGAACGCGGCGGAGGGCTCCGCAGCCTGCCCCGCAACCTTCAATTTCCCAAAAGGGCCACAGACGACAAGTGCGAGGAGGGAAAAGAGGAGGAGGAGGAGGAGGAGGAGGAAGTCACACAAACACACACACAGAGAGAGAGAGAGAGAGGAGAGAGAGAGAGAGAGAGAGAATGCAGACAGCCACATTCTCTTTTGTAAAGCTTCAAAATGTCCACGTCCTCAAAAAGAATGGAATCAATTTAACATTCCCACCTCCTGCCCGGCCCCTTTCCCTCCAAGTAGCCCACCTCCCCTTCCCCCTTCTGCCTCCCCCGCCATCATTGAGGCGTGCGCGCTCTCCTCGGCGCCGCCTCCTCCTCCCCTTTCCATATCCAGATCCTAAAGTAAGGAGTAGGTCAGAATGGGGGGGGCAGGTCACGTGACGACCACGGCTTGTCGCAGCCCACCCTCACCCACTAGCCAGTTTTGCTAATCTCCCATTGGCTGAGGCGCGTTCCACGGCTTTGCCGGAGCACAGAAACTCCTGCCATATAAATAGGGCCACCGAGGGCTTTATTATTTTAGCATCCCGGGCAGCAGGTTTCTGCTAAGTTTGGAGTTACGCGCCCCACGACTGTATGCCTGCGTCCCTTAGGTAAAAGCTCACCATCGACACCCAGGGACTCAGAAACACAAGGAGTCTGCATGTCTAGCAATTAGACATGCTCAGCTTTGTGGATACACGGATTTTGTTGCTGCTTGCAGTAACTTCATGCCTAGCAACCAGTCAATGTAAGTGCCTTTGGGTCTTATTTGCAATAGGGTGGGGAGCGGGGAAATTGAAGAAAAGAAGACTGACTTGGGGTTGGACTACTGAAAAAACTATTTCGAATAGTTCTGGCCATATCCCACCGGGTTTCCCCCTCCCAACACTATTTTGCCCTGGTAAAGCGCCACTCGGACAGGCTGCTATCTAATGTAAGTAGTTGGGATTATGTCTATGGACATTCTCACTCATCCAGGTCATGGTTGTCCCAAAGGTGCTTTTTTTAAAAAAAGAGGCAATTGGACTTTCTGGTTTTTCTTTGAAGACATTTCGCTTCTCATCCAAGAAGCTCCTTCAGCTGAAGAAGAAGCTTCTTGGATGAGAAGGAAACGTGTTCAAATAAAAACTAGAAAGTCCAGTTGTTTTTTGAAAAAGCACCTTTGGGATGTCTTAATTATCCCTTTGCAATGATTAAAATTGACAAAACTCCTTCTTGCTTCGGACCGACGCAAAGAACAGTTTAAATTGGTTTAAAACGTACAGAATTTTTCCTCCTGCTTTTCTTGGCTTAGATCAAGAGATCCTGGCCAAAAGCCAAGAAGATACCCCCCCCTCCTCACTCCTCCTCTGGTTTAGGAAAGACAGTTGGGACATAAAACGGAACCCAAATCCGAAGTAGGAATAAAAAGAAACGAGTTGCATTTAGATTAACTTGGACAAACAAGAACTCCTATAGTATTTTTAGAGAAATGTTAATAACATTATTGTTCATCTTCGTTATGCCATGTAAGGAATTTAGAAAACAAGAGGTGACCAAATGTTTTAAGAACAGTTCGCCTTCTAGGGCGTTGACATAATCTTTACTGAAGATGCTGAAGATGCTCTAAGAGCTCCCTCTAGGGGGAAAAAGGGGGCAGGGCAGGTAAGAGTGTAAGTATCCCTGAACTTGCAAAGAAAGAATTTAATTAAGAAAATTTTGTTGAATGTAATGTTCCTAAACAAGGAAAGGACTGTCAGCATTTTTTTTCTTGTAAAGAAAGAACATTCTTTTAATAAAGGGCCACCAAAAAAAAGTGTTTGCTAATGTTTTTATTGGGAACCCAATTTATATGGTGGATGGATATTCCAGTTATTACATTTTATGAATCTCAGAGATTGATTTTACTATAAGATTTTATTTATTTATTTATTTTATTTTGTCACAACAATATATGTAGGTATCATACATTTAAAAGATTTTAAATGGTTTTATAAATAATATTCTAGCAAATAATATTAATAAGCAGTATCTTGTTTTTAGTAAATTATGGAAAAACAATAAAATTTGATACTAGCTATTATTCCCAGATTAATTTCAGAAAGTCAATATCTACTTCTTTATCTTGGTACAGTAAAATTAACATTAATTTGTTGTGGTCTCCAACTAAACTAGCATGGATTTAAATTTGGGGTTGCCACATCCAAACAAAATCTTAACGAAGTATAACTTCTATCTTCTATGGGCCTCATTTCTAGTACTGTAGACAAACATCAGAATTACTACATAATTCAAAACTTGTCAGAGCAATCAGTTTAGGTATGCATGCACAAATGTTATGTTCCTGATGCTAACACATCCATTCTCCAATTTTTATATTAAAAAAAAAACACTTTTCATTTTGAATAATGCAGATCCTAGCTCTGTCCATAACTGTCCATAACCTTAGCTGACTTAGTTGACTGAGGAATACCTGAGAATTCCTGGACTATAAGCGAAACTAGAAAATTAGATACTTGGAGAAGAAACAGAAAACTACTTCCATACTATTGCCAAGAAATTTATATGGAAGCAGACCCAAGCAGCTTTAGTTTTGGAAGAGAAGTCTGCCATGTTTTCAAGAAGATAATTAGATCTGGTGAAATCAACTGGCAGTAAGAGAGTCTGCAAACTCTACAACGTTGAATAATTGTTCAAAACTGCAGAGTTTGCAGAATCTCTTATTACCAGTTACTTATCGCCAATAATTATTCAACACTGAATTCAGCAGTTTTTTGTTTTTTTAAAATGGCAACATTATCATTTTGCTTCAGTTTTACAGTATTACCTACGGGTAATACTGTAATAAGTAATAAGATGCCCTCTAGTGGCAAGGAGAAAAAGTGACTTTTTCCAACCAATTAGTATTTCTTTCTGCCATTTAGTTCTCCTTCACTTCAGGTTTCACTTCCAAGCATCAGCTTTTCAAAAACAATATGTTACTTTATTCAGACACCAGACCTAAACCATAATTACAACTTATCCTTTCACCATAGTAATTATATATATACTTGAGATAATAAGAATTTGCTAAATTAGTTACTTCCGCTATGAAAGCAATAATCTGATTCAAATCAGTCATCAACTTTAAGCACAATACTGTAGTAATGTGCCAGCATCACTATTAAATTTTATAATAATAACAATTACACACTTGAGGAGGGGAGGAGAATGATAGGTTTTTCTTTCGAGAAGTTATCTGAAGTATAGAATTAGGCTGTCAACCTAAATACAACGTAATTTTACAAGCATTTTCCTGGAATTACATGCTATTGAACTCAGTGGGCTTACTTCAATGAATGACCTGCCAAGAAAGGCCCACTGAGTACAATTCAGCTTATTTCTGAGTAAGTAAGATGCCCTGAGCATTTTTGAAACTAGTTACCTAGTATTGATTCTCTTTGAGTAACTAAACAGAATTACTTTACTAACATGATAGGTTCATGATGCATCAATACATATCTGTTGATATAGGTTTGGTACATAACATTGCAAGATCCCAAAGGATCTCTTGTCATGAGAGACTTCTCATTTTTTTCAGTAATCCAGGTTTAGTTATATCACCCAGTAGCCAATGTGTGGAAAAATGAATTATTAACCATGTAGTATATCAAAATATAGTTTTGTGTAGTTCCAATTTTTGTGCTAAGCTGAGATTTAGCTATTTAATTATAAAACAGAAGCCCAAACAAAGGAGCAAAACCAGAATGTAGACATTTCACATTAGATGAAATGAAGTTTCAACAGTATGGGATTTACTTAGAAGTTTAGTACAAACTTAGATGGACTTTGTTATTGAAACAATTGGCATCTCCTTGATGCCACATCACAATCTACATCTGGAAAGGTAATTTGGACAAAAGTCAAAACCAATTGGCTTTGGGAATCCTGGCCTTCGTAGGCCTGGAAAATGTGGTGTGAAGTTATTTCCCAACTTTAAAAAGAGTATTTAAAAAGAAAATAATATGTAAATAAGGGGCATGCATAAGCGCACAAACATGCCTACTGTTCCTGTCCTATTGTTTTTCTTTTCTTCTTCCTATATATATATATGCTTATACCTCCTAATATTTACTCATATATATGTTTATATACTATATAATCTTTTTGTATGATACTTACATATATTGTTGTGACAAAATAAAATAAATAAAAAAATAAAATAAAATAAATGTTTGCTAAATCTCAGTTCCCAAAAACTACTATTCTGCAATTATCTTAAATTTATTTTCATATCTGAAGGGTGTGAAATAATACTGTGAGCAGAAAAGGACTTTTCCGTGTTTAACAAAATTAGTTCAATGTTATGCAAACAAAGATAAATATCTTAAGTTTGAATTATTTCACATAAATATTACCTAATGAATTTTCTCTATCAATGTGATTCTAGCACCAGAAAAAAAAGTTCATGCAATCCAATTCTGAATGACCAAAAAAATATTGGTTTTCTGATAGATTTTCTATAGATTTAAATGCGTCTTTCCTTTTCACCTCAAGTGCTCTGGAGATATTTTTTTTAAATTTAGTAATAGAGTTTATATATGTCCAGGTTTTATAGTATAAGAAAAGTCAGGACCCACCTGAGTTTATGAGTTTCTATGGAATTTCAAACATAGTTTTTTGTGTTATAGTACATTTTATTAAACATATCAATTGAATCAAAATCCTTGTCAGCGATAAACTACAAAAATCAATTTTAAATAAGCTTTTTCTAAAAAAAGGAAAGACATGACATATTTATATTTCCTACAATCATGCATGTAACAGTGTAAAATGCAGCACTTCAAATACAAAACAATTTGCAAATTAATATTAATCATCTGTTTTTTCTTGTTATTTTTTTCCAGCTGTAAATGAGGTCAGTATAATTATATTAAAATACAATAGAGCCTAACATAGAAACACCAAATAATCTCTTTTTGGATGGGGAGCATGGCCATTTACTAACTACTGTTTTCAAAACGTGCACTGGTAAGCTAATTACTAGGTTTCATGGGTATTGCCCCAAATACACCCACCCCTAATTTCTTAGTGGGCTGTCCTTATAATATAAAAAAAGTATTTGATAGGTGAATGCAAGAGTCACATTGCATGCATAGCAGTTTCTAATATTCCTTGATGGATGTTTGTCTAGCATTATAAAGCATGAATGAATTCAGGTATGCTTTTTAATAATACCTAACTTTTGTGACACTAATATAATTTTTCTATCTTTTCAAATTTGAAATTGGTTAGGCTTCTTTGTATATAATAATGATTAATTCTAGCATCTAGAATGGAATATTAATAAATACTTTCCTTAAATTCATTTTTATTTCTTTCTAGGCAACGGAAGTACGGAGGGTAAGCGATTTTAGAAACTTCTTATATAAGAATTATAGATTAGATTAAGGGGCAACTGATGCAGAAAAGTAGAATTGGTACAAATAAGCCTTTTTAAAGTACAAAATTAGACTGAAACCAATTTAAAGTCAATCCAAAAATGCTCAGAATCAGAATTTGGAAGAAAATATGTTTAATATTGAATGGGTATATTTGAATGGGTATACTTAAAAACAGTTTGCTTTAAGAAGACATGGGTGCTCCCTCACTGGAGCCTTTCAAGAAGAGACTAGACAGCCATTTGTCTGAAATGGTATAGGATCTCCTGCTCCTACAAGGGGTTGGATTAGATGACCTTCAAGGTCGCTTCCAACTCTGTTATTCTGTTAGGCTACTATTGAGATTCATATTTAGTCTCATGTGATTTCTCTCAAACAATTGTTGATAAAAACACTCTTCATTGAAACTATGCTCCAGCATGAAGAGTCGGATTTCTGATGTATTAGTGTCCAACAATAAGTGGAGCATGGCTGGAATTATAAGCATATAATTAATCATTTAAAATACCAATTTAATTTAATGATTTAAAAATATTTCTAAGGAATATATTCAATTGCTTTAGGTGTCTAATGATTGGCTTTGTTACTTGTTTAATATCAGATAGTTATTAATACTGCATTATTCTGTAAATAATTATTTGAAGGTTCATTTTTTAATTAATATTCTTTATTTATGTTTTTTCAGGGTCCAAGAGGAGATAGAGGGCCACGAGGAGAAAGGGTAAAGATTGTACTCCTTTGACTGTATAACATCTGAATCATTTTGATTCAAATATGAAAAAATATATAATCATCTGCCCTATGGAAATCCCTAGAATGACAGTATTAGTATTGCATCTGATTCACAGTTTTCCAAAACTGAGTCTTAATCATGTACATGCATACACATGTGTGCATATACACACATGCAGTTTGAAATCACAGAATTGGATCAATGCTATATAAACGAGGCTTCAGCCCCCTTCACTGAGAATTTTTAATGGCACTAAAATAAGGGTTTTCGTCTACCTAAACACCTGTTTTGGTCACCTGACTTCTAGCTAACACCTGTAGCTAAGCACTTCCCATTAACTCTTGTTACACGGATGTATTTATATGACTGTATGTTTCCTTATACAAGTCACTTAAATACAGTTGTTCTGTATAGATTGAAATGAATTTATTTGGGAAAGCAGGTATAATTTAGGAAAGTACATAGAGATCTGAGAGGAATATTCAATTTTATGTCAACATTGGGACAGCAGTTGTCTTCATTTTATAGCTTGAAAAGTCAATGTCACAACTTTCTTATTCACAAATCCTATATCAATGTCCAGGATTTTTCAAAGAGTTTTTACCAAAACTGCACTTGCAGATTATTTTTACCTATGGGAAAAATTACAATTTAATTAATTAATGAAGGTTCATGGGATGAAGAAATATAGAATTATAAAATTAGATACATTTCCATACAAAAATTACTAAAACTATTGCTACAGAATTCACATGTTACAGTGACAAAGCCTCGCTTTTCTTTAGCATACATTCATAATGTTCCTTAGTTCAAAATGCATTATATACAGAAGATGGACATGACCCTTGGATTAATTAGTGGCATCCCCATTATGACAGAAAAAAAGTCATATACAAAACTTTTGACAGCAGGTTCTGCCAGTCACTGTCAATATTACTATGCTAATATTATCAACTGTTGTTCACAACTAATTCAATTTAAAGCAGTTGCCTTTTTTTCTTGAGATTCTATGTTTTTAATGTAACTGAAGTATCATTAACATAGACACCAGAGTAATTTGGGAGACACTGTAAAACTACAGTCTAATTTTGCTTCCCCAAACTAGATTGTAGCTCATCTCTGTGATATATTGCTTAGGCCAGTCTTCCTACACATGATATCTTCTGATACTCCCATAGCCACCAGCAAATAAAATAGGAGTTTTATTCCTAACATACTTGACTAATGATTGATAAACAGAATACAACCTCATATTGTAAAACAACAAATTAAGAGAATAGCTCTTTTTCACACATTAAATCACACATATTTTAATTTATAACTCTGAATGTGTTTGTGTGTGTGTGGTGTGGTATGTGTGGTGTGCATGGTTTTACACTATAATATGATATTGGTATATATCCAATATCATATAGGTGCTTTATTTGCTACATGCAATGTTAAACATGATTATGATACAACATAAGAAGGTTAATATGTCTAGCCTTTCTAGATCAATCACCCTCAATCCAGTACCTTTCATATGTATTAAGAGTGCAGCTTCCATAATTCCTAATTAGCAGAGAATTCTAGCTATTAGTATAGAATCACTTATGAGATGTTATTCTTTCTTCATAATTTTAATTACCTAACATTGAAATAGACACTAACGTTTGGCATTTAGTATGTGTAAGCTAATAATATTTTTATTCATGCAATACAATCTACCAAACAATTGCCCAGAAGGAACTTTACAATAACTCTTCTCCCTCCAAGTTTAAGAATAGGTGTTACCAAACTTTTTCCAGCTGGAACATGCACTTAGCTAAATAGGTCACATCAGAATAGATTTAGTGATAATAATGTGCTATGGAAGTGTCTTAGCTTAACATTCCATCAAGGTTTGTTTTTTCCTTGATGTGTTTCTTTAAATACTAATTGTAAAAGTAGACATATTTTCCAAGTCTTCCAGATATCATGATTCTGTCTGAGCTGGAAGTTATCTCAGTGTTAAAACTAACAGTCTGATGGAAAGTCTTTCAAATCACCCACACCCTATGCAGTGCAGATACTGCAAAGCTGCAGCATAAATTACTAAGGGTATGAAAACACCATAGTATTATTTTGTGAGTCATTTTTAGTCAATCAGACAAAACAATGGTATTTGTTAAGTTCTACTTTAGGTCATGTTTAGTTTAAGAGAATTTTTTTATACATTCAGCCTCTCCTTTTGGAATAAAAGTAGGGCATTGTTCATTGATATGCAGAAGACTATTAAATTTTATAAATGTGGTATTATTAAGCTCCATAACAATGTGTACATTTATTAGTAAATAATACTGTAATAATTAGTTAGCCACATTTTCAATGTGTTAAGATATAATCTCCATTTATTGTGGCAAACAGACACCACTTAACATCATGAAAGTGAAGTCAATATTTGATTAAATATTTTAATAGGTTTTTGTTAAACTAACAAGTTTGAGTAACATTAATCGGCTAATAGAATACACATATCTATTTTTATTAGCTATGAGCTTTATCAGTGGAAAATACAATTTATACAAGTAGTCCTCAACTTACAACAGTTCACTTAGTGACCATCCAAGGTTTCCATCGCATTGAAAACAGTGGCAAATGATCATTTTTCACACTTACAACCATTGTAGCCTCCCATGGTTACCTGATCAAAATTCAGATGGTTGGCAGCTGACTCATTATGGTGACAGTGCCCTGGGGTTATGTGATTCCCTTCTGTGACCTTCTAACAAGCAAAGTCAATAGGGAAGCCAGATTCACTTAACAACTGTGTTACTAACTTAACAATTGCAGTGATTCTCTTAACAATTGTGGCAAGAATGGTCATAAAATGGGCAAAATTAACTTAATAACTATCTCACTTAGCAATAGAAATTTTGGAATCACTTGTAGTCATAAGTCAAAGACTACCTGTACTATAATTCCTGCTGTTGTAGATGAAATATTATGATTTGGTGGGAGCAGGCCAATTTGCTCAAATATCTAAGAGGTAAATTATCTTCCTCTTAAGTGACACTTAGGAAAGAATGCACATAAATTGCAGGGTCAAACGAATATCTAGAGCTGCTCATTTACTTATATCATGATAGTCAAAGATTATTAGAAAGTTTATCGTAAGATGTTCAGGTGTTATCTTCATAATTATTCCAGTTTCTAAGGTAATAGCCACCAAATGAGGTCAAATTATATATTTCAAATTCCTAGAGCATTGCCTGAGAATTGTGGGAAGTTTAAAAAAACGTAGCTGAAAAAGATTGATGTCAAAACTTTCCCAAGATAGTGGGAATGTTTCTTTTTCTTATGCCCTGCCATAAGCCATCCTAAGTTTGAGACACCCATCTATACATAGCTTTAAGTGATATCAAAATATCCACATAAAATTATCCACGTCTCTAGGGATTCAGTCGAACAGTTACACTCATTTACTTGGGAGCCAATACCAGTGATCATAGTATGACTTACTGCTAAAAAGACATGCCTGGGATTGCATCCCTAATCTTCCAGATTCCTTGAAGTATAATGTAATATGAAGTTTGGATATTTGTAACCTACAAAAGTTATGAAGCTAAGGGACAGACTTTTTCTGCTGAGCAATACAGCATGAAGTCTATGAAGTTTCCCCTAGTTTTTCTTTTACTTTTCAGTTTTGCTTTGTTATTGATTACTGTAATGTATTTTTCCCCTAGGGTCCAGCAGGTCCACCTGGCATAGATGGTGAAGATGGTCTACAAGGTCCTCCAGGGCCCCCTGGACCCCCTGGCCTTGGTGGAGTAAGGCTTCCAACTTTTTATTTTACTGACAATGCATCTAATGTCTAAGGATAAATATTAAATAAATATTTAAATCAGTGATGAAATGTAAAATTTGTTACTACTGGTTCTGTGGGCATGGTTTCATGGGGGGGTAATGGGACTGGGTGGGCATGGCCACCTTTTTTTTTTACTTTTAAAAGCATTTTTTACAACCTCTTCAGCCGAAGAGGTTGTAGAAAAAATGCTTTTAAAAGGTTCTGACGATCCCAGATGAGTCGCGCAATCATCAGAGGCTTTTTTAAAAAAAATTTAAAAGCATTTTTCAGAAATGCTTTTAAAAGTTTAAAAAAAGGCCTCTGATGATCATGCAGCTCAGCTGGGCATGGGGGGGGGCAGGGATTTTTGCTACCAGTTTTCCGAACCACCCACCACCATCACTACCGGATCAGGCGATCCAGTCTGAACCGGGAGCATTTCACCCCTGATTTAAATGCATCTTTTCACATGTATATGTGCTTCAGGTAACTTAGAAACTTTTAAAGAGCAACCAATATACTGTTCTTCAATCTAGAACTAAGGAGAAATTTTCTGACAGTTAGAACAGTTAATCAGTGGAACAATTTGCCTTCAGAAGTTGTAAATGTTCCAACACTGGAAGTTTTTAAGAAGATGTTGGACAACCATTTGTCTGAAATGATATAGAGTTTTCTACCTAAGCAGTAGGTTGGACTAGACGACCTCCAAGGTCCCTTCCAACTCTATTATTCTATTCTATTTTCAGTTTTCAGTCTTCCTTCACTCTACCCATTTAAGAGCCATTAGATAAAATCCCAGAAAGTAATATTGAATATTTATGACGATGCTCACAGTAATCAGAAATGTAATATCATTTTGTAGGATGAAATTGTCATCCCTTTTCCCATGTAATTACATTTAATTTACATTAAAATATGTATTTTACATATTTATTAATATTAATATTATTAATATTAAATATTAAATTGTAATAATTTAATAAATATTAAAGGACTTGAGGTACAATTAATGCCTGTTCAGTGTTTCCAAAATAGCTCTTCTTAGTCATGCTGATATCTGTTCTTACTCATTTACAGAACTTTGCTGCTCAATATGACATGTCCAAATCAGCTGATATGGGCCCTGGACCTATGGTAAGCAAATGTTTCATTTCACACATATCCAAATTGTATCAGTGGGCACTTCCAACAAAGAAAAATGAAATCTGCCACAAGGCTTCCCAATATTACATTTCTGCTATAGAATAGAATAGAATAGAATAGAATAGAATAGAATAGAATAGAATAGAATAGAATAGAATAGAATAGAATTTTATTGGCCAAGTGTGATTGGACACACAAAGAATTTGTCTTGGTGCATATGCTCTCAGTGTGCATAAAAGAAAAGATACGTTCATCAAGGTAGAACATTTACAACACAATTGATGGTCAATATATCAATATAAATCATAAGGATTTATATTTATATTTATATTTATATTTATATGTGGTGCAACCCAGCATAAATTGTATTAGTGAACTATGGAGCCCTTTTTGGCTTTTCAAATTCATTAGAACCAGTGGTGGGATTCAAATAATTTAACAACCAGTTCTCTGCCGTAATGATTCCTTCCAACAACCAGTTCACCAAATTGCTCAGAAAGTTAACAACCAGTTCTCCTGAAGTGGTACGAACTGGCTGAATCCCACCACTGATTAGAACCCAAACTGTGCTTGGCTCTGTGTACAGCAGTCAAAACTGTCCTCTACAAAAGATCATAACTATTGCATAGCAAAAGTTTGTATAACTGTGGTATTCAATAACTGAATTTATAGAAATCTAGAAATTTACAGAATTTATCTAGAAATACTGCAAAACCATGCATATAATACTCCTGCTTGCTGTGAGCCCATGAACTTTCTTTGCATCTCTTCATTAAGAGATTCCCACCTTCATAAATGTTCCAAATATTGAAGTGGTTTTGATACCAATTTCTAATACTGCATTTCTCTTCTTACATGTTACAAACACATGAAGTCATGAGAAAACAGCATACCTTAATAATGTTAGAAAAATAATACTTGCTTGAGAGATACAGGATCTAGACAAAAAATCCCCAAAGCATTACAAGGCAGGAATAGCTTCAAAATTCAATGGAATTGGATAGTTTGTTTCCAGTTTGGAAAGAATATCCATCTAGAATCAGCCTAAATGAATTTTCAATGTATATATTTTGCTTCTTCCAGATTAGGATGGGTATTAAACCAAAGGACCTCCAAAGCAGGAAGCCAGCATTGTTTCAAAATATTCAATTCAGAAAAAGTCAATAACTTGGCTTAGAGAATCATGTCCTATACTTAATGCTATCTGTACTTATTTAATCAGAAAGACATATGTAGTGTTTGGCTTGTGATAAGTAAGCTTTTGAGCAATGATCTTATGGTTACCAGTTGTCTCCAACTTTCCTCATATTTATAGTTTATTTACACATATTTTCTGTTTCCTTTCATACATATGTTTAAAGAAATGTCTTAATGAATTGGAACCTTCTAAATTAGCCAGCCAAGTTATCTTACCAAAATATGATGTGTCATATATTCAGTGGTGATGTCATTTGTTGCATAGTCATATTCTATAGTTTTTAGTAATACTATAAGGTGGAATTGGAAACATAGACACAGTTTGTAGATGTATATTTCCTGATTTCAGTTGTATATGAAGTGGCCTTCATATCAGGACTCTCAAAATTCGCACATAAAGTCTCAATTCATTTAGAAGGCAAAAGACAGGGGAATTTGCATTAGTTTATAAACTTCACCCATCCCCTTTGTCTACATATTTTGGAATAAGATTGTCAGATGAAATCTTTTGCCTATTGCATTAAAATATTCTTCCAATGGAAGACATTCTTGATGTTCTCTGAACTTGGTTGTTTTCATGCAGATGTTTCATTACAAAACTAGGTAACCAGTGCCTAACTAATCTCAGAGAACACCACAATTCTTGTCAGTTATTGGCAAGCTATATATTCTGAGCTATACCCAGTGGATGGCCTTTTATATAGTAAAATGTATCAGTAGATATGACCTCTGGTCTTGGATCTCATTGAAGATAAAGATAATATATTTAACTCTTTAAAAGTTTTTATTACCTATTCTTATATATTTAGAGCCAATTTTATCTAGCAATTAAGCACCAAGCTACAGGCCAGGAAACAATGATTTTAACTCTAGTCTTCTGTCTGAAAGCCAGCTAGGGGACTTTGGGGTAGCCATTTTCTCTCAGACCCACTTCTCACAGTGTTGTTGTGTGGAAAATAGAATGAGGAATATGTTTTTAAAAAAGGAAAAAGAAAGAGGAATATGTATTCACCGCCTTGAGTTATTTATTTAAAAAAATAATAAAGGCAAAATAAAAAACCTCAAATAAATAAATATTGTCACAAGTATAGAATAAGAGACATAATAGGAATCATGGCCCTCTGGAGAAAAAGAGAGAGAATATTAATATCAGTTTACTTAGGCTTCCCTTTTACAAACATGTAAACTTTAAACATAAATACAGTTAGGAAATTTCACAAAAAGAAAAAAAAAATTATACATGCTTTCCTCCCTTTCAGTTACCTGTGACCACTAAAATTAGCATCTCTAGGGAACTGGAAACACTGGAAATTATCATGGCAAGGACTATGTGAGAAACAGCCTTATGTTATCTCACCTCAGAGTGAAATCTCTGAGCAGCTTCTATCTTTCCTGGCATCTCACTCCACATTGTTTGGGGAGCCCACTCCAATGTCATGGAGACATTTGGGAAAATCAAGGAAGAAGGAGAAAGGAAGGAAGCTGGACAGAGAGACATTACTCTTTTAATTAATGTTCAGATCTAGAATAGAATAGAATAGAATAGAATAGAATAGAATAGAATAGAATAGAATAGAATAGAATAGAATAGAATAGAATAGAATAGATTTTTTTTTATTGGCCAAGTGTGATTGGACACACAAGGAATTTGTCTTGGTGCATATGCTCTCAGTGTGCATCTATCTAGGCCACATTGTAGTTATTAGGAAATATAACCAAGGTTCCTGGATCAGAGAAACTACATTCAGGAAGCCTTCTTCATATATAGGATAAATTAAAGTGGCTACCTCATAATCTAAAAGGACAGAATGAGAAAGGAGTGGGTTGCACCCATTATGATATAAGCCAAACAGGTTTTATTCATGCAGTAGAAACTTATTTTTCAGTTCTCAACTTTAGAGAAGATTCAAAAACTTGATGGGGATTTGGAGAAAAGAAGGAATTTTGATCTGTCAGCAGCATCTGTTACTCTAGTTGAAGAGTCCTCTCCTATTATGGTGTATTCTCAATATTGTCAAGCCCCAATAATGAAAATCACAAGATGATCCAAGCAGTAGGACTTTCTATTTACAGGCTGATTATGAGACCATTCTGTCTTTTTGTTCATACAAGAAAAAACCTTAGAGGATGCAGATAGGCCAGAAAAGAAAAAGGGGAAGGGGAAGGGAATCATATTGATTTATATATATTTTTTGGTAAAACAAATTTTAAAAAGACTTTGGGCCAGTTACAAAAATGATATTTAAGCCAGACATCCAGCTAACTATTAAAGTCTTTTAGGTAGAGATGAAATGTTCTGAATAAAAGACAAAATTTTAGTCAGTTTACTGAATTATACCTGTGAAATTACTAGACATCTCCTGGGGTTGCTGTTACATTTCATATTTTCAAATAAAAAGCATATTTTAATATGCTTTTTCTCATGTTTGACAAGGTCATACCATGCTTGACAAGAACCATTAGAAAACAGAACACTATTCCTGTTGATTTGCATCTCTAGCATAGTGAGATCCACTGGGATCCACACATAACTAATCCAACTCAATGTGTACAATTTGTGAAATAAAAAACTGTGTCTCCCATTAAAAATATTCATTCTTCAAAAGCAGTAACGTTAGCTGTCACAGCAGCAACTACAGAGGAAATAACCTGATAGCAAAAATACCATGATAGCAAAAAGGATTTATTTTCTTTTAGACAAAGCCAAGCTAAAATGCAAATGTTAATTTCTCCTCTAATCAAAAATAGCATAGTGCTGAAATTCAAATTATATAGAATATGTAGGGATTAAACATATTTTCATCAATACTGTTTTAACAGTCTATTACACAGAAAGAATAAGCCAATATTTGCTTTTTTAAAAATTGACTCAATGATTACAGTAAACAGAGTCTTCAGTTATGTTGGATCTCAAATCCAATAATCCTCATATATCACCTTCATTGTTATTTTTAATAACATATTTAATAACATAATAACATATTTAATAATATATTTAATAAAAATAATACTTTTTCTTTATATTTCAGCTTTAGATAAATTATTACTGTATATTTCATAAGAGATTATCCAGTGACTTATTTTATATGAATTTGACCTTTTAAAATACTCTTTTTCAGGGATTAATGGGACCTAGAGGCCCACCTGGAACCAGTGGACCCCCAGTAAGTATATTCTGATCACTCCTATTGATAGGAAAGGAGTTTCATGAGCTAGAGCTGTCAAACGCAAGAGTTGCCAATATGAATAACCTGTTACCTGTAATGTGACCATAGTGTTCCACATTGGCAAGTTCCATATTATAATCTCCATTGATGATCAAATATAACATGACTGAATTTTTCTAAATGTTCTGCCATAGTAGAAAAACATATCCTTCCTTGTTTGATTATTCTATTTTGCCTACTTCCCCATTTAAGCTTAAATATTCCTAGGAAGGATGAAATATGTAATAGCTGGCTTAATACTATTTACTCAGCTACAGTGTAGTTTATCACGGTATAAATTTAGCCACTGGGGTTTGTAAACTAGTGTTTAGGCTTAGCAGCAGTATGAATCACAAAATATGATTAAAACAAATCATGGCTTAATACAATGTGAGACCTAGTCACAACCCTCCTGACTATGAATTCTTGGCGTTTCAATTAAATTATAGGAATAATTTGGAATGTTCCTTCTGTCCAAACAGATTAGTAGCAATCTCCTTTATTATTGGTGTTTCTGTTCTTCTTTTTTCTTCTTTGCTTTTTGTCACAGATATTGAATAGCATGTCTTCTTTCTATTCTAGGGTTCTCCTGGCTTCCAAGGACTTCCAGGTGAACCGGGTGAACCTGGTCAAGCAGTAAGTAAAATAGTGTTCTACTATAAGAGTGATTCTAATTATTAAATAACTGTTCCATTTCACCCACAGCGTACCCCTTTTTACAGTCTGCATAAGTCTACTGCTCATTGTTTTGCAGGAATTTATGAATTTATATTTTTTTCAAATCTAAATTATGTAAGATATTCTGTGAGAAATGAAATCTTGCTAGAGAGGAAGCTAGAATAATTGCATTGTATTGTATTAATTGAAGAATGGTTTTAAATGAAGAATATGGAAAATTGGACTATGTAACAAGGAACTACGCTCCTAGAAACCTTAGGGAGAAAGGATTCAGAATTATGATTTTGATTTAGCTAAGTCACCATTCAAATGCAGGATAAAAGGAGTGATGTCTCTTAATTCCCCTTATCATCTTTCAAAATTATTTTTTTTATCACTAGGGACCTCAAGGTTCTCGTGGTCCAATGGGTCCTCCTGGAAAAGCTGGTGAAGATGTAAGTATTCATGATCACAAGCAATGATTTTCACTAGCTGTATTTTATAATGTGCTTGATTATGCACATTATGCAGAATAATTTCATGGCACACACAAAAAAAGGGAAATTTTGCCTGTATATTTAGGAAGTAACTTTGAAGAAATAAAATTTATGCCTTTTAAAATGTAGAAACAAATAACAAAAGTTGTTTGGACCAATTCATGGAAGTCATGGGGATCAATGGCACTGAAAGCCATCTGCTGGGAAACTAGCGACTATCTTGAGTATTTGGTTGGCTATTGTGGGGGCGAGGTGTTGGAATAGATGGACCAGGTTCTGCTTATATTCTTAAATGCAAGTTTAATTAATTTGTGCATTAAAAAGTAAATTTTTGTCTTTTTTCTTAGGGCCATCCTGGAAAACCTGGAAGATCTGGAGAGAGAGGTGTTTCTGGACCCCAGGTTATTAATTTTTATTAATAACTAAATTTATCATTGCATATAATGACAGAAATTCTAGAACAGTTTTCTCCAAAGGCAGTTTTCTTTGATGCCTTCAGTAATGCTCAACTCTAGCTTCCAGAATTCCCATTCAGAATGGCTTAATGTCTGCACTGATTGGGCGTGGAGGTTAAGAGAGCCAAAGTCCATCTGGAAGGAATGTCTCAATTTTCCAAGTCTATAATCATAATTAACAGCTAAAAGCCTCTACGAAGAAGAGAGGCAACAGCTTAGTAGGAGAACAAATTCTTTGAATCTACTAAGTTTTGCTTCCTTTTCTGTTGTTTCCACATTAAAGTTTCAATCTCCTGGTAAAGGAATAAAATCCACCTTCTTCGGACAGTATTGGATGAAATAAAAAAATAGTTCTACTTGGATCTGGGCAATTTTGTACACATGATACTCACACTTGGATGGGCCAGTGATTATCTCAATAAAACAGATAAATGGTTTGCATGTTGACAGGAGATGAAACTTGGCCCACTCACTGTCCATCTGCCACTTCCTCTGCGTGGCCAGAATCACAGTTCTTACTGCAGTGATGCTGATCAATGCTCATACATTGGATCTAGCAATATTGCCTATAAAGCAACTCAGTACAGTTGGAGACCTCACAAATATTTCTGGAAAAGAAGACACCCCTTTCTAAATTACATGCATAGTTATTTTAATTCTAAAAGCTCAGAAAGTTGCTGACTTGTTGAATTCACCGCCTCCATGTTTCTATGCAACCTCTCAGAAGTAAACAGAACAACAGTGTTTTACCTTCTCTCATGCAATTTATAAAAGAAAATAGAGAGATTTCCGGATTAGCATTCTGACCAACACTCTTATATTTGCATTGTTAACCCCATAAAAGCACAGTCATTTTTCAACCTCATTTGATAAGATACTCGATTTGTAAACTTGTCCCAGGATACTGAAGGTCTTATGCTACATGTTCTCTTTAATATCTGGTCTCTTTAATATCTGTTTTACATGTTGTATAAACAAGTTTTTTACACCAATTAAGCCTATTTTCCTGTGTTATTTTCAAGGGTGCTCGAGGCTTTCCTGGAACTCCTGGTCTGCCTGGATTCAAAGGAATAAGGGTGAGTGTTTTATAGAAACATGAGGGAACCTATTAAAATGGTGACGCCTTAGAACAGGGGTGTCAAAACTTGGCAACTTTAAGATTTGAGGACTTCAACTCCCAGAATTCCTCAGCCAGCTTTGGACACTTTAGAAGATAATATGTACAACTGTTCTTCAGAGGTGCAGGTAAGGAAAGAAAGAGACTATGAAATTATTAAGTTGAAGGAAGGTGTCATCTAAGGAACCTGTGAAGCTTCCCTCTTTGAATGTCTTATCATTTAAAAATATTGTTTCAGATTTTTTTTTATTTATATTACATAAAAGTAAATGTTTCTCCATAACAGGGACACAATGGTTTGGATGGTCGCAAAGGAGAACCTGGTGCTGCCGGTAACAAGGTAATGTAATTACTATAAATAGTTTCTGAGAATATGTACTGGAGACCTGTAAGATCAAGCTAAATACATAAAGGGACACATCCTGTTTCCACTCCTAGCCCCAATCCTGTTTCAAAAAAATAAAGCCCGTCAAAAATTCTACAGTTCCAGAAAGCACATATATAAATAATTAAAGTGAGAGTGAATAACAAATATACACATGGTGTTGTAATCATGTATTTACTTTCTTTAGAATAAATCTAAACAAATTATCTGAATAGATCAATGCAGAATGAGAATTAGATAGTAAGAAACAAAAAAGAAAGAACAAGGCTGTTCTTTGGAAGTTATTATAAACAGGTTACAACTTGATTTTGAGATTAAGAGGCAAAAATCTTGCAAGGAGAGAGTCAGAGAATAAAATATTTTGGATTACCTTTATGGAAAGTAATCATATTCATTAATTTATTCAGTTCTTTCTCCAATTTTTTAGGAAACGTATTGAGACTGTAAATATAACTTGGAATGTATTGATCCCAGGATTAATTATTGGCCCAGGGTATCAGACTTAATTATACAACATATCATGTTTGTCTAGACATTACTTTTAGAGTATATCCTAGTTTTTCCCTGAATTATATCACAGCCTTTGTAAATCTATTGAAGAGACTTTTTTTCAAGTTAAAATAAATATTGTTCTGACTGAAAGCTTAAAGTGCAGCAGATCAAAATCAAGTCCCTCTAAAATAGGTATGTATTTGAACTACGTTATATTATTCTTGGGAACATATAGTGATGGCTATGTGTAGATCCATCTTATGTTATTTTTTTCTCCGTTGAAATGAATAGGAGAATCCTAGTTGTAGGGAAGTTGTAGTTATCAATACAATATCCAAAAGACTGGAAAACATCACTATATAGTAACTAAACTGTGTCGATTTGAGGGCTAATCTATTCAATTAGCTGTGATATTTAACTTTCAGCCAGTAAAATATTCAAATCAAATATCCCATTTATATGAATGTGACTGAATTGGAGCTTAATTCACTCCCATTGCTAGGAGACTGTAGGCTGCCTTGTTTGTCTGAACAATAGCCAGTATTTATTGTGTCCTTTTATAGGGTTTGAAAATGTATAATTAAGTATCATAATAAAAAAGCTTTGTTTGATATTAATATTGTTAAGTGTATGGTTGGCTGCACAGTGAACCAGACAATTAAGAATGGATTTGACATTATTACCCACATATTGAGTCATTCCTAGAGAAATGAGATAGTGATGGATGATGATTGATGATGATGATTCCATTTTGCATTAGATTTTAGAAACATCAGCCTAATGTTCATGAGATGTATTTCCTCATTACAGGGTGAACCTGGTGCTCCTGGTGAAAATGGTACCCCAGGACAAGCTGTGAGTGTTTTCTCTTTTATAACTTGCATAGGATCAAATTTATTAAATATTCTAAAGCTGTGATGGCGAACCTATGGCACGCATGCCACCAGTGGCACGCAGAGCCATAGCTGTGGGCACACGAGTGTTGCCCTAGCTCAGCTCCAGCGTGCATGCACGCGCTGGCCAGCTAATTTTTGGGCCTTCTGGGCCCATCGGAAGTCAGGAAATGGGCTATTTCTGGCCCCCGGAGGGCCTCCAGGGTGGTGGGGAAGGCCATTTTTGCCTTCCCAAGGCTCCAAAAAAGCCTCTGGAGCCTGGAGAGGGCAAAAAACGGGCCTACAGGGCACACCGTGCCATTGCGTGCCAAAAGCGGGGGGGGAGCGCGGGGGGGAACGTACACATGCACAGGGAACAGGGCACAATGAATTATGAATGGGGGCACGCATGTGCGCGACCTTCCCCATGCTCCCACACTTTTGGCACGTGATGGCAAAAAGATTAGCCATCACTGTTCTAAAGCGTCATTTATTAATCTCAATGGTATTTCCCCCAGTAACAAACTTCATGATACTATTTCTTATGCCTACGCTATGCCTTATTAAATAACTTGCATGTACTTTGCTTTCAGGGTGCTCGTGGTCTTCCTGGTGAAAGAGGAAGAGTTGGTGCTCCCGGTTCTGTTGTAAGTGATTTTCTTCCTGTGCAACAGGGTGTTTTATTTTCTTTGTATGTGTAATTATTTTATTTTATACCAGGATTTTAAAATTTATATTTATTTTCTTTAGGGTGCTCGTGGCAGTGATGGAAGTGTTGGCCCTGTTGGTCCTGCTGTAAGTCCAATTATCTTTTATCCAACATGTCCTTACTTTGAATGATGCAATCAGTGAATTGTCACTTAGTCTATCTCTGTAATCCATTTCACCTCTCCCCCCCCCTCTTATTTAATACATAACAGGGAGTTTTCAAAGCAATTTTCAGTTATTTCCAAATGCATCTCAAGGATTTTCATTTTTATTGTATTTATTGCGGTATAAAACAATGAAAGTTATATTTAAAAAGTGATAAAATGGCATTTTGAATTAACACAGTTTAAGACAGGTATTACTTCTTGGCATTTTGGAAATGAAACATTATCAAGTCTTATTCTTAGGGAATTTCTATACACTATTCAGCATGTAAAATTGCATGTTTTCTTCCTGGATAAGTTGAGAAACAATTGGATTACAACCATACCTTTATATTTATAAAGAATACCTTAATTTTTAATCAAGTACATTACATTTTTACACAAACTCCTAACACATTACTAGCTTTGCAAGACTTTCCCAACATGGATTTTAGTTTAGTATATTTACTCTGTCATCTGTAACTCATCTAAGTTGTTACACAGTCCCCAGAAACAAACCTCAGCTAAAAGCAGGTTTTGTTAGGAGTTCACAATATATTGTAGTGAATCTTGAGGGAGAATGTGGTTTCCTGTTATTCCATGATATTGCAATCCATGGTATTTCAGTAGGTATAAAGCTCTAGTTTTTTTAAGCCACAAAAGCAGTGCCACCCCGTCATGCTACACCTGCTTCAAAAATATTTTGAAATGATTTCAGAATACATTTCTTCTCATACAATTTTTCCCACTCACATTTTTTCTCTCCTATGTTCATGCTAGTGAATTATTATTTCAATAAAAATATTTATGCCATTCCATTTAATGGAGTGGCATAAAGTATATTTTAGCCAGTCCATTAAATGTACTAGACTTAATTCCTGTTTTCTGTACTTTAGATAAGTTCTTGTAGATGTTTAACCATTTACTTTTGTCTTTTATCTTGCAGGGCCCTATTGGTGCTTCTGGTCCTTCTGGATTCCCTGGTGCTCCTGGACCCAAGGTATGAACAAGCTTCAGAATGAGAAAATATCTAGAAAAGCCTTCTTCTCTATTAGATCCTCAGATACAAAGTGGTACATCAAGAACAAACAACTTTCAAACAAAAGTCATCTAACAGTCATATAATTTTGAAGAAAATAGAGAATTTCCAGCTACTAACTTATAACAATTGTCTCACATTTTTGAAGGAAAGGGTTTTATGAGTGTATCTCCATTTTTAAAGGATCGTAACAACATGATAGCCATTTCAAACATTTAGGTTAATCAACTTTTCAAATCTGGTAACTGATTTGTTAGAGCCACTACTCTAGTAATGTATCCTTCAAAATTAAAACTGCAGATAAGGTGGAATGAAATGAGGCAATTGTTTTCATAGTTCCATCTTTTCTCCCCATTTCATAAAATAAGAGCTGCATAAAATTATGTTTGCTTTTCTACCAATCATCATTACACTATTGTAAAATTATTTACCTGTGTATAAAGGCCTTTTTTGAAATGCAGTGGTTCCTATGACACAAATATAAATGTAAGAATATAAATAGGTTTTTTAAATTTATTGGTTTTTAATTTCTCAAACAATACTATGCTTGAGACAGGGATGTCATATGCATGTCATTTTTTTCTAAACTAAATATTAAAATGGCTGTAGTAATTACACATCTAGTATGATGTGTTTACACATCTACTACACATGTAATAATTTTACATCTCACTGATAGGTACAATGTAATATTGCCACTGATATATGGCACTGATACTATTGATCTACTGATCAATAGATTTAAAGCATTTAAATTTTACCTATTCCCTTAACAATTTAACTAAATTTCAAGAATTTTGTAAAAAGAAAACCATGTGTATAAAAGAAAATGTGTGTATAGTCACATTAAAAGATCTGGGAAATAAATACCTTTTAAGCTGTCCTCTAAATTATAACAAGAATGCCTCAATTCTAGCAAATGTTTTTAGAATAGGAAAGCTCCATCAGGCAAAAAGAAATGTTACTGATTTGGACAAATTCATGATGAAGTCTGCAAACGGTACCCATTGAAAGAGCATGGGACAGACTGTGAAGGAATAGATTTACGCAGCATTGGGCATTTGCATCAAATCGAGTAGCTTGAATTGGATTTTAAAGTCAAGAGTAGAGCTTGTCCCAATAATTTAAACTGAGTTATCACTAATTTGCACTAAAGCAAACCACATCTGTCTAACACTGCTATTCTCTCTTTGAAAGCTGATTAGTTCCCAATCTCTTTCTGACAGGGTGAAATCGGTTCTGCTGGAAATGTTGGCCCAAGTGGACCTGCCGGTCCCCGTGGTGATATCGGACTCCCTGGTGCTGCTGGACCTGTTGGCCCTGCTGTAAGTTGTACAGAATCTCTGCCATTAATATTATAAATGTGGCTGGGGAATTCTGGGAAGTCCACACGCCTTAAAGTTGCTGGGTTTGAGAAACACTATTTTAGAGCAACTATTTCCAACTTGACATTCCGCTTCAAGAATTCCCAGCCAGTATGAATTCTGGGTGTAGCTTTAATTGAATAAATGGCACTCAACAAATATGAAATTAAGACCCTATACTTTTGTAAAATCAATTAATTACATATATTTTGCTCTCCTTTTTAGGGTAATCCTGGTGCCAATGGCCTTGCTGGTGCTAAAGGCGCTTCTGTACGTATGCTTGTGTTGAAATCAATGTATTTCCTTATGGGGAAGATCGCTGTTGGGGTGCAGAGACAATCCTAGCATTGTAATGTGGTTTCCTTTTTTTTCTTTCTTTCTTTGTACAGGGTCTTCCTGGTGTGGCTGGTGCTCCCGGCCTGCCTGGTCCTCGCGGTATACCTGGTCCAACTGGTCCCTCTGGCGCAGCTGGTGCAAGAGGACTTGCTGTAAGTTGCCTTAAATGCACTTAAACCCTTTTGTATTTGCTGTTTTTTCAAAGCCTGAAGTGCCCAGTTTTAATACTGAATGAATTGGCTATTAGACTTGCATCTATTCTTTAAGCCTGCACTCATCTTCTAGATAAATGGTGCACAATTGGTTTTCAAAATTTTTAATATTCTGCATCTAGATTTAATATGGCCACATCTCTTTTAAAAGTTTTAATATATATATATATAATTTATTAAATCTAGAATTCATGATGTTCTGTACTATTCTTTCCAAATATTTTATGAAGGAGGCCTTGTGGTTATTTCTCCATGTTTCATTAGCTACTACAATCAAGTTCAAAACTGACCACTTGATTGTGCACAATTATGGTATATAGTGAAAACAGACTCCTCTATTGTGGCTTAATCCTGTCCTAAATGCATAATGTATAAGCAGCCTATTTTCCAGCAAGATTTCTCCACCATTTAACCTTTTAAATCCATACTGTAAGCTTATATAGTTATCATTAAATTGTGAAAATTTAAAGGAATACCACAGTCATGTTGTTCACTCCCGGCTGAACTCATATTCGGCGCATCCTAGCTAAATTATCTGTTATTCTATATAAACAATATTTCTTATTTTTTTCACAACTCATCTCTTTCTTCTGATCTCTAAATGAGTACATTTTCTAAGCCAGGACTGAAATTACCATAAATCAAAGTATAATGAAATATAATTTTGCTAAAATGGTTAGGTAAGATCAGAGAACATTTGTTTAAAGATGCCTGCTTTGGCCCATTCACTTAGAATTCAAGCAGTAATCCAAAACTAGAATCAACTTGATTGGTATGGGTGAGCATCTTAGTGCATTATTTTTAAACTTAGCTTTTTCCATTACAGTTCTTCTTGAAAAATATGTACTTAGAAGAGAAGAAACTAAAATACTCTGCTCTCATATCTTGTTCTGTTTGGTTCTAGGGTGAACCTGGTCCCCCTGGATCCAAGGGAGAGACTGGTAACAAGGGTGAGCCTGTGAGTATTATAACAATATGAAACATCTTTACTTTTCAGTGAACTGGGTTAACAAGCTAGTGACATTTCTGCTCTCTTTACCACCCACAGGGTGTTGCTGGCCCAACTGGTCCTGCTGGTCCATCTGGTGAGGAAGGCAAAAAAGGTCCCAACGGTGAAGCTGGATCTTCTGGTGCACCAGGATCTGCAGGTTTAAGAGTAAGTCTCTTGCGTACCGTAAAAACAATGCTCTAAACACATTTGGGAAATCAATAGGAAACATTCTATAGTGCACATCCTTCATGAAAAGCATATTTAGTTTCCTAGCAGCTACAAAACTAAATAGGTCATTGGAAAAACCTCCCAGAATTATGTAGCAATTAAGGTGTAAGTCATTCCCCATCCAATAATGGAGGTTAATGGGTGACCTCTATTTCATCTTATTGTAATTGTAATAATGAAATGAGGAAAGTTCTCCTCTTTACAGTGCCAGTTGCAACCTAAAGGCACCCAACAGACAAAGTTTTTTCCTTTATATGTAAAATGTATTTTTTACATGCTCATGGATTTGGTCCAATAAGACACAGTTTAGGATGAGGTTTATAATTGAAAGGTCCCAGATACTAAGGGAAAAACACAGACAATAAGAGAAGTGGGGATAATATGCTTCATGTTAAACTCTTGTGAATGCCATAGTATATTTATATTTACTTTTTAACAATCCTGTGCATAATCTCCAAACCTTCATAACCTCAGAAATGAATTATGATATGATCTGCTTCTTTCCCAACATATAATTTTTAGTCTCCTGAACTGATTATGAGAAAAGAAGCAATTTCTATGCACAAATAATGAATGAAAAGAAATAATAGATATACATTCATGCCTAATGCAACCTATTTACGATGCTGAAATCGTATCTTTCATACCACAGAAAAGTTCTGCTTCTTTAAATTTTGCTGTGCTATAATCCATAAAGATACTGAAAGCGGAGTCTTAAAAAGACTCACTTTTCAGTTTCAGTCCCACATGCTGAGTTCAAATTAAATGATGAAGTGCAGGAAAACTAACATAATGTCTCTCTTTCCACTGAGCAAAGAGATATCCTTCATACGTTCCAATGTAATGCCTTATGTAATGCCTTATCGAAGTCTTTTTCCAATTCTGATCAAAAGTTGTGGTTTTTTCCATAGGGTGTTCCTGGATCTCGTGGTCTCCCAGGATCTGATGGCAGAGCTGGTGGTTTAGTAAGTTTTCCATTATTATTATTTTTACAATCAGTTTTACAATGTAGACAAATAAACTCCCCTCTACCCTATCCCATAAAGTCAGCCAATGGATTTCTGGCATTATATCCTAATGGAAGCCTCTTCTGTTGTAGGGCCCAGCTGGCAATCGTGGCGCTACTGGTCCTGCCGGTGCTAAAGGTCCCAGCGGTGACTCAGGTCGTCCTGGTGAACCTGGTCTCATGGGTGCAAGAGTAAGTAAAGATGGATGATCTTTTGAAATCAGTGAATAATTTTAGATAGCAACTGCGTTCTGAATTTACATGGGCTTTTTATGCTTTCTCAATGGCAGTTTTAAAAACATAACATTTTAAAAGAAAATGTTTATCAGGTCTAGTAAAGGGATATTTTGTAGATTCACGACCTTATCTGGCTCCCATACCTGCACTGTAAAGCAGATTGTTCCTCTTCATGTTTTAGACATATGAAGCTGACGTTGCAAGCTCTTCTATATTATGGTGTCCTCCCTACGCTCTTTTCCCCAGCAGAAGGTTATAATGAACTGAATAATGGGTGGGTCGTGTCACTTTTAAATATATTTGCATAATTTTGGCAAATAAATCTAATTGAATTCAGTAGGGCATCTCTAGATAACAGTTTTTGATAGAGAACACTGCATTGTATTACATTTATGTCCATATTTAAATATGCATGTAGAGTGAAATTAAGTTTCTCATTTCAGTTTTAAGTAACTCAAAAGGCACATTAAGACTAAATACTGTAACTCTGTATATTTAGGGTCTCCCGGGACAGCCTGGAAGCCCAGGTCCATCTGGAAAAGAAGGTCTTGCTGTAAGTGACCCCTTCTGTTTTGTTCTGCAAAGATTGAGCAGTAGAGACAAAGATATTTTAAATGAATTTTCTGGATAGCATTTATATTTTATATTGATGTTTTCATACTAAGCTTTAATATTTAAATCCTATTTTTCTGAGATTTTTTTAAAAAAATATGGAATGTTCAAGAATTAATAACTAAACCGTGAAGTAGAATTGCATTTTTATGTATATTGTATCTAAGCAATAGCTGTGTAGCCAAAGCTACTAATTTAATATTTATTTTAAAATATTCAAGTTATGTAGATCCATTTCCATATAATCATGAAGGGAGGGGGTTATTTAATTTTTTTATTTTTTGGGAGGGGTATCAAACTACTGAACAATGCTATAAAGACAGCCATGTAGAATAATAATAAACTCTGAAATGTCTTCATGGCCAGTTTAAAGTGTCTAGCTCTCAATGGTCACAGTATTCAAGCAATGATGCTATATACTATAATGCAAGATCTGAATTCTTCTTCCTGCAGGGTCCAGCTGGACCTGATGGTCGACCTGGCCCAACTGGCCCAGCTGGTCCACGAGGTGAACCTGGAAATATCGGATTCCCAGGACCAAAAGGTCCAAATGTAAGTACTAGACAATAGAATATCATGATATTGGCAAATAACCCAGCATCAATTTACATTGCTGTTCATAGCACCAATTTTATGGCTTTCCACTGAATGGCATCTTAGCTGTGTGTACCAGAAGTATACTACTCTACTGCTAACACATTTGTCTTACTTAACACCATTTTGCTGATCCAAGAATGCTTTGGATTTAGCTAGCAGTCCCATTTATGAAATCCTCTACTTTCCTTTGTCATTTTAATTCTTTACCAAGAGAAGGCCTGAGGGTAGAACAAGAAGCAATGGGTGGAAACTGATCAAAGAAAGAAGCAACTTAGAACTAAGGAGAAATTTCCTGACAGTTAGAACAATTAATAAGTGGAATGACTTGCCTTCAGAAGTTGTGAATGCTCCAACACTGGAAATTTTTAAGAAAATGTTGGATAACCATCTGACTGAGATGGTGTAGGGTTTCCTGCCTGGGCAGGAGGTTGGACTAGAAGGCCTCCAAGGTCCCTTCCAACTCTGATGTTATGTTATGTTATGTTATGTTAAGGCCTCACTATGAGGAATTTATTTTCATCTTAATGCTTATTTTAATTGTAAACCACTTATCGTTTTAACTAATAGTGGGTTTCAATTATATTTTCTTTCTTTTTTTCACTTTGGTGTGTGTGTGTGTGAGAGAGAGAGAGAGAGTGAGAGAGTGAGAAATGCTTTAATTTTTTTACCAATGCTTGGATAAGGAATGGTATGGGTCAGGGGTGGGTTCTACTTACCTTTACTACCGGTTTGCATTGTGCCTGCCCGCGTGCACACACGCTCTTCTGCGCATGCACAAAAGCTTCTGCGCATGCGCAGAT
This sequence comes from Ahaetulla prasina, assembly GCF_028640845.1. Classification (NCBI taxonomy): domain Eukaryota; kingdom Metazoa; phylum Chordata; class Lepidosauria; order Squamata; family Colubridae; genus Ahaetulla; species Ahaetulla prasina. The sequence goes on along the minus strand of NC_080542.1, from coordinate 115,570,268 downwards.
CACTTGATGACATTCAGGTCAGTGGGCGGAGCCTCCCACTGGTTTTACTACCGGTTCTATAGAACTGGTCCGAACCGGGCGGCAACCCACCACTGGTGTGGGTATAACATTTATTTGTATTCATTTCTTCCATGGTTATAGCAAATATGTCACCTAAATCTTGTTCGGATGTGAATAAACATAATGCCATTGAACTGGAAGAAAATGGCAAATATGTTTGGTTAAATGCATCCACAGCACTGAACCTAATGATAACATATCAAGTCAAAACCACAGTAGAATAAATAGCTTAGGAGAGCTATGGAACTCTTATATTTGGATGTATTTGAGGCAACTTCTCCCTTGGATAAATATAATAGCTGGTTAGAAGAGTGATATTTTGTCATTTCTCTTTCAATTCTACATTTATGTGATTTTGTCCGTATACATTTTCACTTTATGTATTTTTTTTAACTGGGAGGAAGTTACTCAGGCCAAATGCCTGTAAGTATAGCTCAGGATGCTTTATTCGAGCGGGTGTAAGGAACTCATTCCTTTGGCAATTGTTTGCTTGCCGGTGAAAGTATGCAGGCTTCAACCTGTATTGCTGCTTGTTCTTTTATCAGAATTCCTAATTTACTCATTCCTTTTTAATCTGAGAAAGGATGAGCTAATAGATAGCAACCTTAAGCAGGAGAAACAGCAGATTCAAGATGCTCATCATGATACGTCTTCTGATAGAAATGCCCAACTATGCCAACTATAGACACTGTACAGAAATGTAGAAATCTGGGGCCAAGTATTTTTTGGGGGGAAGGGGTTGCTGTTATTAGTTTTAATGCAGTAACTTATTTAAATGTGTTTCATTTTATCAGGGTGAACCTGGCAAACCTGGTGACAGAGGCAGCGTGGGTCTGACTGGTCCACAGGTAAGTGAGACTAATTTATACCTTACTTTATACCTTAGCTTTAGTAAGGGAAACATGATTTGTCAATAGTTAAGAAACTGCAATAATTGAATAATTTATAATAATTTATAAAACAGAAAAGGACTGCTGTATTTATGAGTTCTCTGGCAGTAGTCATAAGCTAACATTTTGAATGATGGTTGCATGAAATAGAAACAGATAGTCACAACCTTAATTAGTTCCATAACTTTGGTCGCAAACCGATATGGTCGTGACCTGAACCTAATTTTGGAAATTTGGTGCTTACAAAAAAAGTGGTGCAGAAGGGAGGGGGCATGGTTTCATGTGCTACCTGTATCCTGTGGGTGGGGCTTTGCTTGTTGCGTGGCAGATTTTCTGACTTGTCCCGTCCCGATGCTGATCCACAGACCAGGGGTTGGGGACTCCTGTTTTATAGTTCAATACTGAAAGTTTCTATATCATAATTACTAGTGAGTTCCACATTCATTAAAAGCAAAGTTTCCCTCATGTTGAAATCAGCTCTTGGTAATTTCACCAAAACTCATGGAAATAATTAAGTAAGCAAACAAACACAGTGTACATTTTAGAATATGATTGTCCACACTATGAACAACTGAAGCTTTGTGGTTCTAGGGTCCTCCTGGTCCTGATGGAAACAATGGAGCTCAAGGTGCACCTGGTCTTGCTGTAAGTACAAAATCAATCCTAGTTAACTTTTGATGCTTCTTTGCCAATGATTTATTCCTCGTCATTTCAATTTTAATTATTTATTTTAGGGCAATGCAGGTCCAAAAGGTGAAACTGGTCCAGCTGGTGCTCCTGGCTTCCAAGTAAGTAAAGTTTTCTTTTATCCAATATTGCCTTTTCTTGATCTATAATGCTAGAATTGAATAAAGGCTGTTCAAATGCTATTAAATATCTCATCAAGCATTTTATCCTACCAAATAAATTCAAATGCTTTACTGAACCTACATTGCTAGTTAAATCATATCTTGCAAAGTGCACTTACTAAAAATAGGCATGCATTGAATTCAAATCACTAAGCTTCAGTGGCTCAAAGATAATCAGGTTACAAGAATTGAAGACACTGTTCTTGATTGACAATAGTTACACACGTTTGCTGTGTAGGACTATGCAGTGCCTCCAATTCATTTCAGAAGAGGTGTTTTGCAATAAACAGGAATGTGAACTCAGCCCTGGTTGGCAGTTCATTTGCTTCGACAGTCGCAGAGGGTCGCTGGGTTGACATCACTAGGCATTTTGAAGCATGCCTCTTTCAAGTCAGAGTTGAAGTACTATATTGCTGTGTTCACCATACGCAGGCTTAGTGGATGGGGCCAAGACATGGAAGGACCTGGAAAGAGAAATCAGTTGCAAAAAACTGAGATTCACATATAGTGATTACTTTCATGTACAAGGCTGGTTTTACAAGGGAATTTTTGATTTCCTATTCAAAACTCAAGAATGAATAAGATTGAATAGAACAGTGGCCCACAACCTTTCAGGCACCACGGACCAGTTCCATGGAGAGGAGTTTTTCTGCAGATCAGAGTGGTGTAGTTTAGTATGCTGTCTGCATCCCGCATGTGGGCTTCGCTTGTTTGTGTGACCCAGTTTCTGGCATGTCGTGGAGCGGTGCCAGTCCATGGACCAGGAGTTGGGGAACCCAACCCTGGAATAGGGTATAGTAATAGGAACAGATAAAGATATTTATTTTATAGCATGACCTGCGGTTTCCCTTATATACAGCACATAAACAAATTACAGGAGATTGTTTTTCCTTCATCTTTTCATTTATTTTCCTATAGGGCCTTCCTGGTCCCTCTGGTGCAGTTGGTGAAGCTGGCAAACCAGGTGAAAGGGTAAGTAGTAAAATAATTCAGATTGGTTTAATTAAGAAAATTATCCTTTAATTTAAAACAGATTTTTTTAAAAAACATGCATTGGATAAACTGCAGTAGTTTGGTTTTTCCAAGTATGGATCCTTTCAAGGCTCTTCCATCATCCCCAGATCCTGGAGCCATTAGGAAATTATACAAAAAATTGAGGTTGAGAGAGTGATTATGTCCCTTGGGAAGACATAATTGATAAAGTGTCTGAGGGCTAGCAGTGAGTTTTTTATTTCTCTGCTATAATCAAAGTACACTAAAATCAGTGGAAATAGCATGCGAAGCAGATAAATATTTCTTCAGCATTCAGCACCTGCCTACCCATCCTCTGGCAAATTGGAAAAGCAAACTTACTGCTTCTTTTTGTCTTGTGAAACAGAAAACAAAATGCTGGGGACTATTAAAACAAATCTACCAGCTTAGGGGTTTTTTTTCCCAGACAGCCTTTAACAAGTGACATATGCATTGGACACAAGTCTTTCTTTATCTCCAGAGTTTCCCTTCCTTTTAATCTCACAATTAAGAGTAAAGCTCCTAGTTCCTTCTATTCCTTGAAATCAGATTGAACCTGGTGACTTCACTGATTTTTGTATGTAATTTTCATGGCAAAAATACAAAAACAAAAATACACATTGCAGCACTTTAGAATCTTTTCCCATTTTCTAATGTGGGGATTTCCTGCCAGAAAATCCAAGTAATAATCATAACCAGCATTATTTCACTTTTGAGATCAGCCAAGGTTGCCCTGAGCACTGCAGTATTCTTGAGTGAATCTCACAGCAACCCTGAAAAGCCAGTCTGACCTAGCATCATTCAAAATCTTGAAGAAAATTTGAATCTTGAGTAATCAGTCAGTAGTCAGTCATCCCTTAAACTATCACATCTTCCATAGTTTATATGGCTATAGGAGAATTAAGATTCCCAGAATTCTCAAATCACATGGCATTTGGCCAAACTGAGTGACAATCTAGGGATTAGAACCCCAATAATGCATCTAGAGGGCACCAGATTAGAGAATACTGTTCTATGCCACATAAATGTCATATTCTGCCATAAAGTCAAACATTGTTTGGGGTGGGGGGAAGAATATTGTTCTCTTCCTGCAGTACTAAATAGCATTTTAGGGGCCAACGGCTGAATTTAAATTATTCACAAGTTATTCTGAACTATAAAATGCATTTTACTGAATGACAGCAAAACTTGCAGAAATAGTTTGACTCCTTTTATTGACCTGATTGTTTTTCTTTTGTTCAGAATATCTATTGCCTTTTATCTTTCTGGATTAAAATGTCTTTAGATCTCTGAATGTCATATGAATTCTGAAGCAGCGATAAAAAAAAATCCTTAACAAGATTTTTGTGTTAACAAATCTTTATTTGTACCTAGGGTGCTCATGGTGACTTTGGTCTTCCTGGTCCTGCTGGCGCAAGAGTAAGTATATACTTTTATACATTTTAGTATTTTTTTTCCTGCTGTATTTGAAATACAGTAGAATATAGTATTAGGTAGTATTATACTATAATTTGAAAGTGCATGAGAGTATATAGGTTCCTTATCTTGTAGAAATCAATATTTTAAGATGAGTTCCTATATAGAAAAGTAGTTCTATCATAGATTTTTTTGAACTTGACTGTAATCATTTTCTAAAGATTATTACAGAGAAATATAAATATTGGGATAATATTTCTATTGTATTATTTTAGTGTGATATATAAATTTAGTGTACAATTGGTAGGACACAGAAAAATTAACACTGTAAATAAGAAAGCCCCAACATTTTCCAAACACTAGATAAATAGATAGATAGATAGATAGACAGACAGACAGACAGACAGACATGTACACATGTACATCCAGACATTGGAAAAATTAAGGTGTGAACTGACTGAGTTAAATCTAGATACCTTTTGGTCTACCTTTGAGTAAAACTGGTAGTGAATCCCATTGGTCTAATGGAATTTTATTCCTAGATCAAAGTATCTCAGGAATTCTGAAAAAGTAATTTGAAAAATTTCTGGAAATTGTTATATATATATATATATATAATCTGAATAAATAAATATTCAAGCCTTATTAAAATGTTTCCTGCCAATCTCTAGATTAAGCTCAATAGACCAAAGATGGACAGTTAAATCTAAACCATCTTAAGTAGCTGTGACATCTTATGAACCAACAAGTATAACATACATGTACAGCTATCCACACCTTTTCAGTTTCTGTATTAATGAAATTGAGGCTCCCAGATTGCCATTTACTTTATAGTAATCTGCTTCCTTCAGGGTGAACGTGGTGCACCAGGTGAAAGCGGTGCTTCTGGTCCTGCAGGCCCTCTGGGAAGCCGTGGCCCATCCGGTCCACCAGGTACTGATGGTAATAAGGTAAGGCAGAAAGAAGGGCTGCTATTTTTCTTAAATCCAGGAGAGGGCAGTGTGAAGGTCCTGTAGGAAGAATCCAGTCGGATGCAGAGAGCAACAACATCTACATTATTTCCAAGGCACCCAATCTTCATCGTGAAAATGACAGATTTTAGCATGTCCATTGTAAAATGTTGCAATGTGCAGAATATGCAACTGGGAAACATCAAACAATTAGATGGTGAAACAATATAGCTCAGGTCTTTTTAGCATGGGCTTTATTAATTTCAGTTAACAACAGAACTTTAAAATGTTATATGTATAACATTGAAGGTTCCTTCTATATTAAAAAAGTTTGGGCACATACTTTCAGACGTTCACATTTTATTTTTGTTTAAATAACATCTTGTTATGTAACAGTGATAAACTGTTGTTTGATAAAAGGGACTTGAAAGTCTTCTGCATCAGCTGATCTATACAAAAAAAGGGTCATCTTGGAATGGCAACTTCCTCTAAGGGTATTGAGGAAGAAGAAAAGGGAAACGAAACATGTCACTAGCCTTGTAGGGAGAGGACATTTTCATGGACAGTCTACTACGTTTCATTCTAAATATTGCTGCTTTGCTGAATTTGAGCAGGGAAAGCAAGACCAATGTGCCCCTACTATAAAAAGAAATAATATTGCATTTTTCTGTAATCTGTTTTTCTCATCTATTCTGGATTTAACCCCTACAAAATGTAAAACAATCTGAAATGAATCCAATTTATCTGTCAAGAGATCCACTGATATACGTTTAGCATAAATGCATAAAGATATATTCACCCAATTCTAATAACTTGAAAAATACAGGATTAAAATGCCCTCTTTTTTTATTCTGGTCTTATAAATACAAACCCTGCATTTATACCCTGTATTCAAAAATGCTTATAAATAAAAAATATATACACAAAAAAATACCCTTCAACCTATTGATGATGATGATGATGATGATGATGACCAATAAATCCACTGCGCGTTATGGACCATAACCTATTATGCTGGTCCAGTACACGTTTGTAAAAGAGGTTGTTGTTTTTTAATTTCCTAATCTAGAATGAGTCATTGATTGGACTAGAGTCTTCAGCTGGCTTCTGGTTCTTAGTCTAGCATCTTCACCCTTACATTACACTGGCTCTCTCTTTAAATGCCTTAATACTGATTTTCTTGGAAAAGTAAATGAAAGTAGCAGGAGAAACCTTGCCTGGTTTTCTTTTGAGTCCTTAAATCTTTTTCTTTCTTATTTCGCTAGGGTGAACCTGGATCTGTTGGTGCAGTTGGTACTGCAGGCCCATCAGGTCCTAGTGGAGTCCATGGTGAGAGAGGTGCAGCTGGTAGCCCAGGTGGCAAAGGTGAAAAGGTAAAAGAAACCTATCCCACAATTAAGAATACATAATTTACCATCAGTTTTCTGCAGGGAAAGGCTTATAGCTCAACAGTAGTGCACACAGCTTGCAATCAGAACATCCCCAACATGACCAGAGTATAAATAATACTTAGACTTCTATACCGCTTCACAGTGCTTTACAGCCCTCTCTAAGCAGTTTATAGAGTCATCATATTGTCCCAAACAATCTGGCTCCTCATTTTACCAACCTTGGAAGATGGAAGGATGAGTCAACTTTGAGCCGATGAGGATCAAACTGCTGACAGTTGGCAGTTAGCAGAATTAGCCTGTAGTACAACTTTTAAGATGTGTGTGGACTTAAAGTCCCAGCAACTTGGCTGGGACATTTTGAGAGTTGAAATCCACACATATTAAAGTTGCTAAGGTTGAGAAACATTAATTTAAACTATCATTTTCAACTCTTTCTTTCCACACGCGTATCAGAGAATGCAGCGTTAGGTAGGGTTAAACTCTTAACATCTTAATAATTGACAATTTCAAAATAATAACATTTTTTTAAAAACTAGCCATTTTGTTTTTTGAGCATATTTGAAATATCGAAGTGTCTTTAGAAGGTTCACAGTTATTTTGAAGCTACATTTCTGTTACCCAAATGAGAGAGTTGTGTCATCAGTAAATCAATGAATTGGCTGAAATAGTTAACCAAGACAAAATTTAAAAAGCAGAAATCATCATAATTGGAAGACAAAAGAAGCAACGACAATTTCAATCACTATCTACATTCATCGTTGTGATTATGTAGGATTTGGGATGAAACTGTTCCTCAGCATTTCTTTGGAAATCATAATCATATAAAGCATCCCACATTACCTAGACATAATCACAATTTGTGCTTTATTTCAGGGTCCATCTGGCTTTAGAGGAGATCCTGGAGCATCAGGAAGAGATGGTTCACGGGTAAACATGCACGTTTAATTTATTTCCAAGGAACTGTGCAATTCTTCTAGCAACTACAACATGAAAGCTAGCTAGCACTGTAAAATGTAGATTGCATGAAATTCACCTTCTCCTTAAGTGATCTTAGTCTAAAGTCAGTGGCGAAAAGCATAAAAACTGTTTAGAATTTAGATCAGACTGTACTTTATTATGGAACGATTGTATTTTATTTATGGAAACTGTGAAATTAAACTTATTTCAAATTACCTGGAAGGTTAGGAACATTTGGAGAGGGATGTGTGTGTTAGTAGAATTGAAAAAAAATTATTATTTTTTTAAAAACTGCATAGTATTTTATATTAAACTACCCTTTAAGTCCTTATTGAGGGCTTAATACTATCAGTATAGTTCAAATTTATAAGACTAAAATAGATATTTATGACCAGTCCTCGCACTTATGACCATTATAGCATCCCCACAGTCACTGGATCAAAATTTAGGTGCTTGGCAACCAGCATGTTGTTTATACAATTGTTGAAACTTGCTGGAATCATGTAATTGCCATTTGTAATCTTCACAGCTGAATCAGTGGGAAAAGCCAGATTTATTTAACAACTACGTGATTAATTTAGCAACCGCTGCAATTCACATAACAACTGTGGCAAAAAGGATTGGGCACAACTTACTTAACAACCACCTTGCTTAGCATTGGAAATCTGGTCTGAATTATAGTCATAATTCAAGGACTATTTGTACACTAAACCCAACAAAAATACACAGAGATAAAAGTTTTCTATTTGGTTTTCAGGGAGCCCCTGGTGCTATTGGTGCCCCAGGACCTGCCGGTGCTAGTGGCGAAAGAGTAAGTCAGTCTTTCTTTCTTTCTTTCTTTCTTTCTTTCTTTCTTTCTTTCTTTCTTTCTTTCTTTTTCTTTCTTTCTTTTTACATTTATGTGCCACCCATCTAGTCCTTTTTTTATATTTCCTAGGCATATTCCCAGAAAATATGCAGAATATAGATGTGGAACATTGACTTTTATATAGCCAGTCATCCTTAATTACTGTTCAGAAATAGTAGGTTTCCGCTCACTGTTTAACATATTAAAACAGTGAACGGGAACAAAAAATAAAGTAGTTGCACATTCATGCCATGATAAAATAAGGGGAAAAAATTAATTATGGCTAAGCCTAATTTAAATTTCCTGGAGTTTTCATTAATTTTATTTAATAGATCTTAATATTTAATTTCAGGTCAGCCTACAAAATAAAAAGATAAATAGAAATTCAATAGGTGAAAAAACATTTCACCTGATACCTTGTAAGGAATATTTCTAACTAACAAAGGAGAATATTTGTAGCGAGAGGTTGAAGCGAGAAGTCCTCCGTGCTCCTTGAGCTTGGTTGTTTTCTTGTAGTCATTTGATTAGCCAAACTGGTAACATCAGTGCTGGCACTGGGAACCCCTCATATATTTCTAAGTTTGCACTGAAACAATCCATTCTTCAAAGCAGTACTTTCCAACTTCAACAGCTTTAAAGACCTCTGGACATCAACTCCCAGAATGCCCCCCAGCCAGCATTCTTCTAACATTCTCCCAGGATTCTGAGAGTTGAAGCCTATCCATCTTAAAGTTGACAAACATTATTCTACAGCCTAGAAACAGCTGGTCTTTTATTTCTATTAGGGCGAAGGTGGTTCTGCTGGACCTGCTGGACCTGCTGGAGCTCGTGGATCCCCTGTAAGTAGTAAAATAATTATAGTTTATACATACATACATACATACATACATACATACATACATACATACATACATACATATGACATTATTTTTTGGAACCTCTGAAGTAGAAGAGCAGCTAAAGAAAGGGGTCCTTAACTTCCTTTATTTTTCTCCTTACTGTAGGGTGAGCGTGGTGAAGCCGGTCCTGCTGGGCCTCCTGGATTTGCTGGTCCTGCTGTAAGTATAAAGAAGCACCATTTGCTTTCTCCAGTTTTCTACCTTCGATTGTTTAATTAAATATCTCGACTTTAAATATCTCAACTTTGAATTTTAAATGTATTGTTTCTGTCAGGGTGCAGCTGGTCAGCCAGGTGTTAAAGGAGAAAGAGGACAGAGAGGTACTAAAGGTGATGTAGGTCCTCACGGTCCCATTGGTGCTGTCGGTAGTGCTGGTCCTGCTGTAAGTAAATGAAATCTTACATTACATTCTTTATTTTTTGGCTATATGACGTAATCTTGATATTTCATATTCACGTTCTTAAATCCACTGCTAAGATGCCAAATAGCATACTTGTTAAGTAACCTCAAATCTATATAAACTTATTTGTGGGATATCAAGAATTTCACCCAAAGAATATCTATATATTAGTGACTAAAAATGAAGATTTCATACCACAGAAGACATTCTCTCCCCATCCCCTTCCTCCCTCCCTCTCTCTCTCCCTCTCCCTCTTCCTCTCTCTCTCTCTCCTCTCTGTCTCTTTCTCACACACACATACACAACATAATTTTTAATGACTCACAGTGGTTAACAACATTTTTCACTGCTGGAATAAATAACTAATTTTAATCAGGTACTGGTTCAAGTTCAAGAAGTTAAGATTCATACTATGAGCGTGATTACTCATAAATAATTACAAATTACCTTATTAATGAATTTTTCTAACTGGTCATGTAAACCAGAGGTGGGTTTCACATAATTTTACCACTGGGTCGCCACACACCGAAAACGTGAGCAAGCGCGGCTTGCCCACATGCACACGGTTTAGAAAACATGGCTAAATAGGATAGCAAAGCGCCGGGACGGGTGGGCGGACCCACCCGCAGGTTGCCACTACCAGTTCACTCAAACCGGTCCGAACTGGCTGAATACCACCACTGATGTAAACACCATACCAAAGTTATAAACTTTTTTGTGAACTCTCCTGTCTATGTTATATTCTAAAAGGGTGGGGCACAGGAGACATAGAAACCATCTGTGACATCGTTATAGGATAACTAGGTAGGCAGCCAAGATCCATATAATTCCTAGGTGGTAACAAAAAAAATCTGAAACATTTTGTTTCCTATTTGTAATAGTCCTAAGAGAAGCCATTGTTCCAATTGTCCTTCTCAATGAAATTTTTGTATTTTCTTAAGCCTGAAAACCATTGTAAAATAGGAGCAAATAAGTCAGTCACATAGCTATCATTGATTCTAAAGGAAAACAGGGTCATCTGGAGTACTTCATGAGTCTTATATATTAATTGTCCTTTCTTCCTACATACAGGGCCCTGTTGGTCAAGCCGGTCCTTCTGGAGGCCGTGGTGATAGCGGTCCACCTGTAAGTCTGGAAACGTATCTTATTTATCCATTTCATCCATGTAGCTATTGATTAATATGAAACCTAATTTTTCTCTTGCTTTTTTATAAATAGGGTCCCAACGGTTTTCCTGGGAATGCTGGCAGACCCGGACCTCCTGGCCCTGCTGTAAGTAATTCCTGCAAAAATCCCTTTGCAATTCATACAAAGTCAGTTTTTGCTTATTCTGTCCAGACCAATGTTTCTCAGCCTTAAAATCTTTGCATGAACTTAAACTCCCAGAATCCCCAGCCAACACTGTCCAGATATTACTTTATTTCACTGAGGTTCCTTAGAATTTTTATCAAGTCATTATAATATGAGAAGATTATCCATTATTTCCAATCCATTACTACAAGTTATTGTACCTAAATAGGTTGGGGCCATTTCATATCTCAATAGGCAAAGCGGAACCATACTGAAATTAAAGTCTTAGTATTGCTTGTGAGAAAACCACAAAAGCAGAATGCAAAAAGATCTAAATCTGTTTTACTGTTATGCTTAATGTTATATTATGTCTAACATTATGTTATGTTTAACTATAGTTTCAGTCTCAAAATCACAGGACACTTCTATCTTCTATTTTCACCTATCACAATTGATAGAACTATTAAGGGTCAAAAAAGGGGGAAGATGTGAATTGCTTATAAACCTAGGGCTGTAGATTGCCTGTGCCTGATATAAAATATATTTTGCTCTATTTTTTCAAAATCAGAAATACCTGGACAAATCACAGTCCTAATCATTGTAGTCTAATAACCGTAATGAGCAAACTGTTCATACAGCCTGCATGCAATACTGTCCAGGTTCAAATACTGCACCCTTTGAATGTATGTATTTATTTAGCGTATGGCACGCCCTTTGAAATGTAGCTATGATACTTAAGTGATCATGAACACCTGGCATTTATGTAGATTTGCTTGACTATCCTATATATAATACTGGGTCTCATTTCATATTTCCCATTAAGTCCAGCAGGAGCGGCCCATAATGAGGAACACTTGGAGTTGTAGTTGAGACAGATAGATGGATAAGATATATCTATGAAATATAACAGGCCACATAACAATCAATCTAGATGACTAAAATTCTGTCCCAGCAAATGCTATTTTACAGTGATGTCAAGCTTCCTTTACATGCTTGTTTGATTCTGTGCAGTTTCTTAAAGCAATATTACATGAGATCCCATTTGTTCAATCTTTATTTTGATTAATAATTGACTACCTCTTGACTGATGAAGCTGAGATGTCGCTATGTAATTACCTTATGATTTTATTCCTAGGGTATCACTGGTCCATCTGGCCCCCCTGGTCCTGCTGGCAAAGAGGGAATTCGAGGCCCACGTGGTGACACTGGCCCAATGGGTCGTACTGGTGAAACTGGCATTTCTGGACCCCCTGGTTTCAGTGGAGAGAAAGGCCCATCAGGAGAACCTGGTGCTGCTGTAAGTTGTCCAGAACACTTTTCAATACTTGTTCAATTTATATCCTTCTGCTTTGAGTTTTTTTTTCTTCTTTCCTGATAATTTGTTCTTCAGCTATCTTCTTGTGTTTCATGAGAACATACAACCGTTTGTTCTAAACAAATAGACGTCTTTGCATAATAGAACTTTTCCCCCCTATGAGCAAATATAAACAAACACCTCAGTCTTCTGATTTGGATCCCATGTAATGAATTTGGCCACTAGGAGGCGCCATTCTGACCAATTTCATCCTATTAGGATTTACCAGATGTGGGGAACCAGACGTTATTCCGTAGTATTCAAACACCATACTGGGAATTGAACTTACAGACTGTCCCAGTTTAGATGATTATATTTATTTTTTATCTATTTTATTTTTATATTTTTTAAAAATTCTGCCTTTCTTCTTTTTTAAGATAATTAAAATATTTAAAAACAAAAGTGCAAACATAGCAAATTCTTCTTTTTCCTATTTTTGCAACCACAACGACTCTGTGAAGTTAGATGGGCTTGGAGTGAGTGACTGGCTCAAAGTTACCCAGCCAGCTGTCATAACTAAGACAGGACTTTCTCCTCCCCTTTCTTATACAGCACAGCAATATCTATTTATTTGTATGCTGCTTTTATTTTTACAAATAACTCAAGGCAGCAAACATATCCAATACATTTCCTCCCACTATGTTTTTCACAACTGCAATCCTATGAGGTGGGCTGGGCTGAGAGAGAGTGACTGGCCCAAAGTCATTCAGCTGGCTTTGTAGCCAGAACATTAGCCTTAGGAACCATTCAGATTATCAGTCAGCTGCTAAAAGAAGACATATGTAAAAGCTATCAGACATATAGTCTGGCTTTTCTGTTAAGCTCTTGGACTCAAGAAAATAGATGTTATGTTATTAGTAAAATAATACAAGGAGTTCTGTGGCTTTGATTTCTGCTATTTTACCTGCATACATACCTTTGTATGTAATATTTTTATTTATTTATTTATATTTCATATTTCTAGACCATCTTCCTCAAGCCATGATATTTTGTAATTCCATCATTTATTTGAATATGTTCTTACAATGGAGCATGGATTAAATTTGTGCCTTATCCTTATGAAGATGGTCTATCAGCCAAATAGTATTATTTTTCATAAAACTGGGCATTTGCCCAGTTTTGTACTTGCCCTGTAAAAGAACAACAATTAAGAATGTATGTATTAATAAATCAATCCATCCTATTTCTTCATGCACATACTTTCATAAATTCACATAGAAAATGGTTTTTAAGGCAATACAGAAAGTTTGTTTGTTTCTTGATGATGGCTAGATGCTAAAACGGACTCTAGTATTGAGATCAAAGAGAAAGAAAACTAATTTTTGCCCAGACAAAACTCTGCTAATCTGTTATACATTCTGAAAATGTTTTTTCTTTCCTGTTCCCCTTTTTTTTCAGGGTCCTCCTGGCTCCTCAGGTCCTCAGGGTATTCTTGGAGCACCTGGTATCCTTGGTCTTCCTGGCTCTAGAGGAGAACGTGGTCTTCCAGGCTTGTCTGGAGCAGTTGTGAGTACCATCTTTACCAAATTTGCAAATAGGAGACATAACAGAGTAACAGAGTTGGAAGGGACCTTAGAGTAAGTAGAGGTGGGTTCTACTTACCTTTACTACCGGTTCGCAACGGGAGCGCTTATGTAGAGATTGTCCATAATGATGTCCAGGCAGGTGGGCAGGGCCTCCGGCCGCTTTTACTACCAGTTCACAAGAACTGGACAGAACCGGGAGTGACCCACCACTGCCTTAGAGGTCTTCTAATCCAACCCTCTGCATATTTGATTGAATTAAATAGCAACTGCAAAAATTAACTGCTTGTCATATTGGCAGCTGACATTGCAACCCTAGCAAGTACACTGAAGCACGAATTGGTTTGTGGACATCATTAGTGGCAAAGACAGACCTAGGCAATAGAAGGAGTTATAGATTTATGCAAATTAGCATATTTGAGTGATTGAGAAGAGCAACAAGGTATTTGGGTGAAAGCAGTGTATTTGATCGGATACAGCACATCATTAATTTAATGAATCAATGAGGCAATTAAATAGGGATGAGGAGCATATCTATGAGCTAATGGAGCAGAATTATAAAAACAGTGGTGAAGTTGAAAGAGCAAATGTTATTTCATAAATATGGCTGCTTTCTAAAGAGTTACTCTCATGGAAGATTTTAAATTGTCCTCGTTTCTATATTTGCCTTCTGGTATCTTTTCCCCAAGTAGAAACAACTTGTTATGTTTCTTGTCTGTCTACTAGGAGGACTGATATGCATTCTGAGCACATGTTTTGTGATATTTATTTATTTATTTTATTTATTTATCATATTTATATACCGCCCTATCTCCCTAGGGACTCATTAGATTTCAGTGCAAGAATAAGATTTTAGTAGTAACTTTTTGTTGGTTGTGAAGGGAAATAAGGTTTGGGAAATGCTCAGCAAATTAAAAGGTTCTGTCTTGTCTGAAGGCCATTATGCTTTAATATTGAGGGTGCAAGTTGTTGTTTTATGCTGCTATAGTTAGGATCAATAAAGAACTACTCTTGTAGATTTTGTACTTTATGTTGTAACTTATTGAATACACTGAAATATCTCACGAGGATTAGTGCCGTTGAATATTTAATACCAATTAATCCAATAACCAACAGATATAAAATGTACATAACATTTTGAAAGTTCATGTATAATAACTAAAAATAAAATATATTCCAATTATAATTGTTTTCCTAGGGTGAATATGGACCTGCTGGCATTTCTGGTCCTCCAGGTGCCCGTGGCCCATCTGGTCCCATTGGTTCTGCTGGTGTAAATGGTGCCCCTGGTGAAGCTGGACGTGATGTAAGAAATTCTTATTGGTCATAACTTTGGGGAGAAATTAAAGTAAAATATCTAAATATGCAGCAGCATTTGATGTAGTAGCCAGTTATTTTATGATACAGCTCTTTCTCCCATACTGTCATTTTTAAAAGATTTATTTTCAGTTCAGTTATATGAATTGGGATAAATAAATGAGATTGAAGTTGTAAAGCATTTTTAGATTTTGTATTAAAAAATGATTGACAAACATGGAATTGCTTTAACAAAGCAATGTATTTTAAATCAAAGCAGCAGAAAACTCCAGACACATACTGGTACTTTTCAAATCAAACTATTAAGATTTGAAATTTCTGATTACCTTAACTAAGATCTTTCTTAAAACTTCTGCAACCCTTAAAAGAAGTGACTATTAAGAAAACACATGAAGGATTGCAGCACATACCTGCTGTTATATAATTTTTTTTCTAAACTGGTATGTTTTATATTGGTTGAACCAAAATCCATAATCCCTTAGTACAGGTAGTCCTTGATTTAAAACAATTCATTTAGTGACCATTTGAAGTTACAACCACACTGGAAAAAGTGATTTATGACCATTTCTAACACTTATGACCATTGTGGCATCTTCATGGTCACGCGATTAAAATTCATACACTTGGAAATGGACTTTTGATAGTTGCAGTGTCCTTGGGATCGATCCCCTTTTGTGACCTTCTGACAAGCAAAGTCAATGGGGAAACCAGATTCACTTAACAGCCATATTACTAACTTAACAGCTGTAATGATTCACTTAACAAATGTGGCAAGAACGGTCATAAAATGGGATAAAATTCAAAATGTCTCACTTAGCAACAGAAATTTGGGGCTCAATTGTGGTCGTAAGTCAAGAAGTACCGGTATGATGGCTGAGGATTATGCAAGTTTCTTTTTTTAAAATATCGCACTGCTCAATCATAGTTACTAAAAAAAAGTTACAGGATTCAGAAGATTCTTGTACTATTTCAGTACTTTATGGCCAACATTCAAGTTAGGAATTTGGAACAAAAAGGGGAAATTGTTTTACTGGCAGCAGAGACTTAACAGTCCATTTAAAATTTCATCTTATGCTATAGTTCAAGTATGGCAGGAAGTGTAGTCGATAATATAATTTTAAAAACACTTTTATGTGTTGCTAAGAAGACATTTTTCTTCCTAGGGAAATCCAGGTAACGATGGTCCTCCTGGTCGTGATGGTATCCCTGGATACAAGGTAATTGTGGCTTTCTTCTGTAAGTAAAAGGTGCTTCTTGCAAGTCAATTTTAGCTTGTACGTCTAAATCAAACCATTTTCTTGTTTGCTCTTGTTAGGGTGAACGTGGTGCTCCTGGCAACACTGGTCCTGCTGGTGCTCTTGGTGCTCCTGGTCCTCATGGCTCTGTTGGTCCTGTTGGCAAATCTGGAAATCGTGGTGAACGTGTATGTAACTTTAAACCATTGTGAAAACATCAAAATGCTTTTAATTGTGTCAGATATATCAAGACCCTGTGCTAAACTCTTAAAGAAGCTGGCACACCCTTTTAAGATTTTGTGAAGCCAGGTCACTTGGATTCCCCACCCCAAAATATGTTTGATTGGTAATAAGATAATGTAACAAAATCTCAAACACCTGTTGAAGCAATTATCTTGCTCAGCTTTGCTGAGGTTGAGGCTACAAGGTTGAGGCTACAACCTTGGCTATTTTAAGACTTGTGGACTTCCAACTCCCAGAATTCGATAAGTTAAAGTCAGGAAGTCTTAAAGTTGCCAGGCTTCGAGAAACCTTTCCTAAAGTTTATTTGCTCTTTAGTTCCCCTGAACATAGTGGTCCCTGTCTCTTGCTTGGCTACAACCCTGTCAGAATTTTCTCGAGATGAGTTTGTTACTAGAAGGATTAATATTTTTTTTGAATTTTGAAGCCCCATCAATTCATGAGGAATTCCTGAAATTCCATCAATTTATAGGGAAAGAGAGAAATTTTGGCATTGGGTTGCTGTCCAAGCTTGTTTCAATTTAGTTTCTGAACATTTTGTTACCAGACTAGGTAACATCATCAGCAGTATTTTCTTAGCCTATTCATCTTTGGCTTATGTATGTCTTGTAAAAAGAGAGATAAAAGATAAAAGAGATAGATTGATAAAGAAGACGATGACAATACTTGTATTTCATTCTTTTTCTGTCTTATATTCATATCTTCTCATCATACTTCCAATGAAAGACATGTGTATCTGTTGTCTTACTTAACTGAAATATACAAAATTACTATGTTCACTGTTAAGATAGTTATATATTATTTGCTATGGCCCAAAAGTAACATCTCCATTGTGTTATCATTTCAGGGTCCTGCTGGAGTTACTGGCCCCAGTGGTCCTGCTGGTTCAAGAGGTCCTGCTGTGAGTATAGTTTTAATTATTGGACAGTTGTTGGCTTTAAAAAAAACTGTATGCATGTCATTTTTAAGAAGGTACTCTTTTTTGGACTAAAATGAAGGCATAAATTTTGGAAATAATTCAGAGAGATGCCTAACTGATTAAGAAATGAATGAGTAAATGGGAAATGTAGATATCCAGGCAAGGATGGTCCAAGACATTTCAGATCAAAAGACAACATAGGAAGCTCAGTTGTATGCCAGAAGTCATATGGATTGGCAGTTATATGCATATTTGCAATATGATAGTGTCCTCAAGTAGGTTACAGATTATGCATCATGTCTTCCCAACAAAAAAGAGATGTGACAGCAAGAAGAATAGCTGGTGGGCTGCCACTGCTCCTTTTTAAACTCTCTTGCTGGGGTTACCTCACTTGGATTAAGGTGTAGAGAAAACGCAGGAGAGGGAAGAATAGTAGTTACTCCCTATAGGTGAAAGGAGTTAGGATTATAAAGGCGTAATAGTATCCTTGGAGACTTAACATAATAATCCTTTATCATACTGCTGATTCGTATGGCCTGATGACACTTTGGAACATGCTAAGATAAAGAGAGAAGAAAAGATCAAGCTTAATCTTTTTTAACGCAAAATCAAATAAAGATAACCAGGGATGCAACTCAAAATAGAACAGGATCTATGATAAATAAATGTATAGAAAAATAATTCCCAAACCAAAACTTGATTTCTTTCTGTTGGTGTAGAACATCTTTCACCAAGATTAGGTCCCAATTTCTATCCTCCATTTGATAATGGGAAATGTAGTCCAGTACATATACATCAAGGCAAATTGAGGAAGAGTAATAGAATTATAAATAGTAGTTTGAACCAAGATAAAAATAAAATAAGAAAAGAGGGAAATCAAAACTGGTGCAAACTAATGTTTGTGGAAATTTCCAAACTGAAAGAATCTACATGCATTTTAGTTCTTGGTTAATGGGATTGTTCTTGGACAAAGGTGGTGCATCTGAAACTTCTTCCAAGCTTTCTAGAGTAGAAAACTTCAATTTGTAACTTTTCTCTATTTATCACTCTGTTTATTAGGGCGTACAAGGTATTCGTGGTGAGAAAGGTGTTCCTGGTGACAAGGGTCCCAGAGGCTTGCCAGGTTTCAAAGGACATAATGGACTTCAAGGACTGCCTGGTATTGCTGTAAGTACACTGAAATCTTAGTAGTTTTGTTTCTTCGTTTTTGCTTTGTGGGAGGGCTTTAGTTCTCTTCTGCAAGTTTTTTTTCTCTTCCTAATCCAACACAAATTTTCCTATTCAAACTTGACATTTCAGTATGATAATGAAACACTGGTTTGTGTTCACATACTTACAATAACATACAAGAATATTGTATATCAGGATATACAGGAATGTCAAGGTGACTCATGGCTCAGTATAGTGAGTTAAAATTAAGCTGTTAAGCTCCAGATCATTTGATCCATATAGATCAACAAGTTTATCCAAGATTCTTTGATTTCCTAGGATCTTAGTGATGTACAGTATAGAGTCATAAGTGCTGTCAATTCAGTCAAGCCCACTGAGAAGCAAACTGCCCTATTAGAAATCCTACTCCCGCCATCTTTTCATGATAAGGAAGGGAGAAGCTGTATATGTTCATTGGTATTCATATATATCTCAGTGCCGAATTCCCCAGTTAAAACAATTATTGGTCAACATGTATTGTAATTTCCCCCCAATTTTGGAATCCATCAGTTATGAAAGGGATAAAGCTCTGCAAGAAGATAGCAGGAAATTGTAATTTCGCATCTTGTCTCATATTAACAGGGTCATCATGGAGAACAAGGTTCCGCTGGTGTTACTGGTCCCGCCGGCCCAAGGGTAAGTTTATATGAATGTTCTTTGTATGGAATATTGAAATGTACTTTTAGATCACCAGGTATGTTATCTCACATTATTATTGTTTACTTGTATCAGAAGCATACTGAGTGCTGAGTATGTTCTTTGTTCCTGTTTTAGGGTCCTTCCGGTCCTTCTGGCCCTGCTGGAAAAGATGGTCGCAATGGTCTGCCTGGACCTGTTGGTCCAGCTGGTTTGCGAGGATCTCATGGTAGCCAAGGACCATCTGTAAGTCTAAGTCTGAAGGATTGTTAGTGTAACAAAAACTATTTTTTAAAAAAATGAACAGCAGATTACCCTGCATGATTATTCCAAAATTAAACTTCACTTCATTCATTAAACTTGACTCCCAGATAAACGTATATAAATTTGCTATCTCATTCCTCTACATATGTCACTGGGACTAGGTTTCTTTGGCCATGCTGGGTTCCTGAATATATATGTGACTAGGTTCTTAGTATAGTTCAACTCCCAGCAGTTTAAGAACTGTGGCTCCAACACATCGGGAGGATACAAAGAAGGGGAAGATTGCTTTATGCCATAGGCATAAAGGTTGATTTCTAAATATGCTTATTTGAAGCATGAGAACAACGCTACTGATATATGTCACTAGCTAGATAGTTGCCATTCCAAGTATTTAAATCAGCATTTTAAATTAAGTCACTTAATGCAGCCTTTACTGAAGACATTCTTCCTGTTTCTGCAAGTTGCCAAATAAGAATTTACTCTCTGATTAGTAAACATTTCATTAAAAATATATAGGTTCATTGTAAATTCATAGCATTATTCTCCAATTTAATTAACACTAACCATTTCTGAACTCAGGCTTGAATAGATGTATTGTTATTAATTATTACTCGTTCAACTTATATATATTTCTATCCAAAGCTTATAGTCCTGATTATATTCAGATAGTCTTGAGATAGGACCTTATGCATGACCATGGTGAACTGAGTTTCAACAAGCTGATTTTATTTCTTCCATATGTATGTTTTAGGGTCCACCAGGCCCACCTGGTCTTCCAGGCCCACCTGGTCCCAATGGTGGTGGTTATGAAATTGGCTATGATATAGAATACTATCGTGCAGATCAGCCATCTCTTAGACCCAAGGATTATGAAGTTGATGCCACTCTGAAAACCCTGAACAATCAGATTGAGACCCTCCTGACCCCAGAAGGCTCTAAGAAGAATCCAGCTCGCACTTGCCGTGACTTAAAACTCAGCCACCCTGATTGGAACAATGGTATGTTAGCATCAAATAATCAACATAAAATAACTGGTTGCATTCTTAATTTTTACAGTTATCACACAAATGATGTAACTTGCATACTCACAAAAGACATCATGATAGTCTTAGTTATCAAACTATTTGAATCATGATGTAATGATGCATACATTATTCAGACATTATCATAGCTTAGTATAAATACCACTGGAATCAATAATGCAACTGGACATACATTCAAAGTAATAAACCTCTACGTATAATATTTTCAGTGGAAATCTGTTTGTGCCACTTAACCTAGTGTAGTCCATCCCTGGTATGAATAACACATATGTATGACAATTTCTCATTTCATAACAAGAACAAAACAACCATAAACTCAATCACTGAATGCGTATAAAAAGCAGACATTTGGATAATTGAGTTTTTCTATCTGTATATTCAAATATCTCTCATGAAAGTAGTGCTTTCCAATGTCAACTTGTGTCTGGCTTCCTGGGATTTCATTGGTAAACATATTTATTTAGTTCACCCAGAATAAGGTTTTTTTAATGCATTGTTTTCATATTTGTTATTTTTAAAATAATGACTTTCTACTAAAATTTATAAAGCAATTCTTTCTCCATAATCTAGATTATGTAGTTAGCCTGTATCTCCATAGTATCTCAAGTGGCACCTTATAAACCTTTCAGATTATTATATTTGAAAAAAAGATCAACATACTGTATTATACGTTAGGATTATACAACATATATCCATGAAAATATTAATCAACAGATCTATATTCTCAACCTCCCTCCTTATTTTTAAACATTGGTATTAATCAAATGTAAAGTTATAATCAGAGGCAAATAACTAAGTGAATATTACCTTACACTAGGATTTCAGGAGTTGTTTTTTTTGTTTTATTTGTATCCATGCTATTCCAACAGTTGAAGCGTATATGGATCTCTGATAGGTGCCTAAATCATTTTCTGTTTTTGTGATAGGTTTCTACTGGATTGATCCTAATCAAGGCTGCACAATGGATGCGATTAATGCATATTGCGATTTTTCCACTGGTGAGTCTTGTATCTCTGCTAATCCTGGAAGCTTCCCAGCCAAGAACTGGTACATTGGCATGAAACCTGATGAGAAGAAACTTGTCTGGTTTGGAGAAACCATCAATGGTGGTACCCAGGTAGGATTTGTTCTGTATATCTTCAAATATATAGGAAATCAAATATGGGAGGAAATGTTTTAATCAATACTTTATATTCTTTATGTTAAGTTAATCTACATATAATATGTAATTTATCTACTCTTGTTGGTTGTCTTGCAGCTCCATTTCCCACCCCTTAAAAAACCTGTACTTTACACTGCTTTCTCATGAAAGTTGCTGCTGTACTGGCTACATAAGCAACAAAACTTTCATAATCAAACACACACACACATATATATGCACACAAAATAAATTACTAAAATAAATTATAATTACCTTAAGCAGACCTGTGCCTTCCCCATGCCAGACTTTATTGCAAAAGCATGCTGTTGGGGAATTTTGAATCATAATCTAACAAGTGTAAAGTGGCAGATTAGGGAAAACTCATCTGTCTCTCAAATATTGTTTAAAACTGTCTAAACTAGTTAGTTACCAGAACTGTATGTCCCTATTGAATCCGTTAAACTCAGTTACATATTTTGTGATGAGGTATATTGCTTTTACATTGATAAAAAAATAGCTTCAGGAAATATCACTAAGTTCTGGAAGGAGATAGTTTCTGTTCATGTGCCATTCGTATTATACAGAAATGCATGGTTTATCTCTTTGGAATGATTAGTAAAGTTATAAAAAATAACCTATTTCTGAATAGGATAAAAGTTGAGTTCATTGGAATTTGGTTTCTGTCTAGGAAGCACTTAATTACTTTCTAGACTAACCATCAGTTCTGATTATTTTTGGTTGTATAATGAAAATTATTTCTTCCCTTCTCCCCCAATTAATTTAACTTTCACATGACCATTCATGCCATTTAAGCACAGAGCATGTGATGTTTATTTCCCTGATTTCATTTTTTTCCAGTTTGAATATAATGAGGAAGGTGTGTCTGCCAAGGACATGGCCACCCAACTTGCTTTCCTGAGGCTACTGGCTAACCATGCTTCCCAGAACATTACTTACCACTGCAAGAACAGCATTGCTTATATGGATGAGGAAACAGGCAACCTTAAGAAGGCTGTGGTGCTGCAGGGATCCAACGATGTTGAATTCCGAGCTGAAGGCAATGGCCGGTTTACTTTCACTGTTATTGAAGATGGCTGCTCTGTAAGTTCTACATTACTTCCTGCTTGTAAATGTCTTTGATTATAATTTTATTGAGGGTCTTGATAGAAAAGTAGGCAAATTCAGCTTTTAATCACTGAAGACCCACTTTGGTTCTGCCCCTCCCTTTGAGAATGCAACTTCAGAACATCAAGAAGGGCTGGTGTGGCTTTCAACCACTGGAAATAGAAAGGTCATCAGAGGAATGATAGAAGCCCAGGAATGGGACTATGAGGGGAACAGTGAGAAGGGACATGATTGGGCTAGAGGTTGAGGTCTCCAGAAGAGTGAGTGTATGGAAACACAATTCAGTGGAAGGGATTATATCTTAGAAGCCTTTACTGATTTCTAATAACGGTAGATCAGTGGGTGCCTTAATAATGTTTTTAATGATTCACTATTATTATCTTGCAGAGAAAGACCAACAAATGGGGCAAAACAGTGATTGAATACAGAACAAACAAGCCTTCCCGTTTGCCCTTCCTTGACATTGCACCTTTGGACATTGGTGGCGCTGACCAAGAATTCCGTTTGGACGTTGGCCCCGTCTGTTTCAAATGAATGAACTAAAACTAACTTAAAAACAAAACAAAAAAAATTCTCTCTTTGCCATTTCTTTTTTATACCGAAAGCTGACTCCTTCCATTCTTCTGTTCATCTACTTGCTTAAACTTTTGGCGAAAAAGAAGGAAAAGGATTTTTTGGGAACGTTGTGCAATGCAATTTAATACAGCCCCAAAAGGAATCAGAAGTTTTTCAAGATTTTGTCACCATGTTGTGGAAAATGTCAGCCTTTGTGTAAAAAAAAACAAAAACCAAAAATATAATAAAAAAACCAAATAAAAAAATTCCTGAAAGTTTGCACCATTTGTGGCCTTTGAATATCTTCCACAGAGGAAGTTTAAAACCACAACTTCCAAAGGTTTGAACTACCTCATACACTTTTAAGCCAAGTGTGATCCACATCCTTATACATATGTTCTGAGGTGCTTTTGGACCCATTCATAGTAGAAAGGTGCTGATTCAATATTACAGAGTATATTACAATACTTGAAATTTAATGGTGCTAGTCATTTGGGGAAATAAAACAAAACAAAACGATCAATCCCTGCCTTTCTGTATTAAGTTGTATTGTTTATTTGCAAACTGTCTGAGAATAACTTCAGAATGCCCCGTCTCACCATCAGGTTAAGCATGTGGATCATATCTTCCCACACCCCATCTTCATCTTCTTCTTCAACATCAAATGTCCATGCTTTTAAATCTCATTTTCTTCCTCTACAATGGGCCAAAAAGGAATCATCATTTCTCAACAACAAAAAATTGTACCTATTTTGTATATGTGAGATGTTTAAATAAATTGTGAAAAATTGAAATAAAGCATGTCCAGTGTTCCAAAAGAAACCACTGATGAGTAAAGTTCCTTGCTTTAGTATATCTACTGATATTCTGCACTTAATATTTACTTTCTAACTCTTTTTGTTGCCTATTAAAACTTTAAAAGGTAGTAAGATTTGCCTTTGCTCCTAGTGTATATGACTATATTTCCCACTATATTTTGGGTTTTCTTATAAGCAAAAACTACAGGAAAATAAATCTTTCCTGTTTAAATCCATCCAAACATAGATGAATGAAATAAAATATTTTTTTACTTTAACGAAGGATTTGTTATCAGAGATCCACAACATTGGAATGCATTTTAAAACACAAGTATAACATTTATTTATTTATTAAACTAATTTATATGGCTACCCATATAAATTACTGACACTCAGGTTACTCTGGGTGGCTTACCGTATTAAAATCCAACATAAAAATAGTAAAGTTCCTTGCATTAAAAGTTTCCTTCCCATGGAAAGAATGGGATAATAATATACTTGTAATATTATATTCTTAATATGTTAACTTCCTAGATAAAAGGAACTGTTAAAAGCATCCATAACACTGAAGTGACACAGTCTAAGACTCTAAGACATTTATACCTTATCATTTTTCAGAAAGCATTAATTCTTAGGATTCACAGAATTGTTTCAAAATAAGAGTGGATTTGTTCTCAGATGCATTATTTCATTATTAGGTATAACTACAGAACTATGTTGCAAATGAATCAATCTGGGAACATTTTAACACAATCACACTTTTACTAATCTTGGCAAAGCTAAGCAAGGACGGACTGGATAGGAGACCAAGAGGATAGTCTGAAACTAGACTATATACTAGACTGAAAAACAAAAGCAAAATCTTTGATAGGTTTATGGACATCCATTTCCATAGTTCCAGAGGAAAACAGGAGTTAAACTCAATTTTTGGAATAAAGGATCTGCATACTGATATTAAAGAAGTTTTATGTTTTATTTAAAAGTTGATGCACATCAGGAAGCTGTCAATTTTATTTAAGTCCACAGAGATTAGCAATAACACTTAGACTTATATCATTCCATAGTTCTTTACAGCACTCTCTGAGTAGTCAGCGTTAGCATATTGCCCCCAACAATCTGGTCCTCATTTTACCAACCTCAGAAGGATGGAAGGTTGAGTCAACCTAGAACCAGTCAGGGTCGAATTCCTTCCAGTGGGCAGAGTTAGCTTGCAATGCTGCATTCTAACCACTGGGTCACCATGGTTCTTAACCCTACATTTTCATATACTTACAAATAAATGAAACTGAAGCAAAATAGTCTGGCATGTGTAGAAAGACAGCACCCACGCACTCTCCTAGAGAATGAAATATTTTTGGGAATATTAAAAAGGCAGGATAGAATATTTCCCCTAAAGGAGAAAGGGGAAAAAAATCTTAAAGGAGGCAGATCCCAGTTGGGTCTCCCTTCCCTAAGCAGAAACTGAAGAGGCCGCCTTTTAGAAATGCAGATTTGGGAATCACTTCAGAAAGAGTGGATCAGATAGAAACTTCAGATAAGCAACAAGCCAAAGGTTGACAAGATTAGCTCAAACAAACATCTAGAATTTGTATTTCCTCTTTTGCCTATAGAGCCAGCTATGACCCCACAT
Organism: Ahaetulla prasina; assembly: GCF_028640845.1. Taxonomy (NCBI): domain Eukaryota; kingdom Metazoa; phylum Chordata; class Lepidosauria; order Squamata; family Colubridae; genus Ahaetulla; species Ahaetulla prasina. The sequence goes on along the minus strand of NC_080542.1, from coordinate 115,544,321 downwards.
GACCCCATAGGGATCCAGAAGGTATAAAACCCACTCACTCGGAACTCCATTTTGTCAGCTGTCCCGGAACTGTATGCTGTGTGTGTTGGTTCTGTTCACCAATAAACAGAATCTTTCTTTCCAATTTTATTCCCAGCTTGGAACTGGAACTGGATTTTTCTTCCAACACATGCAGCATACTATCACCTCTTGAGCAGATTCAATTAAAAGAAATACACTTTTTTTTTTAAAAAAAATTATCTTGAAGTAGTCCATGTGCCTAGAAGAGATGTCATGTCATTAAGAATATTATCACAATGGCTTGTCTACATCTTATAACGTGGACAATGCACAATCTCTATGGAAAGGACAACATACAATCAATGGATGGAGAACAAATCTGTCCTGAACCATTGTCTTCTGCTTGGAAAAATATCAGAGAAACAATACATTTAGAAAAAAATAAGCCATTTACTTTTTCATCAAGACTTTAGGTCCTTTAATTATAATACAACGTTAAAGATATTGACATCTGAAAAGAAACAAATACATTATTTTGATAATTAGATGTTGTCTTTAAGTAAGATAATTGTGAACAGATAGGATATCTATTTCCATTTCTATTTTCAGTTCTCAGACTAAAACATTATGTATTTAGCCAAACACTTAATCCAGAAACAAAGGGAGAATGAAATAAATTACCCTATAAATATCAGGTTAAGAAAATTCCCAAACTGCAGACCAGTGGTGGGTTTCAAATTTTTTTACTACCGATTCTGTGGGTGTGGCTTGGTGGGCGTGGTATGGCTTGGTGGGCATGGTTTGGTAGGTGTGGCAGGGGAAGAATACTGTAAAATCTCCATTCCCACTCCACTCCAGGGAAAGGATACTGTAAAATCACCATTCCCTACCCAATCCAAGGGAAAGTTACTGCAAAATCTCCATTTTCTCCCAATCAGCTCCAACTTGGGAGGCAGAGAATAGATGAGGGAGCGGCCAGTCAGAATTTTTACTATTGGTTCTCCGAACTACTAAGAATTTCCACTACCGGTTCTCCAGAACTGGTCAGAACCTGCCTGAAACCCACCTCTGCTGCAGACATGCAAAAAGAGAGGGCAGGGAGAAAAAAAAGAAATGGAATCTCTAAAAGACAATCCAGGAAGGCATTGAGGATAATATTGACTGGAGGGGGGGGCTGAGGGGGAGAAGAGGGAATGAAATGGATTTGCTTGGAGTTCTAAAAATATTCTCCACAAAAATGAACTCTCTGTTCTCTATCCTCAACAGTGCAATTTTAGAAATCATTGAGGGCCTGGCGGCAACACACAAACTGCATGTAATTACAATCTCCTTTTTGCAATCCCACAGATTTCTTCCTAAAGGCATGCCATGGAACAACAACATGATTTTTATTTTAAAAGAAAAGAAGCAATAAAAATATCTATTGAGCCTTCAATAAGCTAAGTGTTGTGACCCAGGTTCCTGGACCCGGACTCCTGGACTCAGATGATTCAGAAAGTGAGGGAGAAGACCTGGATAGGCCTGCTTCTTTTGGGCCCTCTCCCTCGCTGGCACCCACCCAAAGGGAGGAGGGGCCGCCAAGGCCTGATTCTCCCGAGCCTTCTTCTGATTTGGCAACGCCCCAAGAACAGTTTTGGAGTGATACAAGACTGCGCAGACGCAGCAGAGGAAGTGTTGGGACAAAGCGCGCGCAGCAGAGGAAGTGTTGGGACAAAGCCAAAGAATGATGGTCATCTGTCACTGCAGATGCAGTGACATCTGCAGAGACTATAAATAGGAGGCGGGACTTCCTGGTTTTTTGTCTTGGACAAAGCAATGAATTTGCGTGGGCAAACTTTATCAATGGAGGGAAGAATATATTCGTGAGTAATTCTGGCCTTATCTATAATTTCCTCGTTATCTCCAGAGACTTGGCAGGCCCGTGGGTAGACATGGCCAGGACATTTATCTATGTAAATAAATTAGAAAAGAAGGCCTTTGACTGACTCTTTGTTGGGAGTATTGGGGGAGGGAAACAGAACATTTTGTCCAAGACCCCGACTAAACCATCTTCCACCAAAGATGGACCAGCAGCAGGTACAGCAGCAGGTACAGCAGCTACAAGCGGCTAATCAACAGCTCCAGTAGCAAGTGGCTCACTTGGCAGGCCAACTTGCTGCGGGGAATGTGCCTGCAGCCCCCTCCCCCCCGTCCTCCCACTCCTCCTCCTCGTCACAAGTGCCCGATAACCGTGCCGGATAAATTTTCTGGGCAGCCTGAGATGTTCCCGACCTTCTTGGGACAGTGCCAGCTCTACATGGCTATGCGGCCAGAGGATTTCCCAGACGACTGGGCTAAGGTGGCCTTCGTGATTAACCTTCTTTCCGGCTCGGCTGCCCGATGGGCCACGCCCCAAACTGGGCCTTTGTGACCCAGTTTGTGGTCCCCGTGGTTCCGGTGGACCCTCCGATGCGGGTAGAGACAATTGATGGATGAGAACTGGTGTCCGGCCCCATTAAATTCACCACCCAGCCTTTGCGCCTGGCTATTGGGGACCATGAGGAGGCGATCCAGTTTTATGTCATGGACCTTCATTTTCCCTTGGTCCTTGGGTTGGCCTGGCTTCGGACCCATGATCCTCAGGTGGCCTGGTCGCGAAACGCCATCTCTTTCCCGAGTCTACAGTGCGTCGACCACATCCGCCACACTTGTGCCGCCCAGAACGTCCCCACCGCTGCCATCACCTTGCCTCCTGAGCTGACAGACTTCGCCGACATGTTCAGCGAGAAGGAGGCGGACCGACTACCCCCGCATCAGCCCTACGATTGCCCCGTGGACCTTCTGCCCAACACACCACTGCCTGTGGGATGCCTGTATTCCATGTCGGAGCCCGAGTTGGCTGCCCTCAGGGACTTCCTGAACAAAAATCTGGTCCGAGGGTTCATCCGGCCTTCAAAGTCCCCTCTCTCGGCCCCGATCCTCTTCGTGAAGAAGAAGACAGGGGACTTGCACCTGTGCTGTGATTACCGCTGGCTAAACACCATTACGGTGCGGAATCGCTACCCCCTGCCGCTCATCCCGGAGCTGCTGGAGAGGTTGCAGGAGGCCACGATCTTCACCAAGCTCGATCTCCAGGGGGCCTACAACCTGGTGCGGATGCGAGAAGGAGATGAATAGAAGACAGCATTCGGCACCCGATACGGACACTACGAATACACTGTCATGCCATTTGGGTTGACCAACGCTCCCGCCGTTTTCCAGCACTTCATGAACGATGTGTTCCGAGACATGTTGGATCGGTTTGTGGTGATCTACCTGAACAACATCCTGATTTACTCCCGGTCCAGGGAAAGCCACCTTCGACACGTCGGTCTGGTTCTGCAATGCTTGCGGGAGCAATAACTCAATGCGAAGCTGGAGAAATGCATCTTCTTCCAGACTTCCATAGAATTCCTCAGGCATATCATCTCGCCCGAGGGTATAGCCATGGACCCACGCAAAGCAGAAGCTTTGTGTAGCTGGGAAGCCCCTCGTCGGGTGAAGGATGTTCAGCGCCTGCTGGGCTTCGCCAACTACTACTGGACCTTCATCCCGGGCTTCGCCACACTGACGGCTCCACTTATCCAGCTCCTCAAGAAGAAGGTCACATTCCGGTGGGGTCCCCCGCAGCAAGAACCATTCACAGCCCTCAAGAAAGCCTTTGTCACAGAACCCGTCCTGAGGCATCTCGACCCCTCTGGTCTTTTGTGGTGGAGACAGACACGTCCAATGTGGCTCTGGGAGCGGTGCTGCTAAAGGCTCTGACAAATGGCGGCACACTTTTTCCCTGCGCTTACTACTCCCGGAAACTCAATCCTTCCGAGTGCAACTACACCATCTGGGGAAAAAAGTTGCTGGCTATCAAGGCTGCATGCAAGGCTTGGCGACACCATCTGGAGGGGGGCCGACATCAGGTGGAGGTCCGAACGGACCATTGGAATCTCGAGCACCTCACCACAGCTCGGAAGCTGAACCAGCGGCAGATCCGGTGGTCATTGTTTCTTGCCCGGTTCAACTTCCGCGTAACCTACATTCCCAGCAGTCACAAACGGAGGGTGGATGCCCTGTCCCACAAGCCGGAGTACCTCTGCGCCAAGGACCCCCTTCCTTTACGGACGGTGCTGCCGGCAGAAGCCTTGGCCACAGCACAGGAACCAGTGCACTTGCGGGCCCAGGTGTGAGAGGCACAGCGCCAGGACGCCTGGTCGCAGCAAAGGAGAGCGGAGGTGGGCCCCGCATCTCCTTGGACCTTGGAGGAGAACTTACTCAAGTTTCGGGGGTGATTATACGTGCCCACAAGACCACTCCGAGCCCTTGTCATGACCCAGTGCCACAACAACCCTGCAGCAGGACATTTTGGGTTCTTCAAGACCCTCCACCTGGTGACACGGACCTTTTGGTGGTCCTGAGTACGGCATGATGTACATGCCTACGTGACATCCTGCGTACCGTGCCGGCAAGCCAAGGCCGCCACAGGGGCCCCTCCCGGGCTCCTCCAGCCCTTACCGACACCCGACAGACCCTGGGGGGTGATCTCCATGGACTTCTGACGGACCTGCCGCCGTCCTCTGGGTTCACCACGGTGCTGGTGGAGGTGGACATGCTCACCAAGATGGCACACTTCATCCCATGCCGCGGACTGCCCACAGCCGCAAAAACGGCCCGTCTCTTCCTGCAGCACATCTTCTGCCTCCATGGTCTACTAGACAGGGTGGTTTCGGACTGCGGAATTCAGTTCACAGCTCGCTTCTGAAAGAGCCTGATGGCTGCGTTGGAGGTGCAGGTGTGTCTGTCATCATCGCACCATCTGGAGACCGACGGGGGTACAGAGAAGGTCATCAGTATCCTGGAACAGTATCTCCGTTGCTTCATCAACCAGCAGCAGGACAACTGGGCCAATTACCTGTCCCTGGAAGTGTTTGCTTTTAACAACTCTCAGCACACCTCTACTCAGATGACCCCATTCTTTGCCAATGTGGAGTACCATCCGCGGCTCTTCCCTCTGGCACCACCGGACTCTCCTGTTCCCGAAACGCAGACCTTCCTGACGGAATTGCATGCGGTCCAACAGTTGGTACGTCAGCAGCTGGATCGGGCAAAGGAGGACTACAAACGGTCCACCGACCGCTCCTGATGGACAACGCCCCCGCTGGCGGTCGGAGACCTGGTGTGGCTCTCCACCAAACACCTCCCGTGCGACCGCCCGGTAAAGAAGTTGGACCATTGATTCATCGGCCCATTCCCTGTTGAGGCAGTAATCAACCCGGTAGCCTACCGACTGACCCTGCCACGATCCATGTGGATCCACCCCGTCTTTCACTGGTCCCTTCTGGTTCTTGAGGCCACACCGAGTCCCCTTTGGTTCCCAACAGTACCTGTCACTGTTGCCGAGGACGGGTCGGAGGAATACGAAGTCCACAGCGTACGAGATTCCCGCTGGCTAAAGGGTCATTTCCAATACTTGATCGCGTGAAAGGGATACAGGACTGATTTCTCCTGGGTAGATGCTTCCGACGTTCATGCCCCTGAACTGGTGCAGGCCTTCCATGAGCAGAATCTAGCCCGACCGCATCCCGATCGTCAGCCCCGGGGGAAGGGCCCTGCGGTGAGGGATAGTGTTGTGACCCAGGTTCCTGGACCCGGACTCCTGGACTCGGATGATTCAGAAAGTGAAGGAGAAGACCTGGCAAGGCTTGCTTCTTTTGGGCCCTCTCCCTCCCTGGCACCCACCCAAAGGGAGGAGGAGGGACCGGCAAGGCCTGATTCTCCCGAGCCTTCTTCTGATTTGGCAATGGCCCAAGAACAGTTTTGGAGTGATGCAAGACTGCGCAGACGTGACCGGCGTGTGCAGCAGAGGAAGTGTTGGGACAAAGCCAAAAAATGATGGTCATGCAGTGACATCTGCAGAGACTATAAATAGGAGGCGGAACTTCCTGGTTTTTTGTCTTGGACAAAGCAATGAATTTGTGCGGGCAAACTGTATCAATGGAGGGAAGAATATATTCGTGAGTAATTCTGGCCTTATCTATAATTTCCTCGTTATCTCCAGAGACTTGGCAGGCCCGTGGGTAGACGTGGCTAGGACATTTATCTATGTAAATAAATTAGAAAAGAAGGCCTTTGACTGACTCTTTGTTGGGAGTATTGGGGGAGGGAAACAGAACACTAAGTGCTTCTATTTTATCCTTCAAAAATATTCTTAGAAGTTGCAAAAAAAGGGAGAGAGAAAAATTATAATGCTACATCCCTCCAGGGACATCAACTCATCAATACTATGATTCTAATAATATTTTTTTAAATATTGGGAAATTGGTATCTATATCTGTCTGTTTGTCGCATCTGGCTGATCTTGCTAGGCTCAAAACCTAGGCTCAAGACCCAATTAGTAAGCTAATCCCCGAGTTACAAGCATTCATTTAGCACCCATTCGAAGTTATGGCATAAAGCGCCCCCCTAGGGTTTACGAGCAAGTCCCAAAATTACATACGTTGCAGTACCACAATAGTTGTTTCTCCTTACGAATGACTGCAGATCTGCAACATTCCCCCTATTCCCCCTTTCAACCTGCGCCCTGCGCCAGAATCACTTACCTTACAAGATCTGTCTCCTCTCTGCAGCGGTTTCTTTGCTTTTGAGGGAGAGGAGAGTTGATAAAAGCTCTTGGGTGCCATAATATCGCACAAGTTTAGGCAGCTATCCTCTTTTGCAGAGACTGGATGCCTGAACTCTTGCGAGATCACTGATCCCAGAAACTTACATTCTCAGCAAAAATTGTTTGTGGTCCCTGTCGCCTGCTCCTGCCCCACAACTCCTTTCCACCATCACCGGGATACTTTTCGCAGAGACCTGACAAATACTGGAAGCTTCATGGAAGGATTCGCTCCATTTTGAAATGCCCCATTGAAAATGGAGCAAATCTGGCGTGAAATCTAATTTTTTTTTTTGCTACCGGTTCTGAGGGCGTGGCTTGGTGGGCATGGGTTGATGGGCGTCATGTGACTGGGTGGGCGTGGCTGTGTGATGGGATCAAAAGACAGAAACTCATTAGCAATGTCCTGCTGGAGCAGGGTTGGACTAGATGACCTCCAGGTCCCTTCCAGCCCTGGATTATCCTCTGAAGCTGCGTCTAGTGCCAAGTTTGTACTCCTTCCTTCCTCTCCTTTTTCCTTCCTTCCTTTCCTGCCTCATATCTCTCTCTCTCTCTCTCTCTCTCTCAAAAACGAACTCCCCCCAACACACCCTGTTTTTCCTCCCAGCAGGTTCCCTGATAGCCAAACCAAAAAAATGGGGTGGGTTCCTCCTTCAGGGAAGCCTGCTGGGAGGAAAAATGGACTCCCCCCTGAATTTTTTGGCTAGCACCCAGCTGAGCTGCTCGATCATCAGAGACTTTTCTTTTACTTTTAAAAGCATTTTTTTGGCTGAAGAAAAAATGCTTTTAAAAGTATAAAAAAAACCCTCTGATGATTGCCCGGCTCAGCAGGGCACTGAGGGGGGCAGGGATTTTTACTACCGGTTCTCCGAACCACCCGCCGCCATCACTACCAGATCAAGCAATCCAGTCTGAACCAGGAGCATTTCACCCCTGAGCAAATCCCTCTGTTTTCAAAGGCCTCATAAACGTCTATGGGATGTTTCAAAAGGGAGCAAATCCCTCCATTTTAAAGGCCTCATTTGCACACAGATGAATCGTCCAGGCTCCGTCTGGTCTCCGTCTGGACAAAAAGTGTCCCAGTGGTGCTGTAAAGGAGTTGGAGGAGGAGGGAAGGAGTAGGAGACAGGCAGCACAAACACTTTTCACACCCAGGAGCTTCCATTGACTCTTTTCTCCAGTGGTGAAATCCATTTTTTTTTACTACGGGTTCTGTGAGTGTTGCTTGGTACGATGCTGCAAAATCTCCATTCCCATCCCATTTCAGGGAAAGGATACTGCAAAATCCCATTCTCACCCTACTCTGGGGTCAGTTCTCCAAACAACTCAACATTTTCGCTACCGATTCTCCAAACTACTCAAAATTTCTGCTACTGGTTCTTCAGAACCTGTCAGAACCTGCTGGATTTCACCCCTGCTTCTCTCCCTCAAAGCGAAAGAAACTGCAGCAGAGAGGAGACAGATCTTTGTAAGGTAAGATAGTGCAACACAGCAGGGAGTGGGAAACAGGTATCTTAGTGGGTTGGGAAGGCTTTTGGGGCCTGTTCCACTAGCAACCCCATGCCCTTCCCCAACCTGAGATACCTCATGTGCACATAACAAACCCACATCCACCCACGCATTAAATTAGCGATTAAATTAGAGAATGTGTGGGCAAAAGCAGGGAGTGATCTTATTCAAAGTACAAGATTTACTCCCACAAATCCTCGAGATACGAATAGAATGGGCATTACATTCGTAACTCGAGGATTACCTGTACTTGGATAATAGAAATTGTCAGAAAATGCCAGGGCTATAGACTAGAGTAGGGAGGGGGAATAATATAGAAAAAAGGAATGGAAATTCACTTCCATCTTACACAACACTTAGGACAAGAGGTTTGCTCAGCCTGAGAACTTTATCTTATTATCTTTTAAGTGTGCTTATAGATACTCTCCTTGCATTTCAACTAAATAAAGAGCATGACTATAGCATGGTATGTGTTTAATTCCTCAGCATAGTTTCAAGACACTTAGTTACATTCTTTGTTAGGTAAATGGCATGCATTAAACAAACTATTAAAGGGGGAGGGAGAAACTAAACTTTCTTAGACTGAATGCATGGATCCAGAGTGCCACCTGTTGTCTCAGAAAGAAATTGCAGAACTACAGAAATTCAGGGATCAGACTTTTATATACTATAAATACAACTCTAAATGACTATGTATAATACATATATATTAAAGAGCTTGGAGACACTTTTTGGACTTCACTAGGTAAAAATATTCTAAAGAATTATCTGGGTATCAAATCAATGCATGAGCAATAACTTTATTTTTCCTGTTCAGTAAATCATGCACAATGTTCTCTCATTTATAATTCAGGATTCCAAGGGAATGATAAATAAAATAGAAGGAAAATGTTCTATATACAAAGTGGTTCTACATACCAAGGCCCCAAACCAAGGAATACCCCTTCTACAGATCACAGGCTGTTGTTGATGTATTCCAAATAACTAGTGGGCTGCAAGAAGAGAGTTATCCAATGATGTGATGGCATTAACAAAAGAGACAGTATTGGGTTTTTTTAATTGTCTGAGGGATGTTGGAAGTATTAGATTAGAATGAGAGTGGGGACTTTTACCATTCTTAAAATTCTCCTGCCCTTGGAACAAAATTGTATTATTGAAATTCCACTACTTTATCATAGTGTATCAACTGATTTTAAATAATTCAGTGGATCAGAGATAAGGATGGGAATGTGTCTTAATGCTCACAATCCAAAAGAAAGAAGGAGGGAGAGGCAGAAAAATTGCAGGTCTCTGTCAAATTCAGGCAAAACACCTGTTAGTAGCTTTATCTCATAGAGATGCTGCACTAAAGTATTAATTATGGCTTAAAAACATGCTGGCTGCGCTCACACAACTGACTAAATTGTGTGAGTGCTAATTGTCTTATATCTAAATCACTTTTGGAGCTAAACACTTAGATCCCAGTATTTCATTTTGTTTTAATCATAGTTATATAACTACCATTGTTCTGCAAAACTTCTAGAAAATGTAATATGCCAGATAAACTAAATAAAAATATTTAAGACACATTTTAAAGCCTGATTTTTGTCCTGTGCTAAAAATGTTTGCCAGACAGGATGTTCACAGGGAGAAAACTTTACAGATGAAATTGAGCAGGGGGAATCCCCACAGCCCAATGGAACATTCACATTACAACCCAGAAAGTAGCAAATAGTGATATTCTAGAAAAGGTTAGCAGACTGATGATGGAGACTCTGGCAGAGAATAATGCCCGATGGCTGACCCTGGGATATGGATTTCAGCAAAGGCCCCAACCCAGGGGCCAAGAGGCCAAATTGGGAAGCAAGACAAATTAAAAACATTGCAGTGAAGAACACTTTTGTTCAAAAGTTCAACTCAAAACTGAAGCTTTTATGAGCTCTTGTAGAGCAGGGGTCCCCATACTTTTAGACCTCAGGGACCACTAAATTCATAATTTTAAATCCTGCTGACCACTAATATGATCTGCCTAATGACTAGCTGGGTGGGTGTGGCTAGGTGGTCATGTGACTGGGTGGGTGTGGCCAACTTGATGTCACTCACGTAGAGGGATGCCTCGCCGGCCTTTACTCGCCCCTCCCCTCCCAACCACTCTTCATCTGCCTGTCTGGGCTCATTAGGGCCCCAATAGGAAGCAGTTGTTAGCGCTAAGCAACCACCATGAGAAAGACTTGGCAAAATAGCTGGCTCGGTTCAAATTGGTTCTGACCGAGAAGGAAGTTCAGCAGAAGCACCTCAATCAGGACTATGAGCATAGGCTTCAAAGTAGAGGGAAGACCTGTGGGAGTGCAAGGCCAGGTACCAGAGCCTGGAGGCTCAGTGGGCTGAGATGGACAACTAGTTCCAAGCCATGATACAGTCCTCACTGGAACATGACCCTCTGGCTCTTTGCCATCAGCGGTGCTTCCCTCCTGCCTTCGCCCAAAATAATTTTTCTGCAGACCACCGAAATTTGCTTGTGGACCGCCAGTGGTCCATGGACCAGCAATTGATGACCGCTGTTGTAGAGAACCCATTGCCAGATTTGCTGTATAAGCAAGAAGACAATCAGAAAATGTTTCATTGTTTGAGAAAGATATTCATATATTCTGGGAAGAACACAATGTCAAACTACAGGTGAAACTCAGAAAATTAGAATATCATGCAAAAGTTCATTTATTTCACTAATGCAACTTAAAAGGTGAAATTAATATATGAGATAGACTCATTGCATGCAAAACGAGATAGTTCAAGCCTTGATTTGTCATAATTTTGATGATTATGGCTTACTTACAGTTCATGAAAATCCCAAATTCACAATCTCAGAAAATTAGAATATTGTGAAAAGGTTCAATATTCTAAGCTCAAAGTGCCCCACTCTAATCAGCTAATTAAGCCATAACACCTGCAAAGGGTTCCTGAGCCTTTAAATAGTCTCCTAGTCTGGTTCAGTAGGAATCACAATCATGGGAAAGACTGCTGACCTGACAGTTGTGCAGAAAACCATCATTGACATCCTCCATAAGAAGAGAAAGCCTCAAAAGGTAATTGCAAAAGAAGTTAGATGTTCCCAAAGTGCTGTATCAAAGCACGTTAATAGAAAGTCATGTGGAAGGCAAAAGTGCAGAAGAAAAAGGTGCACAAGCAGCAGGGATGACTGCAGCCTGGAGAGGATTGTCAGGAAAAGGCCATTCAAAAGTGTTGGGGACTTTCACAAGGAGTGGACTGAGGCTAGAATCAGTGCATCAAGAGCCAACAGACAAAGACGGATCTTGGACATGGGCTTCAAATGTCATATTCCTCTTGTCAAGCCGCTCCTGAACAACAAACAATGTCAGAAAGGTCTTACCTGGGCTAAAGAAAAAAAGAACTGGTCTGTTGCTCAGTGGTCCAAAGTCCTCTTTTCTGATGAAAACAACTTTTGCATCTCATTTGGAAACCAAGGACCCATAGTTTGGAGGAAGAATGGAGAGGCACACACTGCAAGATGCTTGAAGTCCAGTGTGAAGTTTCCACAGTCTGTTGATTTGGGGAACCGTGTCATCTGCTGGTGTTGGTCCAATCTGCTTCATTAAGTCCAGGGTCAATGCAGCCGTCTACCGGGAGATTTTGGAGCACTTCATGCTACCTTCCGCAGATGAGCTTTATGGGGATGCTGGCTTCATTTTCCAGCAGGACTTGGCACCTGCCCACACTGCCAAAAGTACCAAAACCTGTTTCAATGCCCATGGGATTACTTTGCTTGATTGGCCAGCAAACTCGCCTAACCTGAACCCCATAGAGAATGGGGCAATACCAAGAGAAAGATTAAACATAATGCAGAAGAGCTGAAGGCCGCTATTGAAGCATCCTGGTCTTCCATAACACCTCAGCAGTGCCACAGGCTGATAACATTCATGCCACGCTGCATTGAGGCAGTAATTGATGCATAAGGAGCCCAAATCAAGTACTGAGTACATATATATGTTTAAACTTTTCAGAGGTCCGATATTGTTCTTTGTATAATCCTTGTTTTATTGATTTCATGTAATATTCTAATTTTCTGAGATTGTGAATTTGGGGTTTTCATGAGCTGTCAGCCGTAATCATCAAAATTATGACAAATCAAGGTGTGAACTATCGCGCTTTGCATGTAATGAGTCTATCTCATACATTAGTTTCATCTTTTAAGTTGCATTACTGAAATAAATGAACTTTTGCACAAAATTCTAATTTTTTGAGTTTAACCTGTATTTTAATGTTACCCAGAAAGAAAGTTACCTCTCTATCTATTTCCAGGGATTTCATGATAGTCTTCCATACCAATAGTTTTCAAACTTAACCCTGCTTAACTTTTTCAAGATCAGTTAAGCTTGACTAGGTATTAGTCCTATTTAAAATCTCGAATTACAATTCTGTGAAACATTATAAGCAATATGCTCTGTTTTGTGTGCTTGCAATATGTTATTAAACAATTGGCTTCAGGTAATGATTTTGAATTTGAATAAGCACTAAGAAATAAAACAACTAGCTAAGCTTAACACTAGCAATTCTCAGAATGTTATGTAAATAGATTTTCTAGATCCTATCCTAATTACTGCCAGTAAAAGTGAATAATTGCTAATAGAACTACATTTTTAATGTTATTCAATCACAGTGCAATGTAATTGGAAAGTGAATTGCTCAGTTTTCTCAACACTGGGAAAAATCTTTCACCTCTACAAATACCAACTCTATCATACTATGTTCTGAATTCTGTAGCATTATGTTGAATTACACATGGTATTGCCATGTTAGCTAATTCATATAAACAGGTGGTTTGGAGTCAGATAGCAACTGAATTGAATAAAAGTAATAAATTATTTCATAAGAAATAATTGGTATAAAACGGGTTTTTAAATTGGATTTTAAATGGGGTTTTATATTATGTATTTTATAATTTAAATTATTGGCCGTATTGAATAAGTTTTTTAATTGGTTTTATTGTATTGTATTGTATTGTATTTTATCTGGCTGTTGACCGCCCTGAGTCCTTCGGGAGAAGGGCGGTATAAAAATTAAAATATTATTATTATTATTTTTATTAAATATTATTATTATAAGAAGGGATTAGAACTTCTGATATTTTGGTAGGGAACCAAATGGATCCTAAGGATTAAAATGGATGCTATTCTTTATCTTCATGCATTGGAGCAGTTGGAAAGATTATACTAATTGCAAAGAGAAGATAGGAAGATGTTGTGTTGGGCAACTGAGGCAGGAGACAGGTCATTTGTAACAACAGCTCTTTATTATATGGTGAACACAGCAAAGAACTCCAGGAGAAAGCTCTCCTTATATAGTATTCTGACTGAGGCACCATCCAATCATTAATGAGTATTTTCCTCCAAAAGTTCCCTCCAAAAGTCAGATACATTACACTCCTCCCTTCCCAGAAGACACTTTGGTCAGAAATTTACAACTATTTACATACGTAGTCACGCAGGTAACTAGGGCATTCCATGTTCCTGCTTGACCTGCGCAACCCAGTTCTAGGCGGGGTGTTGTGCTGGTCAGAGGGACTTTCTGTTCCTCCCAGCTCGTCCAATGGGCCTTGTTGGATTTGTTTGTGGGCAGATTTTTCTTCGGTTGGGAGTGGCTGTTCGGGAGGGCAGCGCTGGACACTGGCTCTTCCGACCACCTCGGGCTTCAGATAGCTGTTGGAGGAATTGATTGGAAGTCAGGGACTGGTTTTTCTGGTTGTGGCGCTGATTCGGTTTCTAAGCCTTTGCATAATTGATCAGTTTCTCTTTGCCAAATCCTCCCATTGCCCATGTCCACTGGGTAGGATTTTGGGCCAGTGATTTCAGCTATGTGGCCGGGTAGCCAGAGGGGCCTTTCAGCATAGTTCCTGGCAAATAGAATTTTTTTTTTATTGGCCAAGTGTGATTGGACACACAAAAAATTTGTCTTGGTGCATATGCTCTCAGTGTACATAAAAGAAAAGATACCTTCATCAAGGTACAACAGTTACAACACAAATGATGGTCAATATATCAATATAAATCATAAGGATTACCAGCAACAAAGTTACAGTCATACAGTCATAAGTGGAAAGAGGTTGGTGATGGGAATGATGAAAAGATTAATAGTAGTGCAGATTTAGTAAATAGTTTGACAGTGTTGAGGGAATTATTTGTTTAGCAGAGTGATGGCCTTTGGGAAAAAACTGTTCTTGTGTCCAGTTGCTCTAGTGTGCAGTGCTCTATAGCGTCGTTTTGAGGGTAAAAGTTGAAACAGTTTATGTCCAGGATGTGAGGGATCTGTAAATATTTTCACGGCCCTCTTCTTGATTCGTGCAGTATACAGGTCCTCAATGGAAGGCAGGTTGGTAGCAATTATTTTTTCTGCAGTTCTAATTATCCTCTGAAGTCTGTATCTTCTTGTTGGGTTGCAGAACCAAACCAGACAGTTATAGAGATGCAAATGACAGACTCAATAATTCCCCCTGTAGAACTGAATCAGCAGCTCCTTGGACAGTTTGAACTTACTGAGTTGGCGCAGAAAGAACAAATACAGGAGTTCCCACAAGAAATCCCCTTGTTCTATTCCCTGTTCCTTGGTACCCATCTGGGGAATAGTTTGGGTGAATCTATCTAATGGGCAGCGGAATCTCCTGTCCATTAGCAACTCGGCCGGGCTGCAACCTGTGGCCATGCACAGGGTGCCATTTTGGACAGGAAGGAATGTATCTATTCTAGCCTGCCAGTCCCCTGGCCCTAACTGGGTCAATGCTTCTTTGGCAGATCTCACAAAACGTTCTGCAAGGCCATTCGAGGCCAGATGAAATGGTGCTGACAGGACATGGTGAATTCCCAACCCGGCGAGGTACCCCTTGAACTGGGTAGCTGTGAACTGAGGCCTATTATCGGATACCAGGGTGTCTGGTAATCCATGCATAGCAAAGAGCTTTTGGAGGGCTCTAATGACTGCCTCCGCTATGGTAGAGTGCATAAGTATTATCTCCAACCATTTCGAGAAAGCATCCACAATTATCAGAAACATTTGGCCATGAAATGGACCAGCAAAGTCTATATGGATATGTGCCCAAGGGCCTCGGGCCTTTTCCCACTCTTTAACTGGGGCTACTGTGGGTAATGGTCTAGACTTCTGACATGGGGAACATCTAGCCACCCATTTCTTGATGTCACCATCCATGTTGGGCCACCACACATAGCTTCTAGCCAACCCCTTTATTCTAACAATCCCGGGGTGACCAACATGTAGCATTTCCAGAACCTTTCCTTGTAGACAGAGAAGAACCACAATACGATTGCCTCATAACAAACAGCCCCCTTGAGTAGACAATTTGAACAGTTTGGTTAAAATTTTTTTGAAATCCCTGCCTATTGAGCCAATCAGCCACTTATGCACCCAGCCAATTACAGTTCTCAAAATATAGTTGTCAGCGTTCCAAAAAATCCTTCTTGCAGAAAAGACTCAGAGGCAAACATCTTTCAAAGTTCTTTTACTAGCATAGGTAATCTAGTGCAATTGGTGGAAATCCGAATCTGGGGATTCGGGTTCCTCCCTCAGTAATACAAACTCCAAAATCCCTACCCTCATGACCCCTCTGTCGATCACATGCTCTAATCTTCAACAGTCCCATCTCAAGACATCACTTTGCCACTCTTTCTCCAGATGCGAGCTCAGCCTGACCTTGACTGGCAGGAAGAATGTTGTTGTCTAATAATCTCTTGTACTACCACCTCCCTCCCCTACTTTCTCACGCAGGAGAAAGTGGCAGCATGTGGAAGCCTTTGGCCTAGTATGGCTTCCAAAGCTGACAATAGTCTTTAGTAGAGGCTCTCGCCATTTCAGCAGAAGTGAAAGGCCCAGAGTCCAGACAGGCATTAAGCAGGATGGGAATTCTGGGGGTCGGATCTTCAAGCAGGTCTAGCAATGGGCATTTGCTTAATGCATCAATGTGTCCCAGGTCTCAGCTGGGTTGGTGGGTCAGGCGGTAAGAGTAGGCAGCCAGAAAAATGGACCATCTAGTCAGTCTCGGGGGCCACCGGAGTGGGGCAATCTTCCACCAGCAATCCAAGCAGGGGTCGATGGTCGGTGACCAGTTCAAAAGTCCTCCCAAAAAGGTACTCATGGAATTTTTTTACTCCCGCCACAACAGCCAGGGCCTCCCTGTCCAGCTGACTGTAATTCTGCTCAGCGCTGGACAGGGTGAGAGAAAAATAGGCAATGGGCACCTCTGACCCACTCGGAAGTCTATGGCTTAGGACGGCGCCTACGCCAAAAGGTGAAGCGTCACATTCTAGCACAAGGGGGAGCATTCCATTGTATTGGATTAGGATGCTCTCTGCTGACAGGAGTCTCTTAACAGCTTCAAACACCTCTACTTCTGCTTTTCCCCAGGCCCAGGGTGATTTTTTTGCTAGTAATTTATGTAGAGGCTCTGCAACGGGTGCCTTGTTCTTTAGGAAAATAGAGTAGAAATTCAAAAGCCTCAGAAAGGCTTGTAGATCAACCTTATTCTTTGGGGTGACGCCTTGTTGATAGCTCTAATTTTACTCTCAGTGGGGTGTATGCCTGATTGGTCAATCCTGTACCCTAAAAATTCCACAGCTGGATTGCGATCTGGCATTTATTTAGTTTGACCTGCAGTCCAGCAGCCCTGAAAACTGTCAACACCCTCCTCAAGCGGTCTCCCAATTGCTGTTCATCAGCTGCAGTTATTAGGACATCATCAAAATAGGGTACTACCCCAGGTATCCCTTGCAGCAGATGTTTCATTATGCTTTGGAATAGCCCGGGGGCTACACTGACTCCGAATTGCAGCCTGCTACATTTAAAAGTGCCTCTGTGAGTCAAAATCGTTTGCGCTTCTGCTGAAGCACCATCTACCAGCAGTTGCTGATACATCTGCGCAAGATCTAATTTTGCAAATATTTTGCCAGGGCCTAGGGAGTACAGGAGATGCTGTACCATGGGAACTGGGTAGGCACTATTTTGAAGGGCTTTATTCAGAGTTGCTTTGTAATTCGCGCAAATGCAGACAGACCTGTCTGGTTTTACTGGGGTCACTATTGGTGTTTCCCATTTGGCGTGATCAATGGGGACTAAAATACCTTGCTGTACCAATTTATCGAGCTCTTTGTCTATCTTAGGTTTGAGAGTGACAGTTGCTGTGGTTGTAATTGGTTCCTTCTGGATTTTAACCTAATTGGGGCCTCAGAAAGGTATAAATTAAAAGAAATAGGGGTCCCCACATACTTGCCCAGGCGTTCCTTGAAAACGTCCTGGAATTCCTGGAGAAGGTCTTTCAGGCTGCTTCTGATGGTATGGAATGGTGACCCCCATTCCCAGGGCTTGGAGCCAGACTAGTCCCAAGAGGCTAGGGAGGTTTCCGCTGACCACGGTGTCATGTTGGCCGTATTCCACTCTGAACGTGCCGATGCCTTCGAAGGGGATTCAATTCCCTTGGTAGTCTCAGACTCTCATTTGCTGTGGTTGTAATTGGTTCCTTCTGAAGTTCGCAAGTCTGCTTTTAAGTTGGTCCAGGACATGATTGATATGGATGAGCCAGTATCTATTCCCATTTTCAACGGGATGCCTTCTATCTCAACAATTGTGTGCATCTTTTCTTCTGGGGTGGCTGTGACTTGGCCGATTCTAGTCTGGAAAGCCCCAGAGTTGTCTAACTTCGCGTCTTTTTGTTGGTGGTTCTTTTGCAGGAAAGGCAGCTGGTTGGGTGGCTTACTGACAGCTCTATTTTTTTGGTGGGAAGGCTGGTTTGCCCGGCACACCCGTGCCAAATGTCCCTTCTTTTTGCATCACCTACATATAGCATCCCTGAATCGGCATGTGCTTCGCAGGTAGAAACCCCCACAACTAGCACAGCCATTCTCTTCATCACACCCCTATCTCTCTGTTTTAAAAACATTTTCTTCTTCCTCTTCGTCCTCGCTCATGCCTTGGTTTTCTTCTCCGTGTACCGGAGTTGTTTTTGAAGAAGATTGTGGTGGTACTGGTCTCTGCAGGGTTTCAGCAGCCTTTGTAGACAGTTTGTGTGCTCTCTCCTCATCCAGAGCTACATGTAAAGTCAGATTAGACTTGGCTAATAGTCACCTCTGTAGGCAAACGTCTCTAACTCTGTAAATTAGTTGTTCTAAGAGTGCATCATCGAGGTCTCGGTATTCACAATGCGTCGCAGCCTTGTGAAGGGCAGCCATATACGCACTGATTGGCTCTCCCTCTCTCTGTAGCCTTTGTCTGAATTCGTACCACTGTACGAATTTGGAAGGGACCAGGGCATAATGTGCCTTTAGTGTCGCCTGGAGGACCTGCCAGGGTACCGATTGTACCCGGGTTGATTCAAAGGGTGATTCTGCAGTATCAAAGACATCGGGGCCACAGTGGCTCAGGAAATAGGCCCGCTTTCGGTTGTCTGACAGCCCCTGGAAGTCGTTTGCTTCGAGAAAGCATACGAAGCATGCCATGTACGATCCCCATTTTTCCTTAGCCGGATTGAATGGTGCTGGTGGCATATATTGACACATTGTGTCAGTCTTGCTTGATCGTTGCTCTGACACTTGGCTGAATTCCTAAGCTGTCAGCTCTTTTTGGGGTTTCGCTGCCTATCTCGATCCCATCCTCATCGCCAATGTTCTGTTGGGCGATTGAGGAGACAGGAGACAGGTCATTTGTAACAACAGCTCTTTATTATATGGTGTGAACCCAGCAAAGAACTTCAGGAGAAAGCTCTCCTTATATACTATTCTGGCTGAGGCACCATCCAATCATTAACGATAATGTGCTGGTCTATGGCCTGGAGAAACTCAAGATTCCACCCTCAGTCATCGAGGTGAATTTAAGGCAATCAGTCTCTCAATTCAAGCTAATACATCTGGTATGCAGAAAAAATGAAGAGAGATCCTATGTATGTGTGTACATACAACCATGTGTGTACAACCATGAAAAACACTCAGGGACAAAAATTAAAACATTAAAATTGTTTCAGATCACCCATATAACTTGCCCCCAAAACCCATACTTGCAGAGAAAATAGCTATTGCTATTAAAATAGTTCCAACTTGAAGAATTGTAGATGGAAATGCCATTCAAAATGGTCATCAAGATAATTGCTGCATTTAAACAATTGCTTTCATTTTATTCTAATTTAAAAAAAGAAAAACGATTCTTTTAATACAGGTAATCCACATCCACTTATAATTACAATTGGGACCAGAATTTCTGTTATAATAAGGCAGTTGTTAGGTGAGTCACACCCAATTATACAATCTTTTTTCCCACAGTTGATAAGTGAATCACTGTAGTTGTTAAGCAAATCACACTACCATTAAGCAATTCAACTTCCCCATTGACTTTATTTATTAGAAGTCAGCTGGGAATATCACAAATGGCGATCTCTGGACTTTGCAGTCACCAAAGATATATGCTGGTTTCCAAGCACCTGAATATTGATTACTGTACATGACGATAGGGATGCTGCACTGGTTTTAAGTGCAAGAACTGGTTGTAAGTCACTTTTTTCAATGCTGTTCTCATGCTGTCACACATTAAATGAATGGTTATAAGTCAAAGAGTACCTGTAATGAAGAAAGAAGAAATAACCTTGTTGGTGGCAATTCAGCTAGGTTGCTTGGCCAAGTTGCAGCTGATACAGGGAGAGTACCATATGCATATGCAGTATGAAATGCAGTTTAGAAGTAACACAAATGTTGGTAGTTTTACCTCCTCCAGTTAGTTGTTCAATATATTTTCCCTTCTCCTTCTCCGTCTTTCTCTCAACCAGTCAGCACTGTTCTCTTTCCTTTCTTGTTTTCCACGAAGCCCTTAACAGGCATCCCCATGTGGCACATTCTGTAAGATCAAGATACCAAGGAGAATTAGCTTGTTCTGCAATGCTCAAACATTTAACTAACATTTTCTTTGTGGACTTTCTCCTGGTGTCAGCTGCAATTTCTTAAATATTATGCATCATCACAACTTAGAAGCTTCACTAGATATTGCTTCTTCAGTGGAACAGATTTTAGCAACTAAATGGATTGGAAGTAGCATAGTTCCTTCTTTGCATAAGTTACAGTATTATTCTCTTATTTCCAGAATAAGCGCAGGGGAGAGGTGGGGTCAGCTAATTAGTCCAGTCAACAGAACATACAAGGAATATGTACTGCTTTTGACTGGAGAGTGGAATGCCAAAGTTGGAAAGATTAAACACAAAAATGTAATTGTATGGCTACATTTGTTGGAAAGTAAAGTGAAGCAGGAAGTCAACTATCAATTTCTTCATAGCTAACATTATCTTCAAACAGCCAGATGTGGAAGAGGGGATGCCAGAGGTTCAAACTGGTTATAGAAAAACCCATGAACACAATATGTTATTGCTGAACACAAAGACATGAGTTGGATATTTGAGAAAGCCAATGAACACCAAAAATAACTCACTATATTCTTCATTGATTATAGAAAGGTTTGCTGATCATGTCAAGTTGTTGACAGTGCTCAGAAAAATCAGAATCCTAGAACATCTGATTCTCATAAGAAATTTATATATAAGTTTGGAAGTAACTATACAGACAAAATAGTGAAACAGACTGACTCCAGGTTGGTAAAGGAGTACCACAAGGACCAGTGTTGGGTTTCAAATTTTTTTACTACCAGTTCTGTGGGTATGGCTTGGTGGGCGTGGCAGGGGAAGGATACTGTAAAATGTCCATTCCCACCCCAATCCAGGGGAAGATTACTGCAAAATCCCCATTTCCTCCCGATCAACTGGGACTTGGGAGGCAGAAAATAGATGCGCGTGAAGCCAGTCAGAATTTGTACTATCAGTTCTCCGAACTACTCAAAATTTCTGCTCCCGGTTCTCCAGAACTGATCAGAACTTGCTGAAACGCACCTCTGACAAGGATGTACATGCTCACCTTATTTATTCAGCCTATATGCTGAATATATATTAAGAGAAGCTGAACTGGAAAATACAGTAGTTTTAGATCTTGGGAGTGTGGTTTAAAACTGGAGGAAGAAACATCAATAACCTGCACTATGATAATGACAGTAGCCTAATAGCTAAAAATTAAGAGCCTTCAAGCTGTAGGAATAAAAATCAAGTAACACAGTGAAAAAAGGGAAGTTAAAGTTAAATATAAGCTGTTTTGAATAAGACTTTAATTGTTTAGCTAGGTTCTTAAAAATAGTTTAAAGGTTCTTTAAAAATATTGTTATTTATTATTATTATTATTTGTTAATAATATTACATAAGATTTCCTGGTGGTAACCTGAACTAGAAAATAAAGTATCGATTGATTTGTATGTTCCACGTTTATACTAAAGATAGGTTTCAGTTATAAATGTCTAAAAATAAATACAATTAACATAAAATAAGAAAGGATTGTAGTTATGCTTAGGATTTCTGAGTTTCACAATGGGATATATTGTGATCTAATGCTAAATGCATAAAAACCTGTGATATAGGATCCAGAGGGCTTTTTTTTTAAATGCAATTGTTCCAATTATCAGAGACTGCCTAGACAAGTCCCTGCAGTTCTATTGGGAAGATTTTTCAGAAGTTGTTAGCAATTTTTTAAAAAAAATTTAAATTTTATTTTTATTTTATTATATTTTGTCACAACCGTATACACAAACATTGACATAAAACAACAACATCCTATAAATATATATATAAGCAAAAGTATGTAATAACTATATTAATTTGATATAATGAAAGGGAACAATAGGACAGGAACGGTAGGCACTTTTGTGAGGTCAATAGTAGACAGTTTTTGGTTGAAGTTTTTGGGATTTTGAGAAGAGACTACAGAGTCAGGTAGTAAATTCCAAGCGTTAACAACTCTGTTACAGAAGTCATATTTTCTGTAATCAAGATTGAAGCGATTAACATTAAGTTTGAATCTATTGTTTGCTCTTGTATTGTTGCGATTGAAGCTGAAGTAGTCTTTTACAGGAAGGACATTGCAATAGATGATTCTGTGTGCTAAACACAGGTCTTGTCGGAGTCGGTGGAGTTCTAAATTTTCTAATCCCAGGATTTCAAGTATGGTGGTATAAGGTATTTTGTTGTTTTCAGAGGAGCGGAGAACTCTTCTTGTAAAATATTTCTGGACGCGTTCAATTGTATTAATGTCAGAGATGTGGTATGGGTTCCAGACAGGTGAGTTGTATTCAAGAATAGGTCTAGCAAATGTTTTGTATGCTCTGGTTAGTAGTGTAGAGTTTTTGGAAAAGAAGCTGCGTAGGATTAGGTTTACAACTCTTAGAGCCTTTTTTGCTATGTAGTTGCAGTGGGCCTTGGCACTTAAATCATTTGATATGAAAACTCCAAGGTCTTTAACAGGGTGGGGGTCATCTGTAAGGTAATGTCCATCAAGCTTGTACTTATTGTTAGGGTTCTTTTTCCCAATATGTAAGACTGAGCATTTGCTGGTTGAGATTTGGAGTTGCCAAGTTTTAGACCAATCGGATACAAAGTCAAGGTCTTTTTGAAGGGTAGAAGTATTGTTGGTAGTGTTAAATAGTTTGACGTCATCAGCAAAGAGAACACAATAACTTGAGATAAGGTCACAGAGATCATTTATGTATAGTATGAAGAGCGTTGGTCCAAGAACACTGCCTTGGAGAACACCACATTTGACAGGAATGGGATTTGATAGAGCGTTGCCAATTTTGACCACTTGTTGTCTGTTTGACAGGAAAGCATTTATCCAATTGTGAAGAGATCCTGAAATGCCGTAGGATTTCAGTTTTAGGAGGAGTTTATCATGTACTACTGAGTCAAAAGCTTTGCAGAAGTCTATGTAGATTGCATCTATTGCTTTGCCTTGATCAAGGTTAGTAGTCCATATGTTTTTGCAGTGGAGAAGCTGTAAGTTATGTGATAATTTTTTTCTGAAACCAAATTGTTTATTAGAGAGTAGGTTGTTTGTTTCTAAGTGGAGGGTAATGGATTGGTTGATGATAGATTCCATTACTTTGCAGGTGACGCAACATAGAGAAATTGGTCTGTAATTTTCAACTAAGCTGGGATCCCGTTTTTTGAAGATAGGGATGACTGTGGCTAGAGACCAAAGTTTGGGAAGGGAATTAGTCATGAAAGTTTTATTAAAGATTATGCTTAGGGGTTCTGCTATATTAATTGGAAGTTTTTTTAAGAAGTATGTACATAGTCCATCAGGCCCAATAGATAAGGATGGTTTCAGGTTGCGAAGAGCTTTTTCAACATTATCTTCTGTTAAGTCTATATGTGTTAAGTCATTGTATTCATTGTAGTACGATTGGGGAATGTTGGATATGAGCCATCACTATTTACAAAGACTTAGCCAAAGAATGTGTTAAAGAGGTTTGCTTTAACTGTTTCATCAGTACATTCTTTGCCGTTAGATTCTTTTAGTGGTGGGATGGATCTTGTTTCTTTAAGTTTATTGTTTACAAAATTATATTTTTTTTAAAAAAAAAATTTTAAATTTTTTTTAACATTACAAAAAAAAAAAAGAAAATACATTTTTCCACCCTTGTGCTATACATAAAAAAAAAAGGAAGATTTAGGTCTTCGGATATATCCTCATGATTGCCAAAATCTACGTTCTTGAGGTACAGGTACCGAAGTGTCCAATGTTCCAAGCGCATAGTCCACAAATGGTTTCCAAGTCTTCCAGAAAATATCTTCTTTATACACACCACTTCTAATTTTAATATCACATGTCATTTTATTATTTAAGGCTAATTTCCACATTTCAGAATTCCACTCTTCTATTCTAAAAATCACATCTAATTTACAAAATTATAAAAAGCACGATTGGAATTAATGCGTAGAAGGTGTTCTTCTTGCTTGGTATTGTGGCTCCCGCCCCCGAACCTGGCCCCATGCCCGAAAGTGCCTTGGACCCAGGCCTGCTGCCAGAAAGTGACTCGGAGCTGCCAGAAAGTGATTTGGACAGTGAGGGGGAAGGGCCATCAGGACTTATCTCGGAAGCACCGGCCTCCCTGGATCAGCTCCAGGAGCCAGAAGCAGGCCAAGCGAAAGAGATAACGAGGCCTCCTTCTCCTGACTCTTCCCCCGTCCCCCAGGCCATGCCTGCAGACCCAGCTGACAGCAATCAGGCTTGGCTCAATCCCAGGTTTCATAGGCAGGAGAGAAGAGAACAACAGAAGCAGGGGAGGGGCAGGCCTAGGAAGTGCTGAGTCATGGAACCACACCCCACAGGATATAAAAGGCAGCAAGAGCTGGTGTGTCTCTTTGTATCAGGCAAATCCATGGATTGACTAGAGCTGAAGGTTGTGACTCACCAGCGTCTTGGCAGCCAATGAGGGCTCTTGGCAGATGCTGGCTCTTTTGCTGCCAGAGCTGATAAGAGCCGGCTAATTAAGCCATCGTTCGGACGGAGGCGAGGAGGACATAACACTTGGTGTGGTAAATGTTGCATTGTTTTTATTTGGTTGCAAATATTTCTGTAGCGGTTTTTGAAGTTTGCTACATAGCCCTTTTTGTTTCTTCTTCAGAGGGATTTTTTTTTGGATTGAAGCTTTTTTATTGATATAGGTAGTTTTTTATTTTTTATTTTGGTGGTGATTTGTGGTACGTATAGTTTGACGATTCTATTGATTTCAAGTAGGAATACTTTATAGTGGTCTTCTGCAGTGATACAGGTTGAGAATAGATTTTGCCAATCAAGAAATGAGAGATCGTTGTTTATAAGGTCATAATTGGCTTTTTAAAAATTGTAGTTAGGAGTACTATTATTATGACGATTTATGTGAGGGTGTATATTGAGACAAAAGTCTATCATACAGTGGTCACTGTTGGAAAAGGGTTCTTTTATTTGTAGTCCATAAATTGAGTTCATGTTATTGCAAAAGATGAGGTCAAAGCAATTGTTGAGTCTTGTATTGTTAGTTACTAGTTGTTCAAGACCTAGGTTTATAACTGCACTGTATAGTGTAGTATGGATTGGTTCGGTTGTACATTCATTTGTTGTCCAGCTTATAGAAGGTAGATTTAGGTCACCCAGGAAGATGAGAGGATATGGACAAGAGGTAGCCCATGTTAGCAGTGAGATTAACATATTTGCATGAGCGATGTCATAGTCAGGGGCTCTGTAACATAGTATGAATCTAAGTGTGGTGTTAGTGGACAGGTCACATACAATAGTTTCAGGAAGAGAAAGTTTATGTGCAACTTGAGTATTTTTTAAGTTCAGTGATTTTTTTGTAAAAGATAGCTACTCCACCACCTCTGTGGTGTTCACAATCTGATCGAAAGACTTGATACTCTTTGTTTGAAATAATGGAGTCAGGGAGGGATGAGTTTAGCCATGTTTCACAAATAAATATAATATCAAATGTACCATTGTTTAATAAGAGGATAAATTCAGGTAATTTGTTTACAATATTTCTTGCATTTATTAATTTACATTTGAGACTTGCAGTGTTTGGTGTAGGAGAGGTAAGGGGCATGCATACCTAGTTTTGATTGATTGTTGATTGAGGGTTTTGTGCAACTGGTGGTTGAAGGAAGGTTGGTTGAGCAATGAGTGGTTGATCATTGGATGGATGAAGGTTTTGTACGGGTGGTTGGAGGTTAGTAGATTGATTGACAGTTGATTGTACGGGTGGATGGATGTTTTGATTGTCAGATGGATTGATGCCTTGCTTGGTGGATGGTTGGATGTTTTGATTGAAGTGTGGTTGAGTGATGGGGATTTGATTGAGGGATTTTCTTTTTATGCAGTTAGCACAGTAATCAATGTAAAGGTTAGTTTCTCCTTCTTGCTGTCGTTTGAGCTCTGAACGAAGTTCACGGGATCTAATACATTGTATGAATAAGTCTGGTCTAGCTCTAAGTTTATTGAAACAGGTTGTTTCTGGCAATTGTTTTTATAGTATAGATGAAATTTCTTTTGCTGGTTTCATTTTTGCATATGACTCTACAGAATTTAGGTGCTACTGAACCATCACTGTATTTGAATTCGGGTCCATCTCTGGAAACTTCGGTTATTTCACTAGGGTTGAAGGTTAATAATTTGTAATTTGAAATGATGTTACGTATTTTATCAATATCTGGTTCATTTGTAATATCTAGTCCAAATAATATAGCATTTTGACGCTTTTTTCTCTCTCTCAATTGTACCTTTTACTAGTATTGCTACATTGTTTGGTTGATTGGTAGATGTTTGTGGTTTAGTTTGTGTACAAGGCAATGTTTGTTGGATTGGGAAATGTTTTTGATCAGTTGCATTTCCATTTATTTGTGCTATAATTTTATTTTCAAGGTTTGTGAAACATGCATCACGGTGTGCTAGTATTTTTTTTTCTAAGTTTGTTTGAATGGTGTTAATGACAGTTTTTTCTATGTTTGTTAGAATGGAGTTAGTGATAGTTTTTTCTAAGTTAGCTTGAATAGATTCAATGATATTTTGTTGAAATTTTATAGTTGTATCCATGGTTTGTGTATTATCAGATATAGGTTTATTACAGTTATGACATAATTTTGATTCGTATTGGTCATTATTTGCAGTGGCATCTATTGATTGAGAGCGTTTTGTATTTTTGTTGGAATTTCTACTCGGCATGGTTGATGTTCTGTTTGTATTTTACAGTTAATTTTACTGTAATTATACTAATGTTAATAGATGGTAAGGTAGGATTTTAGATTCACTCTCACTTTCCACAAGATGGCAGTGTTTAAAAGATAAAGGATGGCTAGATGAAGAATGAACCAAATTCAACAGTGAAGTAGTATCTCTCTCTTACTCTCTCTCCTTCAATCTCTCTCTCTCTCTCATTTTCTCTCTCTGATAACACGTTTGGTTTTTAAGGCTGTGATGTTCGAGTCAGTGGGGATGTTGATGATGGAGGTAGCGTGGTCGGCAGCGTGTACGGTGATGGCGGATGTTGGAGTTAGTAGAAAAGGAAGTTTTGGGGGCGAAAGTAGTGATGACAGTGATGGCGGATGTTGGAGGCAGTAAAGAAGAGGTGGGGGGGGATGGAGGTGGTTTCAAGAGACTCACCCTGGCAATCCACTCTGTTCAGCTGAGGCTTTCTTCGGCGGGAAATTTAAAATTCAAAAGTGGAGCTCTTCTGTGGGGAGAGCTGTCGCCTCTCCTCTCCTCTCTGTGCAGCTTCGGAGGGAATTCGGAGGGGCTTCAGTGGCAGTGGTAGATAAGGGCGGTGGTGAGTAGCAACAGCGGCAGCAATGGCGGCGGCTTTGGTGGCGGCTTCAGCAGAGGCAGCGGCAGCAATGGCGGCAGCTTCGGCCGTTTTTTCCTTGAAGAATTGAACCTAAAAGACCCTCGCCAATACAGAGAAGCTGATGGAGACCTAGGCCGATGATGGCCTTGAAAAGTTATCTTGATAGATGGCTTTGTGAAGAAAATTTTTTTTAGAAGGGCCTTTGGAGTGGGGGAGGGAATTAGTAACTCTTCCTGGGGTAGAAAGTGTTTCTTCATTCGGGCCAATCTCTGACGTCAATGGGAGCAATGGGAGTCCTTTCTAGGACTAAGAGAAAGTGGCCCAAGATTACCCAATTGATTTGTGCCTACTATGGGATTATATCTGACAATCTCCTAGTTTCTAGCCTGACGCCTTAACCACTACACCAAAACGGCTTACTACAAAGTTAATACTTTCTATAATTTTTGAAGTAACTTCAGAAGAAAAACATTAAATTGATGAATGCAGACTAATTTTATTAATTATAGTAAATTTTGTTTGTTTTGATCTTTCTGGACATGTAATCAATCTGTTCCACTTTTCTTATTCCACTTTAGAGAGAGGTGGGTCCTAACTTCCTACACACCCTTATATTATGCAAAATATTCAGAGCCTTCTGAATCGGGTATTCTTTAAGCCAATGTCAACAAACACATGAACAAAACAGAAATTTTATCCAGGATTTTGAGTTCCCCACCCAACAAAGGGCCCAATGGCAAACGACGTTGCCTGGAACGGACACAAGGCTCTCTGTGAGATGAACCGCCCAGCAATGGAACAATCTTTACTACTCGGTGCTTCAATTCCTCCCTTTCCTTTCAAAGCAGTTTAAGTGTATAGGAATAACTTTGGGAGACAAGAGCCACAACTTAAGACCACGGTCTGAAAAACGAAATGGTCCCAGAAAGGACCCTTCCTAGTTTTCGGGGGAGTAAAAGATGGGAGGGGAACTTTCACATTTGCAAGATACTTTTGAACTAACCTTACATAAGGATAGGGGGACCAGTACTCATATGAGTGTGTACACACACACACACACGTCGCTACTACAGTATCTTCATTCACCATGAGCCAGAATGCCATAAAAGGAGGGCAAAGACGACTAAAGTGGTGGTGGGGAGAAGAGAAAGGTTTTATTCTTCCAATCTCTCTCTGCCCTCGCAGCCGTCCCGCGGAGCCCCTCATTGGATCACCCGGGAACAGCAGCGGCGGATGCTCCTCCGTAGCAGCAGAGGAGCGCAGAGGATCAAAGGCGGAGTGGCAACTCAGCGTTTCTCAACTTCTACAACTTGGAAGTGTGTGGACTTCAACTCCCAAGATTCCCGAGCAAGCGTGGCTGGGGAATTCTGGGAATTGAAGTCCGCCTATCTTCAAATCGTTAAGCTTTGAGGAACGATGCCGGAGGCTGTCGCTCCGCAGGAGTCGGCAGACCCGGTGCACGTGCTCCCCTGGCTGCAGAGTTGAAAAGGAGACGAGTAGGAGGAGAAAGCAGGGGAGGGGGTTTCTGCGCCGCCGAGAGAGGCGGTGAGACGCGGAGCAGGAGCGACCCAAACGGGCGGTAGTGACGCCCTCTCAGCTGCGGCAGGGGCGTTCATCTCGCCTTTCCGCCGACCGTGGTGGCTGCAGCAGCAGCAGCAGCAACTGCTTTCTCCTTCCCTCCTGGGAGCCCAGCGCTGCCCTTGTGCGCCCTCCCGCCTGCCCGCTTCTTCGCGCACTGTTGTCATGGAGGAGCCAAGATGGCGGCCCTGGCCTACAGCTTGGGCAAGCGGGAAATCAACCACTACTTCAGCGTGAGGAGCGCCAAAGCCCTGGCGCTGGCCGCTGTTCTCCTGCTCACCGCCTGCTACGCCGTCTCCCGTCGGTATCAAGGTGAGTAAAGAGCAGGCGGGGGTGGGTGGGTGGGTGGGTGGCCCGGAACGTCCATGTCCGCAGACGGGGACTGGCTAAAGGAGAGGGACTTCACCGCGAAAGGTGCTGCCGCTTCGTCTCGGTCGGGAGGAGTGTGTCACAGGCTTCCACGGAGCCGAAGGGGTGGTCAGTTGGGAGCGGGGCCTTTGAGCTCCTGAGCCGGCTTGGTCACGGTTTGTTTTTTTTTTCCCTACCGGAGAACATAGAAGACCGGCCAGGTAAATGAGGAGGTGGTGAGCATCTGCCCCGGAGAGCATCCTGCGCTCTCTAGCCTCTTTTCTGTACGTTGGGACGGAGACGCGATAATATTCCTATCTTGGTTCCTTTCCCTAACAGACAAGTGCCTTTTCACCAGCACTTCCTCGTTTGTTACCCATTCAGGAGGTGTAACGGATCCAGAGTTGTTATCTAAAGAAATTCCTTGCCCTGAGGGGTAGGTCTAATTAGCGCTGCTCATTATAAACGATGGTAGGAAATGGGAATTATGGTATTAATGATGCATTTTGACAGCCTCGCGGGAAGTGGCTTGACAAGCAAAGTAGATCCTGGAAGATAAGCCTGCAGTGATATATTTGAAGAATAGGGGTTTGAATCACCTTGGTTGTGCTTTGTTTTATAGCTCCAGTGCAATTGGTTCAGTAAAGACAACTATTTAGGCTTGCCATTCTGGCAATTATGGTGACAAAATAAGGACCAGAAAAATAGCAGGACCAGTGTAATGACCAGGGAGGCAGCATCTGATTCAGCATGCTTTGATTGGCTACCTTGGTGTCCTATAGTTATTTTCTATGGAGATAGATAATAGCAAAATGGTAATGTGTGTGTAACTTATTTGCATTTAAAATCAGCACTTACCCCATTACAGGTAGTCCTCAACTTATGACCACAACTGAGCCCCAGATTTATGTTGCTAAGTGAGAAATTTGTTAAGTGAGTTTTGCGCCAGTTTATGACCTACCTTGCCACAATCGTTAAATGAATCACTGCAGTTGTTAAGTTAGTAACACAGTTGTTAAGTAAATCTGGCTTCCCCATTGACTCTGATTGTTAGAAGGTGGGTAAAGATGATCACGTGACCCTGGAACACTGCAACTATCATAAATATGAGTCAATTGCCAAGCATCTGAATTTTGATCACATGACCATGGGGATGCTGTAAAGTTCATAATTGTGAAAAATAGTCATAAGTCACTTTTTCCAGTGCTTTTTTTAGTCGAGGACTACCTGAATACCTCTCTTTGGTTAATAAATAGAACCATATAGCCAAAAGCTATTTGAAGACTAGCCTTTAAATCACAAGAATAGGAATGTAAGGGAGCAAGAGTGTATTTGTTTCCCTTTGCATTCTGAATTCATTATAATAGGAATTACTTCATTTTATGCATAGTAACAAATGGCTGCAGGGTTTGGTACATTGTGAAGATAAGCAACTATTGAAGTAAAGCTCTGTATGAAACACCTGTACTTATGTGAGCTTAAAAATTCTAGAAAAAGTTAATGTGCTTTCCTGTTCAGCATCAAGTGACTGGACCAAAAGGTAATCCTTGCTTAACAACCATTCAAAATTATGATGCAGCTGAATAAAACGGCTTATAACCACTCTCTCTGCTTACAATAGTAGCAGCATCTTTATGGACACATGACTGGGAGTCAGGCACTGGCAACCTTCATGCATCTAGAAGGTTGCAGTATTATATGACCATGTGATCACAATTTGCAACCTTCCCAGTCAGCTTTTGTCAAGCAGAGTAAATGAGAAAGGCAGCAGGAGATTGCAAGTTCAGGCTATTTGATATCTCAACATCACTGCTACTGCCATCATTAAGTGGGGTGGTTGCAGGATATTTTTAAGCAATTTTGCTTAGCAATTGTTTTGCTTATTCGTGGAGTTGCCTGTCCCAAGCAAAGTTGGTAAGTGAGGACTACTTTTACATTCCCCCAGGGATATTTTGATTAAATTTCATGATTAAATTTCACTGGGGTTGCCACAGAATCCTCAGTATGTTAATTATCTTGATAAAGTTTTAGCAGATTTTCAAGACTAAAATTGTAGAACTGAATGTTTTTTATTCAATCAACTTTTTTTTCATTTCAGAAAAATCAGGGAGCAAAAGACAGAATTGCTGTTGGGTGCTTTTTAACTGGTTATGCAGACACATTGCATTTAACTATTTTAACGCTTAAATGGATGCACAGTAAACTTTAATGTCTAGTTATAGCAGTAATTGATTATAACACATCATGGCTATGGTAATCTTTACAGTGGCATAGATGCCTTATATCTTGATAATGTTGAATATTTTCAACATAATATATAATTCAGGTTTCTTATTTCACATTTTGTATTTGATAATAACTGTATTGACATATTAAACTTTCTCTTATTCATTTCTGAATAGTAGCATTCAGAATTTGTGACATACATACATCTTTTTTTAATGTAAAAAATCTATTGCTGGCAAAAGAAGGGAATCAACTTATGATATTTCCTGCACACATAATGGAGCAGAACCAGCATCTGAATTTGAATCCTGCATATGTATCTGTGCTATGAACATTGTCTCATAGAAGTAAAGAATAATTGTCCAGGATTGTTATCTGAAATCAACAATTCATAGGTTGTAGGAGGTTTTTGAACTTTGCCTACCCAAACCTCCTCTAACTTAATCAACAAATACTGATTAGTAAAGTTACAAAAAAATAGCAGTTTTGAATCATTTTCAGATTGATACATGTGAAAACTATGGTTTAAAGCCTAATGTCTGTAGCATTCTTTAAAAACCAAATAAGGGATTATACGAATAAATTATTTACATGCCGTAGTACAATTCACTCCTACTCAGTGCCCCACCCATTATAACTTTTATTGTTCTCATACTCATTAAATATAGTTCTATTCACCAAAAACTTGCTTACTCTACTATAATAAATAAATACTTTAGAAACGTTTTTGTTCTGTATCTCATTTGAGTTTTTGCTTTGAAAAATTATATCTGGATAGTTTAACCTTGGTTATCCACTTTTTGCATTGTTGGATGGGTAAAAAATGGTGGATATCGTGTTTCTCCAAAAAGAAGGCCAGGTCTTATTTTATTTTGACCCCCCCAAAAATGGCTACGCCTTCTTTTTTGAGGATTCTAATTATTGACTCACCTCACGGCAGTGGTGCTAACTGTCCCACCTATCAGGAGCCCGCTACTGACCCACTTCTGCAGCCATTTGCCACCATTCACATGCATCAACCCAGCTTCTGTTTTGCCTTCAGATGCCTACTGGCATCGGCTGCAGTTGCCTTCCAGCTATGTCTTTTGAAGGTGAAATGGAAGCCAGGGTGATGCATGCGAGTGGCAGCAAGCGGCTGCAGAAGAAGGCGAGGCAGGTGTCGGGGTGTGCGAGACCTGGTAAGTAGGCAGGTCCACCCCTCCATCCCCAGCCTAGCTTATTTTTTACCTGCCTTCCTGCCTTTTGGAAAGCCCTCTGCAGCTGATAACAGAGCTCTGGATTGATCTGGAGCTCTCTTATTGGCTGCAGATGCCTTCTGGAATGAAATGGAAGCCAGGGCGATGCGTGCAAGTGGTGAGAAGTGGCCACAGAAGAAGGCAAGACAGTTGTCGGGTATGCGAGGCCTGGTAAGTAGGCAGCTCCACCTCCACATCCCCACCCTAGCTTATTTTTTACCTGGGTACCGCTTTCCATGCCCTGCATCCTGGGATGGGCGGGGTCTTAAAGATAATTTTGTGGGTGTGGCTTAATTTGATCTCATGTGATAGGGCTTCTTTTCAAGGTGGGTTGCCTTTTTTGGAGAAACACAGTATCACTCCCAAAGTTGTTAGAATACATTAAATAATTCATTCTGTAGATCCTAAATAGCATTGAAATTACAAACTATTGTCCCAGGATAATTCAGTTAGAAGAAACTAATTAATTGCTATGCAATGGACCTTAATTATGTCCCACTATTATCTAATTAAAAATGCTTGCGTTGGTTGCATATATATTAATAGAACTGAGAAGGCAAAAAGTAAAATAAGCTCTTTTTCCCTATTCTGTTCCTGTTTTTTTTTTTTCACTTTTGTTTTTTACACATAGTGATATAATTACATACCTCTACTGTATTTCCAATTGTTAACCAGTATCTGTTTTTAGGATTTGTTTTTTTTCCCAGTTGTAACAATATGTAAACTGTAAAAGATTAACGTTAAAAATAAGAATTGATAGCGCAGGAACTAAATTATTGAACTATGAAATTCAGTGAATCATAGTGTTCTGAAAAAGGTATGAATAGACATAATAGTAATTACCATTGCATTTGGTAGATTTTGTGTGCTGGACTATAGCATTCTATGTCAAATAGTAAATTTTCCATTTGAGAAACTTTAACTCTGCATACTGAAAAATTAGAACTCCGTATTTCATGGTACTCTGAGTATATTTTAAAGTCTTTCAAGTTACTGGATTGCAATCAATCTTATGTTGTCTCTAGATTAGAGCCTTTGATTTGTGCAAAATAGTGTAAAATTGGGCTTTGGTTTTTGTGCTTATAGAATGGCATGCTTCAGGTGGCTTTGCTCAATAAAGGGTGGTAACTTAATATTTACTTTCTCTGTATTACTGAAAAGTAGGAATGTGCTGAGTTTCTTATCTGAAGTTAAAAGGAGGAGATGACATGTAAATCATGCATGACCATGCATGATCTGAAACAACTTTTTGGCTTCAGATCCATGCTTGTATTCTAAAAATACTATGTGAGAGCAAAAAGCATGATGATGATGAATGAAAGTTTATTATCTATAAATCTACCTACTTGACAATTATGGTATTTGGAAGCCTGAACTGAAATATGAGATAAATAAATATTGAAGAAAGTTATGTTATATGTATAAAACTTAGAGAAAAGCTAGAAATAAGGGAATGTTGGAAGAACTGTTTCTAAAATTTGAATGATAATAATAGTGATATGTTAAAAAGAGAATTCAAATGTCAGTTTTAGCATCCAAGAAAAAAATGAAAATGAAATCATAAATACTTGGTAAATGTTGACAATCAGACTGTATATGTTAATGGTATAAGTTGAAAAGGTTTGGGCAACTTATTTAATATATTCAGGGCTTTATTTATTTATTTATTTATTTTATTTATTTATTTAATCACATTTTTATACCGCCCTATCTCCCGAGGGACTCAGGGCGGTTTACAGCCTATTAAAAACACAAAAACACAAATATAAATACAAGATAAAACACTAATTAAAAAACTTATTGAATAAGGCCGAATTTAAAATTATAATTAAAATACTAAAACCCCATTAAAAACTGAATTAAAATTAACATCCTAGCCCAGTCCTGCGCAAATAAATAGATGTGTCTTAAGCTCGCGGGGAAAGGTTCGAAGGTCGGGAAGTTGACGGAGTCCCGGGGGAAGTTCGTTCCAGAGGGTGGGAGCCCCCACAGAGAAGGTCCTTCCCCTGGGTGTCGCCAGTCGGCACTGCCTGGCGGACGGCACCCCAAGGAGTCCCTCCCTGTGAAAGCGCACGGGTTGGTGGGAGGCAGTCGGTGGCAGCAGACGGTCCCGTAAGTAACCCGGCCCTAAGCCATGGAGCGCTTTGAAGATGGTTACCAAGACCTTGAAGCGCACCCGGAAGGCCACAGGTAGCCAGTGCAGTCTGCGCAGGAGAGGTGTCACATGGGAGCCATGAGGGGCTCCCTCTATCACCCGCGCAGCCGCATTCTGGACTAACTGGAGCCTCCGGGTGCTCCTCAAGGGAAGCCCCATGTAGAGAGCATTGCAGTAATCCAGGCGAGATGTCACGAGAGCATGAGTAACTGTGCATAGGGCATCCCGGTCTAGGAAGGGACGCAACTGGTGAACCAGGCGAACCTGGTAAAAAGCTCTCCTGGAGACGGCCGTCAAATGGTCTTCAAAAGACAGCCGTCCATCCAGGAGAACACCCAAGTTGCGCACCCTTTCCATTGGGGCCAATGACTCGCCCCAACAGTCAGCCGCGGCTGCAGCTGACTGTACCGGGATGCCGCATCCACAGCCACTCTGTCTTGGAGGATTGAGCTTGAGCCTGTTTCTCCCCATCCAGACCCGTCGGCCTCCAGACACCGGGACAGCACTCGACAGCTTCGTTGGGGTGGCCCGGTGAAAAGTACAGCTGAGTATCATCAGCGTACAGTTGATACCTCACACCGAAACCACTGATGATCTCACCCAACGGCTTCATATAGGTGTTGAACAGGAGGGCGAGAATCGACCCCGCGGCACCCCAAGAGTCCCTCCTGTGAGCGCACGGGTTGGTGGGAGGCAGTCGGTGGCAGCAGACGGTCCCGTAAGTAACCCGGCCCTAAGCCATGGAGCGCTTTGAAGATGGTTACCAAGACCTTGAAGCGCACCCGGAAGGCCACAGGTAGCCAGTGCAGTCTGCGCAGGAGAGGTGTCACATGGGAGCCATGAGGGGCTCCCTCTATCACCCGCGCAGCCGCATTCTGGACTAACTGGAGCCTCCGGGTGCTCCTCAAGGGAAGCCCCATGTAGAGAGCATTGCAGTAATCCAGGCGAGATGTCACGAGAGCATGAGTAACTGTGCATAGGGCATCCCGGTCTAGGAAGGGACGCAACTGGTGAACCAGGCGAACCTGGTAAAAAGCTCTCCTGGAGACGGCCGTCAAATGGTCTTCAAAAGACAGCCGTCCATCCAGGAGAACACCCAAGTTGCGCACCCTTTCCATTGGGGCCAATGACTCGGCCCCAATAGTCAGCCGCGGCTGCAGCTGACTGTACCGGGATGCCGGCATCCACAGCCACTCTGTCTTGGAGGGATTGAGCTTGAGCCTGTTTCTCCCCATCCAGACTCGTACGGCCTCCAGACACTGGGACAGCACTTCGACAGCTTCGTTGGGGTGGCCCGGTGTGGAAAAGTACAGCTGAGTATCATCAGCGTACAGTTGATACCTCACACCGAAACCACTGATGATCTCACCCAGCGGCTTCATATAGATGTTGAACAGGAGGGGCGAGAGAATCGACCCCTGCGACACCCCACAAGTGAGTTGTCTCGGGGTCGACCTCTGCCCTCCCATCAACACCGTCTGCGACCGATCAGAGAGATAGGAGGAGAACCACCGATAAATGGTGCCTCCCACTCCCAATCCTTCCAACCGGTGCAGCAGGATACCATGGTCGATGATATCAAAAGCCGCTGAGAGGTCTAATAGGACCAAGGCAGAGGAATAACCCCTATCTCTGGCCCTCCAGAGATCATCAACCAACGCGACCAAAGCCGTCTCTGTGCTGTACCCGGGCCGAAAGCCGGACTGGAACAGGTCTAGATAGACAGTTTCATCCAGGTACCGGGGTAATTGACATGCCACCACACTCTCTGCAACCTTCGCCACAAAGCAAAGGTTGGAGACCGGACGATAGTTACCTAAAACATCTGGGTCCAGGGAAGGCTTCTTGAGGAGAGGTCTCACCACCGCCTCTTTCAAGACGGCAGGGAAGACCCCCTCCTTCTGCCTGTCATTTGTAAGAATGCTGTTGTTTTTTTGTGCAGAGAAAAGCTAATAACAGTGAGTCAGAAATTAAAGGACATTAGGTGCTTGGCAGAAATTTATTGAAAGAAAATAAATGCAAAATTTGAAAAGGGCAAGGAGGTTTTATGCAGCAGTGAAGATCATATTTTCATTCTTCAGCAGCTAAAAGCAGTTACATTCTGTTGCCATCATTTTAATGCATCCCTAACCCAAACACGTATATTCCTGAGCCCATATAACAGGTGTTTGACCTTTATTTTATCAAGATTCACAATTGGATGGTTAATAATGAGTTTGAAAATTTATAGCTGCTGCTACAGATCCATATTATTGACTGGGACTCTTCTGGATGTGGAAACTTAGTCACAGATTTCTTCTGATGAAGTAATCTGATTTCAAAGTTCCACATCTGATTTCTTATTTTTAGCTTGTAATTTTAAAATACTTTCTAGATTAGATTAGAATATAGTATATTTATTTTAGATTAGAATATAGTATATTTATTTGGTGCATTTTAATCCATTCTTTAAGTTAAAAAAATATTCCACGGTGATTTATAAAACAAAGACAACTTATTTTGACTCTTATGCTCACAGTCTGAAAAACATCACATGGAGGAACAAGGTTTGAGGAGAAAGAAAAGGAGAAAGAAAATCAGAGCCAGGATATAAAAGGGGTGAAAATCGATATTGTCATAGGTCTATACTATAGGCCACCCAACCAAACAGAGGAAGTAGATGAACTTTTTGCTAGTCAGCTAACTAAGGTATGTAGGAAGCACATCACAGTAGTAATGGGGATTTTAACTACCCTGACATCAACTGGGAAACAAACTCTGCACCAAGTGGAAGATCCAACAGGTTCCTAACAAACCTAGCAGACAACTTTGTTTCCCAAAAAATAGAGAAGGCAACAAGGGGATCAGCCATACTGGACTTAATTCTCACTAACAGAGATGAAATGATGGAAGGTGTTGAAGCTACAGGAACCTTGGGGGCAAGTGACCACGCAATATTGGAATTCGACATTAAGCAAATACAAGTAGTAGAACAAAGTCAAACTAGAGTCTTGGACTTTAAGAGAGCTAATTTCAATAAACTTAAAGAGAGCTTGGATGAGAATCCTCAGGGGGAAAACAACTCAAGAAGCTTGGGAAATTTTGAAAAGTGAGATTATAAAAGCGCAGTCTAGCACAATACCAATGAAGAAGAAAAATAATAGATCTCAAAAGAAACCAGCATGGATGCATAAAGAACTTTCTGACAAATTGAAAGACAAAAAAGACAAATATAAAAAGTGGAAAGAGGAGCAATAACTAACTAAGAATATAACTAAGAATATCAGCAAATAGCCCGAGCCTGTAAAGATGAAGTGAGGAAAGCTAAAGCTCACAATGAACAAAGGCTAGCGACAAAAGTAAAAAATAATAAAAAAAAAGCTTCTTCCAACATGTTAAAAACAAGTAAAAAGTCAAGGAAACAATTGGCCCATTGCTGGGAGAAAATGGCAAGAAGATGACAAGCAACAGGGAGAAAGCAGATCTACTTAACTCATTTTTTGTATCTGTCTTTACACAAAAGGAAAAAACAATCCAACCTATCAAAAACAGCACCACAAAAAAACAGATTAGAAACACAAGTTAAAATAGGGAAGAAAATGGTAAGTGAACACCTGTCTACCCTAGATGAGTTCAAATCCCCAGGACCGGATGGATTACACCCCAAGGTTCTGAAGGGACTGGCAGACGTGATCTCAGAACCACTGAACTATATCTTTCAAAGATCCTGGAGCACAGGGGAGCTGCCAGAGGACTGGAAAAGAGCTGATGTAGTTCCCATCTTCAAAAAAGGAAAAAAAAACAGATCCAGGAAACTACAGACCTATCAGCCTGACCTCAATACTGGGGAAGATTCTGGAAAAGATAATCAAACAACGAATCACCAAACACTTAGAAGCAAACAAAGTAATAACCAAAAGCCAACATGGGTTTGTTAAAAACAGATCATGCCAGACTAATCTTATTGCATTCTTTGACAAAATGACAAAATTAGTAGACCAGAGGAATGCTGTCAATACAATTTACTTGGACTTCAGTAAAGCATTTGATAAAGTAGACCATAACCTACTACTAGATAAAGTAGAAAAATGTGGGTTAGACAGCACCACCACCAGATGGATTCGTAACTGGCTGACCAACCGCACTCAATGTGTAGTCCTCAATGGAACTACATCCACATGGAGGGAAGTATGCAGTGGAGTACCCCAAGGCTCTGTTTTAGGCCCAGTACTCTTCAACATCTTCATCAATGACTTGGACGAGGGGATAGATGGGGAACTCATCAAATTTGCAGATGACACCAAGCTGGCAGGAATAGCCAACACTCCAGAAGATAGGCTCAAGTTACAGAAAGATCTTGACAGACTTGAACATTGGGCGCTATCTAACAAAATGAAATTCAACAGTGAAAAAAGTAAGGTTCTACATTTAGGCAAAAAAACCAAAATGCACAGGTACCGTATATGTGGTACCTTGCACAATAGTAGTACCTGTGAGAGGGATCTTGGAGTCCTAGTGGATAACCATTTAGATATGAGCCAGCAGTGTGCAGCAGCTGCTAAAAAAGCCAACACAGTTCTGGGCTGCATAAACAGAGGGATAGAATCAAGATCACATGAAGTGTTAGTGCCACTTTATAATGCCTTGGTAAGGCCACACTTGGAATATTGCATCCAGTTTTGGTCGCCACGATGTAAAAAAGATGTTGAGACTCTAGAAAGAGTGCAGAGAAGAGCAACAAAGATGATTAGGGGATTGGAGGCTAAAACATATGAAGAACAGTTGCAGGAACTCAGTATGCCTAGTTTAATGAAAAGAAGAACTAGGGGAGACATGATAGCAGTGTTCCAATATCTCAGGGGTTGCCACAAAGAAGAGGGAGTCGGGCTGTTCTCCAAAGCACCTGAGGGTAGAACAGGAAGCAATGGGTGGAAACTGATCAAGGAAAGAAGCAACTTAGAACTAAGGAGAAATTTCCTGACAGTTAGAACAATTAATAAGTGGAACGACTTGCCTTCAGAAGTTGTGAATGCTTCAACATTGGAAATTTTTAAGAAAATGTTGGATAACCATCTGACTGAGATGGTGTAGGGCAGTGGTTCCCAACCTTTTCTTGTTTGAGGCACAACCTTTTCTTGTTTGAGGCACCCTTGGAAAGCCTTTCAAAAGTTCCCGGCACCCTTATAAGGAAATAGATATTTAAAATCTCCGTAGCTCAAAAGTTCCCGGCACCCTCAAAAGATCTCACGGCACCCCTTAGTGCCGCGGCACACTGGTTGGGAACCACTGGTGTAGGGTTTCCTGCCTGGACGGGGTTGGACTAGAAGGCCTCCAAGGTCCCTTCCAACTCTGTTGTTATATTATATATTATATTTTGAAAAAAGCAATTTAGAGATAATCTGGGTCCTAAGTTTATATAACAAAATAATTTCAGTATATCTAGTTAGAAAAGCCTGTGTAAGAAACCTTGGAGGGAAGTTCTTGGCCATTAAGAAATGAAAGTTTTGAAAGGGAAATGAAATGAAAGGAAAGGAAATGAAAGGGAAATGGGGGGGGGAAGGGGAAGACTATAAATTGATTGGTTGCCATTGTACAGGAATAATGGTAGAATTAAACAAGTTGGAATGGTGTAAAGTCGGGACTGCTCGGTAACCACTCCTGAAGGGAAAGGGTAAGGAAAGAGGAGTAAAGAAGGAAGAAAGTAGGTAGGCAGATGGGTAGGTAGGAAAGAAGGGAGGGAGAAAAAAGGATAGGAGGAGGAGAAGAAGGAGAAGATAGAGGGTTAGAAAGGATGGTTGTGAGAAGTGGGAAAGAGGAGGGGAAGTAGGAAAGCGAGGAGAAGGATGGTGGGGAAAGTTGAAGAAGGATGAGAAGGGAAGAAAGGATTAAGGGAGGGAGTGGCAGTCGAGCAGCCCTGATTGAGTATAATTTGAGTATAGGATTGATTGTTGGATAAGTGATTGTATTGTACACTGGTCAAATTGTGGGAATTATTATGGAAAATAAGAATTTTGCCTTAAAAAAAAAAGAAATGAAAGTTTTCAATGAAATAATATCTATGAGGTAAGCAGGATAATGTTGATACATGTTGCACATCTTCGCTGGCAGCTTCCAGTGTGGCTCACCAATTTGCCTGTCCCCCAATTTCCCAGCACCATCTTTTTCCTTACCTTCTGCCACATCAAAGTGCCAAATTTCTGTCTGGAACAAAACGGCCCTGTGTTGTTCTGTGTTCAGGACAGAACAGCCATGTTTTGTTCTGTACATGGAATGGGCCAAAACTCTCCAAACATGCAATTTCAGTTTGGGTACAGACTATTTGAAACCAGCTGTTTTGCACATAGAACAATTAATGAATAGAGAACTTTGCATATCCCTAGGGAAGCAGTTACAAGCAAGATAATTCAGTTAAAGATATTTTTATACTACATCTAATTGCTTTTCTTTCTGTTTTGGCAATGTACCAAACTCAAAAACAAAACAAACCTCTGGGGTTGTAGTATTAGATTCCATTTTCATCAAAGGGATTTTCCATAACCACTTATTCTTAAAGTGATAGCAATCTTTATAATTGCCAATTTGTTACATTTCTTTATTTAAAAGAATTGTACGGCCACACATCTAAGCTAAGAAATAGATACAGCTAAGAAACAAAGAATACTTAGACCAGAGTACTTTAGCTTCTTCATTTTCTATTTCTCTATTTTATGGTTTTATGGTGTTTTATGGTCAGTTTTTGCTTGCAGACTATTCTTGTTAGGTTATCATGCCATTGTTTGTAGTCAGCCTATGCAATTATATAGCAGCAGCCACCCAGGTGATACACTATTTCTTCAGCTTTTTTACAGAGTTGTGTTTTTTTTTTAATTATTATTATTATTATTATTATTATTATTATTATTATTATTATTATTATTATTATTATTATTATTTCATAATACAATCAGTTAAATATTTAGAGTGAATTAGGTATTTTTATCTTATTATTATACCTCTACTTCCTTTTTTTTCCTCTTTAGGTAATGATACATGTGAATATCTTCTCTCTACTGGAAGATTCCTTGGGGACAAGACATGGCAACCTTATAGCTGTATGATGCATAGATATAAACAGAGGTAAAATATTGTTGTAAATGTATTTAAAGCAAGACATAAACTAAATTTAATTTACAATTAATTAAAAACCAAACATATTTACATAAAATATTTGCTGTGATTAGTTTGCTAGTCATGGGTTTAAATTAAAAAAACTTATTTGATAACATTTTGATATTAGATATTATTATTAGTCTTTTAAAGGCTGTGTGAGACTGTTGGTCTGCTGAGATTTTTTATCTTGACTTTGTATGGTTATTGTTGCTATTGATGTCATTACTGTTAACAAAACTTCTTGAACACTGGGATGGCAATTGTGAATATAGTTTGGATTTTTCAAATATTTTGGTATATTTCGTTTTATAAGCCTCTCTGGAATAAATAGGATTTGCCCACCAGTATATTATTCTATTAAATGTTTGCAAACTCCATTTTTGTTCTCATATTTGAAACCAATTAATATTGATGTTTGTTTTTACAGTGAAGCAAAATCATGCCTCAAAAACAAATATATTGCATTTATAGGCGATTCTAGGATTCGTCAGCTATTCTACTCATTTGTAAAACTCATAAACCCTCAAATTAAGGAGGAAGGAAACAAGGTATAACATTCAATATTTTTGTCCTCGCTGTTTTTATAGCTATGGAACCATAAATATTTACAGAACCATTATCACTGTTAAAGTCATTTACCACTATGCAGGATGTCCCTAATTCAGTAGTATATGTGCATGTCACAAGAACCTTAATTTAAAAAATAATAAAACTTGCAAGTATTTTAAAAATCAGGAAAAAGAAAAAAGGGGAAATTATATAGCCGTAGTGGCGCAGTGGTTAGAGTGCAGTACTGCAGGCTACTTCTGTTGACTGCCGGCTGCCTGCAATTTGGCAGTTCAAATCTCACCAGCTCAAGGTTGACTCACCATGCTTCCGAGGTAGGTAAAATGAGGACCCAAATGGTTGGGGGCAATATGCTGACTCTGTAAACCGCTTAGACAGGTCTGTAAAGCACTATAAAGTAGTATATAAGCCTAAATTCTATTGCCATTGCTATAGAAACGTTCTTACAAGATAATTCTAACTTTTGTCCATCTTTTGTCACATATTTTATAAATAAGCATTATATTAGAAGTAGGAATTTATTGTATGCAACCCTTGAATATTTTTTTCTGTGGTTTTTCCCACATATGTATTATGCTCCCTCCCAAGTTCATTGCCATTAACTGGAGGAGATAGTATATCTCCTGCTTTGCTCCAGGATCAGATGAGTTATTAAAAGTATAGTTGTGTTGGGCAGCTATTTCTGTGCAGTCTTTGACACTGTAATCCTCATCTTAATATTGTTTCCCTGTTGTTAATACTGTGTTTTCCTGAAAATAAGACCTGGTCTTATTTTATTTTCAGCTCCAAAATAAGCACTAGAGCTTATTTTCAGGGGATGTCTTATTTTATTCATGTATAGAAGGCAGCAAATGCCAACGGGAGTTGGAGCACTGCTACCGCTGGGTCGACCCTCTCTGTCCCACCATTTGCCTGCCTGCAGCTGCTGGGACATTGGAGTTCGGGCTCAGGCTGCTGCTGTGACGACGAGGCAGAAAGCCATGCAGTACATCAGGATTGCCTCCCTCCCCCATGCCTCTGACTTGCTGTTGGGCCTGCTGCAACTACTATTGCAGACCTCGCAGGGGCTCTTTGTCCTCCAAGACTGCTCTCAGCCTCCCTGCTGGGCTGCTCCTGCCATGGCCACTTTCCCCAGCTGTCCCCGGTGGAGCCATGCTACTTTGCCCAACATTGCCTTCAGGCTCTGCTCCTTCCCTGCCCTCCATGGATTTGACAGGCAGGACTCCGTGGTGGCCCTGCAGGTTGGGGGCTCGGTGGCCAGGGAAGACTGTGTTTTGGGTCGCAAAGGAGGAAGGGGAAATCCCCTCCTCTGTCCGTCTGTCCCGCTGCAGGGTGGCCATAGAGATCCTGCCCACCAAAATCACAAAGGGCAGGCAAGGGGTGGATCCAAAAAGTGACAGTGAGCAAGATAGCATGGCTCCACTGGGGACTGCTGGCGAAGGAGCCCTGACAAGCCGGTGGTAGGGGTGGTGCTTTGGAGTTTGTAGATCTGGGCCACTTTGCCCTGTGAGGCAAGCAGCAGCAGGTCCAGCAGCCGGGCAGAGTCATGGGAGGGACCAGGTGATCCTGATACACCGCACAATATTCTGCCTTGTATGGTAGCTGCAGACTGAGCAAAATCCAAGCTCCAGGTCTGGCAGAGCACAAACTGTAAATGCTGCCTGCTCCAGAGCCACAAGGTGAGCTGCAGAGGTTGCCTGGTGCTGGAAACACTTCCAGGCACCTGGAGAGATAGAAGCAGCTTCCGGCTCTGGCAGCCTCAGTTGATCCACGGG
Organism: Ahaetulla prasina; assembly: GCF_028640845.1. Lineage (NCBI taxonomy): Eukaryota > Metazoa > Chordata > Lepidosauria > Squamata > Colubridae > Ahaetulla > Ahaetulla prasina. The sequence continues at coordinate 115,499,915 of NC_080542.1, read as the reverse complement.
GTCGCGATTAAGGGGCCAAATTGGGTTCATGCCAAGCTCGGGGTGGCACTTTACCCACATTGCCGATTCCACCACTAAACCAATTTGTGCCATGCACCCCCTCCCATTCACTGACCTTCACACAGGCAGGGTGGGAAGGGGCCAGCCTCCATGAGGTGACCAGCAAAGGGAAGCAGTTGCCATGTTAAGCACCACCTCAGGGATCGCTGCCAGCGTTTGTGAGGGGATACGTGGTTGGGAGGGTGGTTGTTGGCTGGAGAACAAGTGGGGGAATAAGTGTTTTCCTCTAGCTTCATCATCCAGGGGAGGCATGGCTACAACTTCAACACAGGCCTTCAATTTATGTGGGCTTCTGAATCAGTATACCCAGAAGAGAGGTAGAACATCCTCCCTTTTTTTTTGGGCAGTGTTTTATTTTCTGCCCTTGGATCTAACCTGTTTTGGTGATTTACACACCTGTTGTGCTCGCCTACTCTGTCCCACCATCTCTCTGCTTGCCTGTGGCTGCTGCCAGATACTTGCCTCCTCTACTGGCCATGTCCACCCCACCTTCAGTAGGGCTTTTTGGGATAGGGATAGGGCTATTTTTGGGATAGGGCTTATTTTTGAGGAAACACAGTAGCAGTGAGGAAATGTTGGTCAGGACATCATTAAGATTTCTGGAGAAAAAGGCTTTATGAGTCCTTCTTCCAATCAGATAAATATGTCTGACATAATTTGTGTTATGTACCAATTATTGGGGTTGAAATATTCCTAGGTGACAAACTTGTACAGAAAGCTATACATTCTAAGAGTTTAAATGTTGTAATATCTCTTTGAAAAAGTTATTTCCTTGTCTTAGGTATAACTATTTAAAGTGCATACATACTTCATACCCATTTGTTTCATTTCTTCTTCCCTCATAGTTCCTAGCTTTAACAGGGTTCTGGCATTAATCAATTAATTATAACTTGCAATTCCCTGCAAACTAGGTTTTCTTTGTTGGACTATAAATATGATTTTTTAAACCGGAGTTGATAACTATGGTAGCACTAGAAAAAGAAATAAGTAGTTGCTAGCTTAATAAATTAAAAATAGATGACTGATAGAAAAAAAAATCATGCTCCATGTTCCCTTGCCTTTGCTGTGGTCTGTCTTAGAAGGAAGAAAATGGATGAACCCAGAAATTCAAAATGGCCTGATTAAGATTTAACTCCAGCACTACAGCCACATTTAATCTCCATGGAACAAATTGCCCATGTTATTGAGGATTATGTTAGAGCCTTGGTGCACTTCCTTGAAATATTTGTAATACACCTTCAGTAGACATTTATTAAGCAAGGGCCAGATTACACAATTGATCTTTACTTTTTTTTTTAAAAAAAGCTGTGGGAACAGCTTTCAAAACCACAGTGAGGGAAGCATGTTTCTAAGAAATCCTCCAAATGCTATTTCTATTGGCTTAGAAACCCATTGATAGAAAAAGCAACTTACTTTCTGATAGAAATAGTGTTTTCAGAAGGGAATGGTTTTAATTAAGATTGTAGTGAGAAAAAAGGGTTTAAAAAACCCCTTGCTTGCACCAGTGATAGTTTTATCATTGGTTTATATATTTAAATGTAATATATTTGTATATTCCTCTTACCAAATTCTAATTAAATATTAAAAAAATGATAATATATATAAAAAACAAAATTAATGTTGGATATGGAGCCTGTAAGCCTTCAGATGTTGCTGAGTAACAATCTTCAGAATACTTCAACATTGATATGCTGACTGGGCTGCTAAAATATAATTAGGAGGGCAGCAGGATTCCCTGCTGCTAATTTACATAGTGTTTGTAAACAGCATGTAAATGTTTGTAAATCTGCAAGTTTATGGAAAATGTTACAATGTGCATGTTTTTATTTTGGCAGCATGAAAACATTCCTTTTGAAGACAAATTATCTTCACTTAAAGTGGTAAGTATTGCTGGTTTTCTAATTCTAATAAAGAGAAAGAGTTGGTCTATTGCTGGAAGTAGTTGAAAATTATATGTCCAGCAGTGGAAAGAGTATTCAGCCAAGTTTTCAAGAAGCAACTTTTATTTTCCATTCTCCAATTGTGGAAGGAAATGCTTTGAAAGTTTGGGGCAACTGAGTGCCACAGAAAAATAGACAATAATCATTAGAATAAAAATGATCATATTTTTATCCTTTAAATCAATTGTAGACATAGTAACTACTAGGAATTGTTCTAATTTTTGGGGATTGGTTACGGTATATTTTATATTTGAAAGAAAATATTTCTGTTTTAACCCATTGATTGGTCCTTCCTCAGATCCATGGCAAAATGCAACACATTAGAAGTTTCAAGATTTTCACACTCAAACAAATATGTCTTTTTCTCTTCAGGATTTCCTGTGGTATCCAGAAGTCAATGGTTCTATGAAGCAATGTATCAAGGCTTGGATTGAAGTGAGTTGTATAGATTATTTTTATTATTATTACTATGATAATTCCAACAAATGAATGGTTTCTGGAATTCATATTGAAAGTAATTTTAGTAAATATGATTCTGATCATAAGTGTGTTTTACAAATGCAGAAAGAAATCAGTGAATGATAATTTGTGTTGAGATTAACTTGTCTTTTATTATATCATAGGGTTCTTCATCCAAACCTAATATTCTTGTAGTAGGAGCTGCTACGGTAAGCTATTTGGATACTAGTCATTGTAGTAACCAAATAAAATTGTGACAGTCTCTGATTTCAGCTGTTTCAGATTCCATATACTGTAAACTCTGATATTGTTTTTTCTTTTTTCCACTCTATTATTGTAAATTTCCCAGAGAATTAGGTAATTGGCTGACCTATCATTATCAATATAGTATACTACTCTTTCCTACATTGCATAAGTTGCCAACCTGAACTTCTATACATTTCTTTTTCTCACTGCTACTGTTCCTACAGCGTGTAGTTAATTCTTGACTAACAACCAGCATCAGAATATTTTTTTACTAATGCTATGCTCTTATAGATTGCTAATACATGTATGGAAACTCATTTCAGGTAGTTCTCAGTTGATGCCTATACAGATAGTCCTCGACTTATGCCCACAGTTGGAACTGGAAATCTGGTCATAAGTCATTGCGGTCATAAGTTGAGATACCCACACTATCAGTCCATTTTTCCAACATTTTTCCAGCAGTTGTTAAGTGAATCACTGCAGTCATTAAACAAATCACGTGTTCATTAAACATATGAGTGCTTTTTTCTGGAAACTGGCAAAAAACTTTGGAATTCACAGACATGATCATGGACGCTGCCACTGATCATAAAAGAAAGCTTGTTGACAATCATCCAAAGTATAGTCAGATAACTATGAGGGAGCCGTGGAACCATATAATACGATATTTTATATGAGTGAAAGTGCCTTACAGGCCATAAAGCATCCATTAGCAGGCTGTCATGATTCTGAAAGGTTGTAAAATGATCAATTGTAAGTCAAGCACTATCTGGAATTGGAACTGGCAACTCCATTGTTAAGCAATGCAGTCATAAAGTGAAAAATTATGTGACTGCACTGACTAATGATGGCAGTTCTGGTTGCAATCATTATGCAACTCACAGTTATTAAATGCAATGGCATGTGACCACAATTTACAACTTTCTGCTGTCTTCACCATTTGCCGGAAGTGAAGATCTCAAATATGGTGTTCATATTACCATAGGACATTGCACTGGCTAAAACCGCTATCAGAAGCACAACGCTGAAGCTTGAAGATGACGAATGAGACTTCGTCGAAATGTCGCCAAGACACTTCCAATTTTACGTGGGAGAAAACCCGAATAACGAAAGACCTACAAACAAACACCCGCAAAAACCTCAGAAAACATATATATATATATATATATATATATATATATATATATATATATATATATATATATATATATATATACACATATACACACACACACACACACACACATACACACATACACACATATATGTCTTTGGTTATTCAGGTTTTCTCCCGCGTAAAATTGGAAGTGTCTTGGCGACGTTTCGACGAAGTCTCATTCGTCATCTTCAGGCTTCAGAAAACAAATATATATATATATATATATATATATATATATATATGTATGTATGTGTATAGGTATAGGTATATGTATATGTATGTGTGTGTTTTCGTAGGTTTTCACGGGTGTATGTATGCAGGTTTTGGTATGTTCGGGTCTTTTCCCGTGTAAGATTGGAAGTATTTAGGCAACGTTTTGATGAGATCTCACTCATCATCTTCAGGCTTTGGCTTTGTTTTTATGTGAGCAAAGTGTGGATTTTAACTGTTGTTTCTCTATAAATACTGGTGGGGGTGTTTTTTGAAATATCAACACATAATAGGACCTCAAACTCATAACCAGACCAGGGCCCAAAATGCTACTTCCCACACAAACATCAATCCCATTAACCAATTAGCAACACAGCCAACCAATCAGCTTGCAACAGTTAAGCCAGCTATTCAAAAAACCCCATTAACCAATCAATATGTAGCAACACAGCCAACCAATCAGCTTGCAACAGCTAGGCCTGCAATTTAAAAAACACCCCCCCACCCACCAGTATTTACAGAGAAACAGCAGTTAAAATCCACACTTTGCTCACATAAGAACAAAGCCAAAGCCTGAAGATGATGAGTGAGATCTCATCGAAACGTTGCCCAAATACTTCCAATCTTACACGGGAAGAGACCCGAACATTCCCAAACCTGCATATATATGTGTGTGTGTGTGTGTGTGTGTGTGTGTGTGTGTGTGTGTGTGTGTGTTCGTGTTCGAAGGTTTTCATGGGTATAGATATGTAGGTCTTGGCGTATTCAGGTCTTTTCCCTTGTAAGGTTGAAAGTATCTAGGTGACGTTTCGACGAGGTCCTACTTGTCATCTTCAGGCTGGTGCTTTCGGCTTCATGCTTGTGCGAGCAAAGCATGGTCAGAGCTGCCGTGTCTATAAATACTGGTGGGGAGGTGGGGAGTGCTGGCTTTGTTGCTGTAAGTGGGTTGGTTGGCTATGTTATTACATCTTAATTGGTTGATGGAGTTGATGTTTGCAGATTGGTCAGCTGTTTCGTAGTATCCTGTGTGGGTGTGGTCCTAGCTGTGTGCCCATTAATCTTAACAACCGGGGTAATGGTCCTAGCTGTTTGCCCACTAGTCTTAATGACCTGGGTAATGGGCTGTGCTGCAACATCCTGAGCTCTAGTGCTGTGACATCCTGAGTACTGGGCTGCAACATCCCGAGCAGATGGCTGTGATGCAGCATCCTGGGCCCTGGTCTGGGTCCGAGTCCGAGGTCCTGTTCATGGCGTGTGTCAGCTTGCTTTGCTTGAGGATCGGAGGGGGGTGCAGCAGCTGGTGGTGCCGCCATGGTCTAGCTTCTGGATGGTGGTTGTATTTCGTCTATGGGATGGGTTTCGGTTTGAATCTGGTGAGGATGATTGGTGGTGGTGTTGTGTGTTATCCTGGGTCTGATGTCAATTTTCGTGGCTGGGACTTGTTTGTTGAGTAGGGCTAATTTCCTGATGTCTGGTAGGCGGGAAGTATCGTCACGTTTGTTCATGTTGTGGGGGGCGTTTCTCGATTTCGATGGCTTCCATAATTATTCTCTTGTTATAGTGTTCCGTTTTGGAGATTAATTTGGTTCCTTCAAAATCAATTTCATGACCAAATTCGCCATCACCAATCATCCTCACCAGATTCAAACCCAAACCCATCCCACAGACGAAACACAACCATCATCCAGAAGCCAGACCATGCTGGCGCCACTAGCTGCTGCACTCCCCTCCAATTCCCACATAAAGCAAGCTGACACATGCCAGGAACACATGACAAGACCTTGGGCTCAGAGCCAAACCAAAACCCAGGATGCTGCATCACAGCCATCTGCTGAAGACATCACATCACAGAACTCCAGAGGCCACAGCACCAAAGTTCAGGAACAAAAGACTAGGACCACACTCACACAGGATGCTATGAAACAGCCGACCAATCTGCAAATATCCAGTCCATCTACCAATCAAGATGCAACCTCACATCCAACTAACCCGCTCACAGCATCACTTCCCACCTCCCCACCAGTATTTATAGAGAAATGGCAGCTCCGACCACGCTTTGCTCACAGAAGCACGAAGCCAAAAGCACCAGCCTGAAGATGATGAGTGAGATCTCGTCGAAACATTGCCAAGATACTCTCAACCTTACATGGCAAAAGACCCGAATATGCCAAGACCTACATACCTATACCCGTGAAAATCTATGAAAACAAACAAATATATATATATATATATATATATATATAGGTCTTTGGTTGTTCGGGTTTTCTCCCGTGTAAAATTGGAAGTGTCTTGGCAACGTTTCGACGAAGTCTCATTCGTCATCTTCAGGCTTCAGCTTCGTGCTTCTGGGAGCAATGTGTGATCGCAGCTGTTTCTTCCTTTTAACTGCTAGTGGAGATTTGAACTGATTGGGTGGGAGCTTGGCTGTGCTCTGATTGGATGGGGTTTTTTCTGTGCTCTGATTGGCTGGGGATGTGTCCTGTGTTGGTGGGGGCTTGGTTGTGCTCAGTCTAGTCTGTGCTGCAGGGGGATTTGAGCTGGTGAGCTGCATAGCTGTTGTTTGGCTTTGTGGTCATGCTACATCTTCATAGTGGGTGTCAGTCTGTTGCATGAATGGATTGGAGGGGTTTGAAATGGCTAATGTTGCAGCTGCGGTCTGGCTTCTGGTCCTTGGTCGTGCTTCATGATCAGTGTGGGTTTGGGTCTGCTTTCTGGGTGGATGTGCGGTGGTGACATCCTGTGTGGACCTTGTGAGTGTGGGTCTGGTGTCATTCCTCGTGTTAGGGACTCGTTTGTCATATTGTATATTGTATGTATGTATAGTATTGTATGACTCGTTTGTCATATTGTATATTGTCAATATATATATATATATATATATATATATATATATATATATATATATATATATATATATATATATATATATATATATATTTGTTTTCTGAGGTTTTCACGGGTGTTTGTATGTAGGTCTTTGGTTGTTCGGGTTTTCTCCCATGTAAAATTGGAAGGGTCTTGGCGATGTTTCGACGAAGTCTCATTTGTCATCTTCAGGCTTCAGTTTCGTGCTTCTGGGAGCAATGTGTGATCGCAGCTGTTTCTTCCTTTTAACTGCTACTGGGGGTTTGAACTAATTGAGTGGGAGCTTGGCTGTGCTCTGATTGGCTGGGGGGGTTGTGCTCTGATTGGCTGGGAGTGTGTCCTGTTTGGGTGGGGGCTTGGTTGTGCTCAGTTTAGTCTGTGTTGCAGGGGGATTTGACCTGGTGAGCTGGATTGCTGTTGTTTGGCTTCGTGGTCGTGCTACATCTTCATAGTGGGTGTCAGTCTGCTGCATGTATGGATTGGAGGGGTTTGAAATGACTAATGTTGCAGCTGTGGTCTGGCTTCTGGTCCTTGGTTGTGCTTCATGATCAGTGTGGGTTTGGGTCTGCTTTCTGGGTGGATGTGTGGTGGTGACATCCTGTGTGGACCTCGTGAGTGTGGATCTGGTGTCATTTCTCATGTTAGGGACTCGTTTGTCAATAAGGGTGGGTTTCCAAATGGCTGGTAGGCGGGAGCTATCATCTCGTTTATTCATGGTGTGTTGGCATTTTTCTATCTCGATGGCTTCTCTGATTATTCTGTTGTTAAAGTGTTCAGTTTTGGCGATAGTTCTGGTCTTTTTAAAGTCAATATCATGTCCTGTGACTTTAAGGTGTTGGACCAGGGAAGAAGTTGGTTCCTCTTTTTTGACTGAGTTCTTGTGTTCTTCAATGCGTGCACTTATTCTTCTGTTGGTTTGTCCAATGTATGTGGTGGGGCAGGCGGTGCATGGGATTTCATATACTCCTTGATTTTCTAACTCAGTTTTGTCTTTGGGGTTTCTTAGGATGGTGGATATTTTTCGGTTTGTGCAGAATGCTGTCTTGATGTTGTGTTTGTGGAGGATCTTGCTGATTCTGTCTGTGGTGCCTTTTATATATGGGAGGAGGGCTATGCCGTTTTCTTGTTCTCTGTCTTGGATTTTAGTGGGGGGTTCTTTCTGGATTAGCTTGGTAATCTTATTTCTTTGGAATCCATTGATGTTAGTATGTTAGTGAGAGTGTGTAGTTCGGTTTTTAGGTGTTGTTCATTAGCTAAGCGTTTTGTTCTGGAGATGAGTGTCTTGGCTACGGAGTTGATCTGTGCTGGGTGGTGGTGTGAGAGTGCGTGCAGATAGCAGTTTGTGTGTGTTTTCTTCTGGTAGATGGTGTGTCCTAGGGAGCCATTGGGTTTCCTGTAGACTAAGACATCCAGGAAGGGAAGTTGGTTGTTTTTATTTATTTATTTATTTATTTATTTATTTATCAAACTTATATACTGCACCATCTCCCGTAGGACTCAGGGCGGTTCACAGGCATATTAAAAACAATATAATAAATAAGCATTAAAACCCAGTTAAAACTAAATATTATCATGGCCTGATCACTAAAACAGTAAAAACCGGTAAAACCCCCATTAAAATTTAACTAAAACATTTTATTCTTAGGCTAGTCCCGCACGCTGGAATAATAAAGTTTTCAGTTCCCGTCTGAAGGTCTGGAGGTCGGGGAGTTGTCGTAATCCCGGAGGAAGCTCGTTCCACAGGGCTGGTGCCGCCACAGAGAAGGCCCTCCCCCTGGGGGTCGCCCATCTACATTGTTTGGTCGACGGCACCCTGAGGAGGCCCACTCTGTGGGAGCGCACAGGTCGTTGGGAGGCAATCGGCGGCAGAAGGCGGTCTCGAAGGTATCCCGGTCCTAAGCCATGGAGCGCTTTAAAGGTGGTAACCAAAACCTTGAATTGCACCCAGAAGACTATCGGTAGCCAGTGTAGGCCGCACAGGATAGGTGTTATATGGGAGCAGCGCGGTGCTCCCTCTATCACCCGCGCGGCCGCGTTCTGGACTAACTGGAGCCTCCAGGTGCTCTTCAAGGGGAGCCCCATGTAGAGAGCATTGCAATAGTCCAGGCGGGAAGTGACGAGGGCGTGAGTGACCGTGCGTAAGGCGTCTCAGTCAAGGAAGGGGCGCAACTTCTGTTTCCATGGTGAACTGTATTTTGGGGTGTAGGCTATTGAGGTGTGTGAGGAAGTTGTCAAGTTTTTCTTTCCCGTGTGGCCAGATTATGTCGTCTATGTATCTGAGCCAGAATTTGGGTTTGTGATCAGATTTTTCTAGTGCTTGGGTTTCAAAGTGTTCCATGTAGAGGTTGGCAATGACAGGTGAGAGGGGTGATCCCATGGGTGTTCTTTCTTATTTGTTTGTATTTTTGTCCATTATAGATGAAGTATGTGTTGGATAGGCAGTGGTTGGTCAGATCTAGGATGTGCTGGGGGGGGGGTTATATTTGTTTTGGATAGCTGTCAAGGCTTCTTTGATTGGCACTTGGGTGAAGAGGGATATGACATCAAAGCTCATGAGTAGGTCGCTGGGCTGTAAGTTTTGTTTCTTTATGATCTCTATGAACTGGAATGAGTTTTTTACGTGTGAGGTGATGGATTCTGCATAGGGCTTTAGTTGTTTGGCGTGAAATTTGGCTAGGTTTTGTAGGGTGAGCCTATGGAGCTGACTATGGGTCTGAGTGGGGTTCCTTCTTTGTGTATCTTGGGGAGACCATAGAGCTTAGGGCATCTGGATGATTTCTCTCTGGGAATGATTCTTTGTTGGATTTCTTCGCTGATGGGGGAAGCTTTTATTTTGGATCTAGTGGTTTTTTCTAGGTAGGTGGTGGGGTCTGTGTTTAGCGGCTTGTATGCAGAGTCTTGGAGTAGGTTGGTTAATTTGGTTTGGTAGTCAGATGTGTTCATAACCACCATGGCGTTCCCCTTGTCTGCTGGTAGGATTATTATGCTGGTGTCTTTTTTCAGGTTAAGTAGTGCTGTCTGTTCCTCTTTGGGTAAGTTGCTTTTGGGTGGCTTGCTAGTGCAGAGGATGTTGGAGATTTCGAGTCTGATTTTGTTAGCGTCATCGGGGTTGATTTTGTTCAGGCTGGTTTCAACTCCACATATAATGGTTTCAGTGGGGATGTATTTGGGAGTGACTGCAAAGTTGAATCCTTTGGAAAGGACATCGGTTTCAGCTTTGGTGAGGATCCTATCTGAGATGTTATGCACTGTTTGTTTCATGTGTGGCTGTGAGGGGGGAGGGGTTTGTTTCTGGTGTTCTTGTAGTCTTTGGAGTTTGTTGGAGTGTGTGTGTCTGTCTTGAGGGTGGTCTGTGTTTCGGCTCTCCAGATGGCGAGTTGTTTGGATTTGTCCCAAAGTGCTAGGTGGATCTTGTTGCTGAGTTTGAGGTGAAGTGTGAGGAGATCTTTGTTGCTTTGATCTAGGAGGAATCTTTTTGTGTGAAGTTCATTTCTGATTAAGGCCAATTCTGTTCTTTTTAGGATGCGTTTGGTGGCTGCAGAGTTGGAGTGGAATTTCAATTGGAATTAAAGTCACAGGACATGATATTGACTTTAAAAAGACCAGAACTATTGCCAAAACTGAACACTTTAACAACAGAATAATCAGAGAAGCCATCGAGATAGAAAAACGCCCACACAGCATGAACAAACGAGATGATACCTCCCGCCTACCAGCCATTTGGAAACCCATCCTTATTGACAAACGAGTCCCTAACATGAGGAATGACACCAGACCCACACTCACGAGGTCCACACAGGATGTCACCACCGCACATCCACCCAGAAAGCAGACCCAAACCCACACTGATCATAAAGCACGACCAAGGACCAGAAGCCAGACCACAGCTGCAACATTAGCCATTTCAAACCTCTCCAATCCATACATGCAGCAGACAGACACCCACTATGAAGATGTAGCATGACCACAAAGCCAAACAACAGCAATGCAGCTCACCAGCTCAAATCCCCCTGCAACACAGACTAAACTGAGGACAACCAAGCTCCCACCCAAACAGGACACACCCCCAGCCAATCAGAGCACAACCCCCCCATCCAATCAGAGCACAGCCAAGCTCCCACCCAATCAGTTCAAATCTCCACTAGCAGTTAAAAGGAAGAAACAGCTGCGATCACACATTGCTCCCAGAAGCACGAAGCTGAAGCCTGAAGATGACGAATGAGACTTCGTCGAAACGTCGCCAAGACATTTCCAATTTTACACAGGAGAAAACCCGAACAACCAAAGACCTACATACAAACACCCGTGAAAACCTCAGAAAACCTGCATATATATATGTATGTACATACATATATGTATGTATGTATGTATGTATGTATGTATGTATATGTATATGTATATGTATATGTATATGTATATGTATATGTAGGTCTTTGGTTATTCCGATTTTCTCCTGCGTAAAATTGGAAGTGTCTTGGCGACGTTTCGATGAAATCCCATTCGTCATAATCAGGCTAGGTGTTTACAGCTTCGTGCTTCTAGGAGAAATGTGTGATCACAGCTGTTTCTTCCTTTTAAATGCTAGTGGGGGATTGAACTGATTGGTTGAGAGCTTGCCTGTGTTCTGATTGGGTGGAGATGTGTTCTGATTGGTTGGGGGTTTGGCTGTGCTCTGATTGGATGTGGGTGTGTTCTGCTTGGGGAGAGCTTGGTTGTGCTCAGTTTGGTCTGCGATACAGGGGATTTGAGTTGGTGAGCTGCATTGCTGTTGTTTGGCTTCACGTTCGTGGTCGTGCTACATCTTCATGGTGGGTGTAAGTCTGCTGCTTGTATGCATTGGAGGGGTTTGAAATGGCTAATGATGCAGCTGCGGTCTGGCTTCTGGTCCGTGGTCGTGCTTCATCATCGGTGTGGGTTTGAGTTTGCTTTCTGCGTAAATGTGTGGTGGTGACATGCTGTGTAGCACTCGTGAGTGGGGGTCTTGCGTCATTCTTCATGTTAGGGACTCTTTTGTCGATAAGGGCAGGTTTCCAAATGGCTGGTAGGCGGGAGGTATCATCTCGTTTATTCATGGTGTGTTGGCATTTTTCTATCTCGATGGCTTCTCTGATTATTCTGTTGTTAAAGTGTTCAGTTTTGGCGATAGTTCTAAAACTCAATTTTAAAATCAATTTTATGTCCTGTGGCTTTAAGGTGTTGGACCAGGGAAGAAGTTGGTTCCTCTTTTTTGATTGAGTTCTTGTGTTCTTCAATGCGTGCACTTATTCTTCTATTGGTTTGTCCAATGTATGTGGTGCTGCAGGTGGTGCATAGGATTTCATATACTCCTTGATTTTCTAACTCAATTTTGTCTTTGGGGTTTCTTAGGATGGTGGATATTTTTCGATTTATGTAGAATGCTATCTTGATGTTGTGTTTGTGGAGGATCTTGCTGATTCTGTCTGTGGTGCCTTTTATATATGGGAGGAGGGCTTTGCCGTTTTCAATCAATCAGTTCAAACCCCCACTAGCAGTTAAAAGGAAGAAACAGCTGTGATCACACATTTCTCCTAGAAGCATGAAGCTATAACCTAGCCTGCTGATGATGAATGGGATTTCGTCGAAACGTCGCCAAGACACTTCCATTTTTATGCAGGAGAGAACCGAATAACCAAAGACCTACATACAAACATCTGCAAAAACCTCAGAAAACGCACACACACACACACACACACACACACACAGACACACACATAATATGTATGTATGTATCTATCTATGTATATGTATATGTATATGTATATGTATACATATATATATACATACTGTTATATCTATCTATCTATTCTATTCTAAATATGAGAAGAGTAGATTTGAATATTGTGATACTATTATCAATCTGATCAGAATTACGTCTTATTAATATTTTTAAAATGTCTTATTTTTGGAAATGCCTCAAAACTGTTTCATACTTTGGAATATTCTATATAATATTCTATGTATCTATTTGCTTCAACTATTCTTTTGATTTATTTGTTATAAAATATATCAATCTGTTGCTTATAAGATTTCTGAAATAGCAACAGTTTTAATTCATTTTTCTTTAATATCCTTTTCAGTGGTCTATAAAAATTCATAATGGCAGCAATGAAGCACTCACACAATACAGGATCAACATCACTTCAATTGCACCCCTTCTGGAAAAGTTGGCAAGGAGTAGTGATGTCTATTGGGTCTTGCAAGGTAAAATTTTTATTGTATTGCACATTGGTGTATTGTTATTGTGACTTGGGACGAGCTAAATAATTAGTTGAGATTATCCAAAATGCTTGTAATTTTTGTTTAGCATCAGAATGCCAGATTTTTTTCTAGGTACACCTGCTGAAGTTTGCCCCATATTGTGGATCATTACTGCTACGTTATTAAATTTCTGTGAAATCACATTTTGTACTGGAAATAACTCTTATCATGATATCTGAACAAATATTAACTTCCTTTGGAACAGATGATTTGCTCTAAGTTGCATTAGAGATTAGAAAATTTCCCAAAATGCCAATTTAAACAATAGCCTACAATTTTCCTGATCACCTATGAGGAAAAAAAAATTATATGCCAGCTAAAAAATAGGGTTTATTGTTAGACCTCTCTGCTATGTGGAATCCAGAATAACTATCAAAGTAAAGATCTTCAGTTAAAGAAAGTTAAAGTCTTCCCAAAAGTGGACTGTTCAATGGCAGAAATCAATTATATGTAGAAGTGAGGCTTCATTTAGTTGAAAAAAAAACCAGGCAGAATTTATATATACAGCCACCTTTCATAGTTTGTGTAGCTGGATTAAACAGCAAGCTTTAATTTTATAAATCCCTTTGTGACATATTATCCTAATTGGGGAAGGCATTGTCAGAGTTATTTTTGAAATTATTCCTATATACTGGGAACAAAGATAATTTGAAGCATAGATAATAGTCTTTTTTTCGGCAATTTTCTAATTATAGGGATGGAATTCAGTAAGAATTTTTTTACTTTGTGTGAATAAATATTTTAATATTAATTTACTCCAACTATTTCTTTTGGCACCAGACACACTAATTATTTGAACTGTTATTAAATGGCAGTTTGTTTCAATGAAATTTGGTGGCAAACTAATTTGCCATTAAAAGGGTATAGGCTAGTGTTTTTCTACTCCCTTGGAACTGAATATTTATTTATTGGTTTATAATGTAGTAACTCAAATATTCTTTTCAATTCAGATCCAGTTTATGAAGATATGTTGAGTGAAAGCAGGAAAATGATCACTAATGAGAAAATAGATACTTACAATGAAGCAGTGGTCAGTATTCTGAACAGCAGCTCAAAAAATTCAAAAGCTAAAGTAAAAGTTTTTAGTGCATCTAGATTAATAGCAGAAGAAACTATAATTCAGTCATCAGACGGCTTACATCTTCCTGAATCAAGCAGAGAAATAGTGAGTAATCTCTCTGAAACACAGCCATTAGAAGTGATAATAACAAAAAAATAGTTCTAGACCTTAAAATAATAATGATTAATTGAATGAACTTGATTACTATTTTAATATATTGAAACACTGTCTCAAACCCATTTTCAATTATATACAGTGGAAATATTTTGCAAAGGCAACATTTAATTAATAATCTATAAATTTCATAATATTATAGAAATTTGAATTAAATTCCTTAACATACTTAATTTAATTATTGTTCTTTCCCTGCATAAATCATCCCAGTTAATTCAGATTATTTGATTGAATGCATATATTCTTGTGTATGCAACAATTAAACTGACCTGAAAAAAACTGATACAAATTCAATTTTGCCATTAATTCATTTAATTAGCACTATAAAAGTTGCAGAGTGTTAACTTTAAAAGCACACCTGTAATGTAAGAAAGAAATTATTCTGTATTTTATGGTTGTTCTGTGGATTGTTAAAATCCAGAAAATTCCTACGTTGTCTAGGAATTCTAAACCTTTTATCTTGGTTAGCCTTGTACTTCAGTTTTAAAAAGCATTGAGATATGCCAACTGTTTCATTATGTGATGTATTCAAAGAGTTTTTATTATGAATTTCCAATATCCAATTTGCTGATAAGATGAAGAGCTAAGTATTTCGTTACGCCATATTGTATTATTATTTTCACTTCTGAAAAATTAACTTTTTCAAAATTAATTTTATGTAAATAAGGTATTGTATTTGGTTTAATAAAATGTACTTTAAAATTTAACAAAGGTAAACAAAATTCCACCAACAAAATTATGTTTTCAATTATTGTTTTTCAATAGAGTGCAATGATTCTAATGAACAACCACTGCAACAAGATTGTGAAACCTATTGATGGCTCATGCTGCCAACCTCAGCCTCCTGTGACTTTGATACAAAAGCTAGCTTTTTGCTTTTTGGCTTCATCTGTAATTGGATATTTGATTCTTATTCTTATTCGTCGTAACAATAACCAGAAGAACAAACTGTGCACTGATATGGAGAGTGGAGAAGAGAAAAAACCTGCCACTAATTCTCCAACAGTTTCTACTCTAGAGACACTTTTCCAGTCCTTGTGCAAACTTGGCTTAATTATGGGCTACTTCTACCTGTGTGATAGAGCAAACCTGTTTATGAAAGAAAACAAGTTTTATACTCATTCATCTTTTTTTATACCAATAATTTATATCTTGGTGTTAGGAATATTTTACACGGAAAATACTAAAGAGGTATCTTTTTCTTTTGTGCTAAAATTAAGAACTTAGACTAAACAAAACAAACAGTAATGGCAAACAGTAGTGACCTTTGTATTGTTTCATTATTTTTGCTTTTAGTTATTATAATCTTCAATAAAATGGGAAATAAAAATTGAGAGTTTAGTCCTATATGTTTTCTTGGAAGCCAGAATCATTGAATTCAGGGACTTGAATAAGCATAAAAACTAAAGGGATTATGTTGTAAAACCACTAAAAAATAAAATTGCACTTTTTGAACCATTGTATAGATATAATTTATTATTTAATACTATTTTTATTCTTTTTACCCAAAATTTTTGACAATGTTGTTTCAGTGGACAACATTTAATCAGCCTTAAGCAAGGTATTTCCTAAAATGCTTGTGACCATTTGCCCCCTAAAAGTACTTCTTCATACAGTATTGTGTCAGAAATCTGCCGTGTTTAAAAAGCTAACTGGCAAGTTTGTTGTATGAAGTTTGTTAACCGAAAATGAAAAGATTTGATGGCCTTGCAGCTTATTCTTAGTGTTCTGTGTAGTCCTTTGCCTTGCAGTTCCTGTCAAATACTTCAGCATGCATAGTTATGGTTAATTGTTGTTGTAATTATTACCATAATAATTTCAGATGTATTTACTATATGGTGGTATGGTTTAAAGAACTTAATAGCTCTTTAAAGTAATTACTTTTTCCTTTATTTTGCATAGACTAAAGTGTTAAATAGGGAGCAGACTGATGAATGGAAAGGATGGATGCAGCTTGTCATTTTGATCTACCATATTTCTGGAGCAAGCACAGTAAGTAATTTTTTAAAATATAATTATTTTTCAGGAAAATAGACTTTTGGACTACAATATTAAATTTAAAATAACCTTTTAAGACATTTGTTCCATTGGGGTGCTTAAAGATTGTTTTGAAAGATGTACCTTTGTCTCAGTTTTCTTATTTTCTTGTAGTATGAAGGGATGTAATATGAATAAAAATATGAACTATTGAAAATGACTGGATAATTTGAAAATAACATTAAATATATTTTGTATGTTTAATGCTATTCTTATTATGCTTCCTTCATCTTACCTTTATGGTTCTCAAATTGGATTAAATCCACTTGTGGAAGAGGGATTTGATTTTCTGTTGAGGAGATTCCTGAAATAGGTGATAATTTTATCTCTCCATATGATAATATTAGCAAACAATACTAATAGATGCAAATGAAATGTAATATCATTTATCCCCTCACTGGTGTGACATCTCTTAAAGGAGAGCTATTTTTATTACGGCTCTTTGTGTATGATTTTAAGAAGCATCACTATTTTGTTCCTTTAATGGAGTAGTTGGAACAATGTCCAGTCTACATATCTAAACCGTTCTATTGTTTTATTTATTTATTATAAATGCTTCTATGTTGCTTCCCTTATTTGACTTTAACTCCTACATGCCTACGTGTAAAAAGATCTGTCTCTTTCATCATGAAATCAATGAATGGTTAGTTAGGGATGTATTGAAAAGACCTATAAGACAAAATAAGTAGAGAATGGAACGTTAATGTCTAGTAATACAGAGGTTTACTGAGGCAAAACTAAAATCAAATGAATTTCATATATCATTATTTTTAAATTGGAATTTAATCAGTGGGTATTACTTGATTTTTTTTAATGCTCCTATGTTTTTGTTCATAGTTCTTGCCAGTGTACATGCACATCCGTGTTTTGGTTGCTGCATATCTATTCCAAACAGGCTATGGACATTTCTCATACTTTTGGATTAAAGGAGATTTTGGCATTTATAGAGTGTGTCAGGTAAGAAACTTATATATAACATTCAAGATTGATTACAGTCATAAAATTCAATTATTTCCTAGGTAAAGTTCTATAGTTGGTACATTCTTGTAACATCCATTGAAGCTGTGCAAAGAATAATGTTTTTGTCTCTGAACCAGTTTCGGGCATTAGTGCTAACTTGGTTTGTGTGAATGGTGGATCTTTTCTTACCAAAGTTAAAGCTTACAGCTTTACTCCATCTCAGAATGCCTAGAATTTTGTATTCATTGGGGGAAACTTTACACAGCTGTGCCTTTTAGAAAAGGACTTTTCTTCAATTCCATATTGAGATAAAAAATTACAGAAATGGACTTTGTTCTCAGCCTAATAAAATTTTAAGCAACTATTTTATGAAACTGGTAACTGCAGACTGTCTCTTTCAGAAAGAACTGCCTACTTCCCAAGCACTATAAAGTTTAGAAAAAAAGACTCTAGTTTCTAAGTTGCCTGTTAGAATTCTTGAATCATTATTTTTAACCAAATAAAATTGTTATGAAATGTCTGGCCTTAAATAATAAAAACAACAATAACAGAAGCAACACTACATATGCATCTGGACCAAAAAAAGATGGAAAAGAAAAAAAAGAAAGGTTGTGGATCTTGTGGCTTACCAAAATGCTACTGGAAACAAGAAGATGACAAAATTGGCAGAACCACACAGTGATATCAAAGAAGGGAGACCTTTGGAGCCGTTCATTGTTTGGGAACTGGCTCCAACACTACTGGGGACCATGTACCATGTTTAAGATAGATATTTGTGCTGGAAGTGGGGGGGGGGGTTCAACTTTTTTTTCCTTTCCCAAGTGAGGATTTGCCAACTAGAGGAAAGCTGCAATATGACAAGTTTGTAGAAAAAGTTGGCAGTGGACTAGATGAGATAGGCAAGATGTGGACCATTGTGATTTGTGGATTTGCTTTTTTCAGTCTTAATGATAGTGATAGAGAGGATAAAGGTTGAGAACCAAGCACACCAATAATAGTGATTGCCTCTCCCTCCCAACAAGAAGAGCCATGGAGAAGCTCCTTCCATAACCATGGCCACAGGAAAAAAATATTGGACCCAAAGTGTTATTCATTTTGTAATGGCTTGTCCACTATATCCCGTCATACTTTCAATCCCTTAAGAGCTATTTACAACCAAAATGCAAGTCTTAACTATTTTTATTTAGAAGCAACCATATTTGTTGTTGTTGTTAGTTGCGAAGTCGTGTCCGATCCATTGCGACCCCATGGACAACATTCCTCCAGGCTTTCCTGTCCTCTACCATCCTCTGGAGTCCATTTAAACTCATGCCTACTGCTTCAGTGACTCCATCCAGCCACCTCCTTCTCTGTCATCCCGTTCTTCTTTTGCCCTCAATCTTTCCCAGCATTAGGCTCTTCTCCAGTGAGTCCTTCCTTCTCATTAGGTGGCCAAAGTATTTCAGTTTCATCTTCAGGATCTGGCCTTCTAAAGAGCAGTCAGGGTTGATCTCCTCTAGAACTGATTTGTTTGTTTGCCTTGAAGTCCAAGGGACTTGCAGGAGTCTTCTCCAGCACCAGAGTTCAAAGGCCTCAATTCTTTGGCGCTCAACCTTTCTTATGGTCCAACCTTCACAGCCATACATTGCAACTGGGAAAACCATAGCTTTGACTATACGCACTTTTGTTGGCAGGGTGATGTCTCTGCATTTTAGTACGCTGTCTAGATTTTTCTTCCCCAGGAGCAAGCATCTTTTAATTTCTTGGCTGCAGTCCCCATTTGCGGTGATCTTGGAACCCAGGAAAATAAAATCTGTCACTACCTCCATTTCTTCTCCATCTATCTGCCAGGAATTGAGAGAGCCGGATGCCATGATTTTAGTTTTCTTAATGTTGAGTTTCAAGCCAGCTTTTGCACTCTCCTCCTTCACCCGCATCAAGAGGCTCTTTAGTTCCTCTTCACTTTCTGCCATTAGAGTGGTATCATCTGCATATCTGAGTTTGTTGATATTTCTTCCAGCAATCTTAATTCCAATTTTTGATTCATCTAACTCCACCTTTCTCACGATGTGGTCTGCATATAAGTTAAATAGGCAGGACGATAGTATACAGCCTTGCTGGACTCCTTTCCCAATTTTGAACCAATCAGTGGTTCCATGTCCAGTTCTCACTGTTGCTTCTTGACCCGCATACAGGTTTCTCAAGAGACAAATAAGATGGTCTGGTACTCCCATCTCTTTAAGAACTTGCCACAATTTGTTGTGATCCACACAATCAAAGGCTTTAGCATTGTCAGTGAAGCAGAAGTAGATGTTTTTCTGGAACTCCCTAGCTTTCTCCATGATCCAGCGTATGTTGGCAAATTGATCTCTAGTTCCTCTGCCTCTACGAAATCCTGCCTGTACTTCTGGTAGTTCTTGATCCACATACTGCTGGAGCCTAGCTTGTTGGATTTTAAGCATAACCTTACTAGCATGTGAAATGAGTGCAATGGTGTGATAGTTTAAACAGTCTTTGGCATTGCCTTTCTTTGGCATTGGAATGTAAACTGACCTTTTCCAATCCTGTGGCCATTGTTGAGTTTTCCAAATTTGCTGGCAAATTGGGTGTAGCACTTTTACTGCGTTGTCTTTTAAGATTTTGAATAGCTCAGCTGGAATACTGTCTCCTCCACTAGCTTTGTTGTTACTCAGATTTCCTAAGGCCCATTTGACTTCACATTCTAGGATGTCTGGCTCAAGGTCAGTGACCACCCCATCATGGTTATCAGGGATTTTAAGCTCATTCTTGTGTAGTTCTTCTGTGTAATATTGCCACCTCTTCTTAATCTCTTCTGCCTCTGTTAGGTCCCTGCCATTTTGGTCCTTTATCATGCCCATCTTTGCATGAAACGTTCCCTTCATATCTCCAATTTTTTTGAATAGATCTCTGGTCCTCCCTATTCTATTGTTTTATTTATTTATTTTTATTTGCATTTATATCCCGCCCTTCTCCGAAGACTCAGGGCGGCTTACACTATGTTAAGCAACAGTCTTCATCCATTTGTATATTATATACAAACTCAACTTATTGCTCCCAACAATCTGGGTCCTCATTTTACCTACCTTATAAAGGATGGAAGGCTAAGTCAACCTTGGGCCTGGTGGGACTTGAACCTGCAGTAATTGCAAGCAGCTGTGTTAATAACAGACTGTCTTAGCAGTCTGAGCCACCAGAGGCCCTGCACTATTTGCACTGTTCATTTAAGAATGCATTCTTATCTCTTCTAGCTGTTCTCTGGAATTCTGCATTCAACTGGGTGTATCTTTCTCTTTCTCCCTTGCCTTTCGCTTCCCTTCTTTCCTCAGCTATTTGCAGAGCTTCCTCAGACAGCCATATTGCTTTCTTGCCTTTCTTTTTCTTTGGGATGGTTTTAGTTGCTACCTCTTGTACAGTGTTGCGAACCTCTGTCCATAGTTCTTCAGGCACTCTGTCTATCAGATCTAATTCCTTAAATCTATTTGTCACCTCTACTATATATTCATCAGGGATATGATTTAGTTCAAAACTGAGTGGCCTGGTGCTTTTCCCTACTTTCTTTATTTAAGCCTAAATTTTGCAAGAAGCAGCTCATGATTTGAGCCACAGTCAGCTCCTAGTCTTGTTTTTACTGACTGTATAGAGCTTCTCTATCTTTGGCTGCAGAGCACATAGTCAGTCTGATTTCTGTGTTGACCATCTGGTGATGTCCATGTGTAGAGTTGTCTCTTAGGTTGTTGGAAAAGAGTGTTTGCTATGACCATCGTATTATCTTGACAGAATTCTATCAGCCTGTGCCCTGCTTCATTTTGTACTCCAAGGCCATACTTGCCTGTTATTCCAGTTATCTTTTGGCTTCCTACTTTAGCAGTCCAATTTCCCATGATGATAAGGACATCATTTTTTGGTGTTAATTCTATCAGGTGCTGTAGGGCTTCATAGAACCGGTCAATTTCATCTTCTTCAGCACCAATGGTTGGGGCATAGACTTGAACTACTGTGATATTGAATGGTTTGCCTTGGATTCGAACTGAGATCATTCTGTCATTTTGGGGATTGCTTTTCCTATTCTTTTATTGATTATGAAGGCTACTCCATTTCTTCTGAGGGATTCTTGCCCACAGTAGTATACCTGATGGTCATCTGAATTAAATTCACCCATTCCTGTCCACTTTAGTTCGCTGATTCCTAAGATGTCGATGTTCAGTCTTGTCATCTCTTGTTTGACCACGTCCAGCTTGCCTTGATTCATGGATCTTACATTCCAGGTTCCTATGGAGAAAAAATCTTTACAGCATTGGACTTTCCTTTCACCACCAGATACATCCACAGCTGAGCGTCCTTTCGGCTTTGGCCCAGTCGCTTCATCCTTTCTGGTGCTACTAGTACTAGACCTCCGTTCTTCCCCAGTAGCATATTGGACAACTTCCGACCTATATTATATTATATTACAGAAAATTTCACAGTAAGATCTTTATTTTAGCATCCAGTTTAACTCTAAATTCATTGGGCAGAGATTTTTTTTTCTTGCTAATTCCTTGTGAGTGCAATGTGTATGTTCTTGACTGCAAAATGGTTACGTTGGAGAACATGGAAATTGCTTTGTTGGCATAAGTTAAAGAACTAAGCTACAAATTTCAGCTTATATTCCAATGTAGACATTTCATTTATTAAAATAGAAAAGTGCATCATTTCAGATGATATACCTTTAATAGCAAGATCTTGTTTCTGTTTTTCTTTACCATGCACAATGTATCAGGCCCTGTAATTATAGATAACAAAACTAAAATGAACAGTGTGTTTCTAAATCTCTAATCATTAGCTGGTTCTACTAATTAATATAATGTATTCTCCGTTCAAGATAGAATATACTGTTTTCATGTCATAAAGTGATTTTTAGTAGCAAAGCACAGAGAGCTTGTTATCTGAGAGTTATCGTATTTTGTTCTACAGTCATTCCCCAAAATAAGTGAGCTGGTATATTAATTTTCATTCCATTATTTTAATATTCAAGTGTTATCAGTTAATATGTTTTAATATTAAGGTCCCTGCATAGCAATAGAAATTGTGGGAAATACTTTTAGCATTGGCAGTATAACTAATCTTAAATTTCTGTGTTGAATTGGAATTCTGCAAATCTGCTTTAGACTGGCTCTATTACAGTAAAAGGAAGATATTTTGCCTAGATCTGAAAATCTATAATTTGAATCTATATTCCAAAATGAATGCAGACTCCTGTTGGCTAAACAAGAAAATGTTCTATTAGGAAGTTTTAGAGTTTTTTAAACTGAATTTTAACTCAACTTTTTTAGAACCTGAGTTACAAAATTCTTACTCATCTAAATTGTAATAGAAGTAATCTAAACTACAGATGTTCTTAAAATAGTCTGACACTTCTGGTGAAATTACAATCAGATTAAGATTATATTAAAATGTACAAATTTATTTAATATTTCATTGCCATATACTTATGTATTTTTCTCAATATTAACAGGTTTTGTTTCGACTGAACTTCCTGGTTGTGGTGCTATGCATTGTAATGGATCGATCTTACCAATTCTATTACTTCGTTCCTCTAGTCACTTTCTGGTTTTTAATCATATATATTACATTAGCTCTATGGCCTCAAATTATCCTGAAAAAAGCCAATGGTAAATATTTCATTTTATACCAAAAAAACTGTTAACATAGCTAGCAATCACCATCTAATACTCAAATGTTTTCTGCCAGCATTTGAATATCTTAAAAACCATCTATTCATTTCTTGCTAAATAGGAATTTACTAAAATTGCTAAATAGGAATTTACTAAAAGTTATATATGTGGCTCTTTTTGTGCACAAAACAATTGTTTTCAGGTGGTCTTGGCCCAAACCTATATATATAGGTTTATGAAATAAAACAAGCTTCTTGCCTTAGATATAATTACCATAGAAAGAAGTAGTTGAAGGCTGTAGAAAATTCCAGTTAAAAGGTATCATTAGAGATGGTATGATCAGATTTTTTTTTAATTATTTCTTTTTGTCACAACAGTATACACAAACATTGTCATAAATAAAACAACATATCTTGAAGAATATATATATATATATATAAGTAAAAAAATATGCACCACTATATTAATTTGATATAATGAAGGGAACAATAGGACAGGTACGGTAGGCACTTTTGTGCTCTTATGCACGCCCCTTATAGTCCTCTTAGGAATGGGGTGAGGTCAATAGTAGACAGTTTTTGGTTAAAGATTTTGGGATTTTGAGTAGAGACTATGGAGTCAGGTAATGAGTTCCAAGCATTAACAACTCTGTTACAGAAGTCATATTTTCTGCAATCAAGTTTGAAGCAGTTGACATTAAGCTTGAATCTATTTTTTGCTCTTGTAATATTGCGATTGAAGCTGAAGTAATTGTTGATGGTTGTGATGATTGTCTGGAGGGAAAGTGCTGGGAAGATTGGAAATGGGAGGTGGGGAGGGGATCTGACAGATGATGCACTACAGAAAGTAGGCAGCATGCACACAGTGCTCTCTTACAGCTCAATATACAGTTGTCCAAATCTTACCAGAAAGAGAGTTATTCAATGTACTGACCTACTCACAGGATTTACATAATGTTGTTTACTATATTAAAAATAATAAGGAATTTTTCTCTAAAAATGAATACTAATTTCTCTTCATTGTTGCTTTTCTACAGGTAGTTTCTTCTGGCATTCTGGCTTGCTGTTAAAATTAGGATTCCTGTTTGTCTGCATTTATTTTTTAGCATACTCTGAGGTTTGTATTGAACTTTAAGTATGGTAGAATACAAATTTCCACCTATAATTAACATTTAAGAGAAAGAATTCACAATGTTGGAACAGGCAAGGTAACAATCTAGTGTGTCTGAAAGGAACAGGGTATTTTTGTTGAAAACAATTAATATGCTTTTGGCTCTGTGGTAATGCATTAACCATTTAATGACAATTTGGGTGTTGAAATGCCTGACAATCCAAAAGCGTGCATCTATTTTCATAATGCACATTAATTAGTCTATGCTCTTTAATTATGGAGGGAGGGTGTTAGATACTTAGTTTTAAGAACTTTTATGTTTTTATTTTTCTGCATTTACTGTTGGTAAGCATGGTGGTAGAATATTAGGAACAATAATGTTCTAAAGAGAAGTCAAGGGAAAGAATATTTGGATGTTTTATGAAGGATATGTGTGTGTGTGCACACACAAAGAAGCAAACAAAGAAAACAAAGTACATTCTGAAACAACTACAAGAATTGCCAAACAAACCAAAGCCTACCATGGAGCTTATGGACTTATGAACTGTACTGAACTTTTCAGTATTTCTGGATAAATATGACCCAAAATTATCTATTCTTTATATGTCCTAAATCAATAAGTATAATTTTTGACCCAATTCTTTAATTGGGTTCTCTTTATCTAGTTTTAGGACTTGCATGGAAAATATATCATATTTATGCAAAAAAGATTTTTAGAAAGGTTCACAAATGTTTAAAATTGTACATAGATAATTGTGTATAGATAATTTAACTTAATTCCAAAAAATATTAGAAAGTTTTTGTAATAAAAATTTACACTTCTGGAAACACAGCTGAAGAATGAGTTGTATATATTTTTCATGTTTGAAACACATGCTTTATGTTGTGTTGTTACATAATACAATAATTTACTTAGGCATGCAGACATTGTTATTTACCAAATGCTACACTATTTGCAGATATGTACAATAGGAGTTTTACATACATATATGGATGTCCATGGAGACATATTACAAGTAGTCCTCTTACAACAGTTCATTTAATGACTGTTTAAAATTATAACGGCACTAAAAAAAAGATTTATGACTTTTTTTACACTTACGACTGTTATTTATTTATTTATTTATAATTACATTTTTATACCGCACCATCTCCCGAAAGACTCAGGGCGGTGTACAGCCAATATTAAAATACACATAACACTATGATATAAATATAATAAATAAACACTATTTAAAAACAATTTAAAAACAAATATTTAGTGGCCGAATCACTAAAACGAAGACCGATTAAAAACCCATTAAAATTTCGCTAAAATACATTCTTAGGCTAGTCCCGCTCGGTGAAATAATAAAGTCTTTAGTTCACGCTTGAAGGCCCGGAGGTCGGGGAGTTGGCGTAACCCCGGAGGTAACTCGTTCCATAGGGCTGGTGCTGCCACAGAGAAGGCCCTCCCCCTGGGGGCCGCCAACCTACATTGTTTGGTCGACGGCACCCTGAGGAGGCCCGCTCTGTGGGAGCACACAGGTCGTTGGGAGGCAATCGGTGGCAGAAGGCAGTCTCGCAAATACCCCGGTCCTAAGCCATGGAGCGCTTTAAAGGTGATAACCAGCACCTTGAATTGCACCCGGAAAGCTACCGGCAGCCAGTGCAGCCAATGTTATAACATTCCTATGGTTACATGATCAAAATTCAAATACTTGGAAACTGCCTCATATTTATAACAGTTGCTGTGGCCCAGGATAATATGATTACCCTTACCCACCTTCTGACAAGCAGAGTCAACGGGGAAACCAAATTCATTCAATAACTGTGTTACTCACTTAACATTGCAGTGATTCATTTAACAACTGTAGCAAGAAACAACATTCACTTAAAAATGTCTCACTTAGCAAAAGAAATTTTGGGCTCAATTTATTCGAGGACTACCTGGACATATAAATCCATACACAGATGGATGTCTATGGAGAGCAGGGAATATTAATGATGAAACTTGTATGATGACATCACTGCAAGTGTATCCTTTTGATGACATAGCTTGCGGATGTTGCTGGCTGTATACTACCATTTTTTTTAGCATTCCATTTCATAATTAGCCTTTTAATTAATCATTAATCATGTAATTAATCATCCTGATTTTTAGTACAGTAAATATGCTGTTGAGTAGGCAAAGGTCTTGAGCCTATTAAGGACATGGGAATTCAGCCTTATATGTATGCATACTGTATGATTAATCTTAAAATACTATTTCCTTTTCAAAGAACCAATTATTGTACTAATAGTTTTAGCTATGTAATTAAACTAAGACTTGGAAAGTGAATGGGTTAATATATTCCCTCTTAGTCTGACAGATTTGGAGCACTTTTGCAAGGAAGCTTAGGCAAAGATTCCTAAGGCAAAATGTGCCATGGTCATAGGCTCCTACTCCAAAAGATTGAATCTTGTCATAAAATCAAAAGTTTCAACAAAGTATTAGTTTAAGAGTGTGCACACTTATGCAACCTGGTTATTGTATGTTTTCATTATTTTTTCCCCTAAAAAGACTTAAATCTAATTTTTTAATTGTACAGATTATGTGTTATATTAAATGTGAGGGGAAATCTGAAATGATTTATGTTGGTCTTAATTTTTTACATCTTGAAAATCTTAATGAGTGTGGACCTTTTATATCAACAGCATGATGAAGTATGGAATCTTGTATTTTCATCTAAATATATTTCTCCTCATGAAATTATTTGCATCAGATGACCTAGTATCGTAACATAGCTGTTGTGTATATATATGTTTGTTTCTTACAGGATCTGTTTGAAAAGGTTTTTTCTATATGGCCATTGTCCATGTTTTTTGAACTAAATGGGAGCGTCTATGAATGGTGGTTTAGATGGAAATTAGATCGATATGTATGTATTTTTTAATTTTTTCATATATATTTTAATGTGATTTTACTATAGCTATGTTCTTGTTATGTTTGAATTATAATTTCAGTTTCAAAGCAAAATAAAATTTTAAAAAGGGAACAGAAATTTAATGTTGTTCCAAATATAATATTAAATTAGTTTGCTAAATGCTGAATAAAACAATATTCTTTTTTTTTTACAGGTTGTTTTCCACGGAATGTTGTTTGCTTTCATTTATCTAACTTTTCAGAAACGACAGGTCCTCTCAGAAGGAAAGGGAGAGCCACTCTTTCCTACCAAAGTTTCAAATATTTTCTTATTTATTTCAGTAGTGTGTTTTTTGGTAAGTTTCCGAACAGCTAAATACTGTTTTTATTAAATTGGAGGCTTAAGTGACATGTGCTCAAGAATGTCTGCTAATAGACTTTTGCCTGGACAATTAGTGTTTTAAATTTGAATGGTTACAAGGATATTTATCTTACGGGTGAATGCAATATCTGTTTTCATAAATAGTTGAAAAAATAATTGCTTTATTTGGCTCATAACTTTGTTTTATATTTGTAGACATATTCCATCTGGGCAAGCAGTTGTAAGAATAAAACTGAATGTAATGAAATGCATCCTTCTGTTTCAGTTGTGCAGGTAAATTATATTCTCTGCCATATCTATGATTAAATTGACACACATCGCTAATTGACACACATAGCTAATAAAGCATAAAGTATTATATTTTGTAAAGCAAATTTGAACTTGTATTCACAAAGAAGAGAGGAGAGCCAAATTAATTCCCACAGTAATTAAGCATTTTGTTGATAAGTGGAGCAGGGATCCCTAACCCTCAGGCTGCAGACTAGTACAGACTGTACTAGTCTGTGAGCCGTTGGGAACCAGGCCATGCAAATGGTTGGCAAGCACACAAAACTTTATTTGTGCATGCACGGGAGCTAGATTGCATGCGTGAAACCCTCCCCTCTTCCACCCCTACTGCTGCTTTGGAACTGGAAAGGTTGGGGACCGCTGTAGTGGAGTATATAGCTGTTATACATATTTATAACAGACATTCCTGGTTAATTTTGCTTTCATTAGACATAAATTATGGATTCTACCACTTAAATACTTCTAATCAGAGATGTGCGAAATGAAACATTTTAGCAGTGGAATATTCAGTACTTTCTCATGAAATTTTATATTTATTCCCAAGAGCATGTCAAGTTTTTACATTCTTCATGTGGCTCTGCAAAATAATCATCTGGAATATCATCTATGATGAATGTACTTCTGGAAAAGCACAAATCATATCCATAATGCCAGTATTGGTGTATTCCAGGGCTAAATGAAATATAATGAAAAAGTGCATATCCCTGCTTTCAGTTTTCTCACAACTATACAGAAAAACATTTTGGATTTAAGACTTTTTTTCTTTTTAATTAAGCCTGGTAGACATTGGCATAGGATTCTTTGGGATATCTAGTAAATTTTGGTTGTAAATTTATTGTTGATATCATGAAAACCTCAAGAAGTATGTAGTCTACTCTAGCAAAATAACCATGCATATACTCACCATGGCCTGAATTTAGCAATTTGTTGGAACTCAACTTATGACTAATAGATCCTCATTTTTGAGGAAAGTATTTGTAAAGATATTCAGGTGTGGGTTGTTATTTTTGTACATGATAAAATTTAGCAGTTTGCTTATTCCTTGGTAATTTTCATGTTAACAGAATTTGAATTTCTTATACCATCGGTTGGTTGTGTAACCTAACTGCATAGCATAAACTGACTATATTTTTTTACATGGTACTTTGTTTTTGTCTTTCAGATTTTAGCTTTCATCCTAATTAGGAATATACCTGGCTATGTTCGTTCAGTATACAGTTCATTTTTTGCATGGTTTGGCAGAATTTCTCTTGAGGCAAGTAGCATCACATAGTTCTAGTTTTAAAACTGAAACATCTAAATTAGGTGTAATAAGAATAGAATAGAATAGAATAGAATAGAATAGAATAGAATAGAATAGAATAGAATAGAATAGAATAGAATAGAATTTATTGGCCAAGTGTGATTGGACACACAAGGAATTTGTTTTGGTGCATATGCTCTCAGTGTATATAAAAGAAAGAAAAATACCTTCATCAAGTTACAACATTTACAACACAAATGATGGTCATAGGGTACAATTTAACCCTTAATGATAGCAGCAAAAAGTTACAGTCATATATTAATTCATTAATGTATGATTGTATTACTAATTATTAATTATTATAATTATTTATAATAATACATAAATAATATATAAATAATAATTTATAATTATAATTATTAATGTATGACTGTATGTATGACTGAATTCATTAATAAAGCATCATATAGCAAGCATGTGAGCCCCCCCAAAATCTGGATTGTGTTCTATATTGACTTTAAAATACTCCTCCTGGATTGTAATTTTTAATGTGGTGCAAAATGAAGTAAAGTTAAATAGAATTAAATGCAAATTCATGTTTTACTTGCCTGTTACCATATCTTTACCTGGTATCTCATTTCATTGTTTTGACCCCTGATACTTTTCTAAAAACGAAGTATAACCATCAGGCCTTGCAACCACATGGACAATTGTGGAAAGATGGGCAGTTTTGAAAGGAGTGTCATGTAGTAGTTTAACATAAGTAGCACTAGGATACTCGTGTTAAAAACCTACCATTAGGCATCCAAGCGTCCTGAATGACTTGGCTGATGCTTCATTCTGTCATTGCAACAGACGTTACCACATGGCTTATGTGGTGAAAATCACAGAAGAGAATGTTATTGGGTTGCGTTGACACAACATATATATAGCAAAAGCAATACCACTTAGACTTGTTTACTGCTTCATAGTACTTTACAGCTTTCTCTAAATGGTGTAGAGTTCGCATATTGCCCCCAGCAGTCTAAATCCTCATTTTACCAACCTCAGAAGGATGGAAGGCTGGTCAGGATCAAACTGCTGGCAATCAGCAGAATTAGCCTGCAATGCTGAATGCTAAGGGCAGTGTTACAACACCACACAGTGGTGACATTAATTTATGATTTTTCCCCATTTGTACAAAAGAATTTAGATTTGATATTCACTGTGAATAAAGAAAGCAATTTATATTCCAGCTTGAATAAAAGTCACCAAGTTACTAGAGGGAGTTTGCTTTTTTATCAGTTGGTGGCGTGGAGATGATGCTTTACTGCTGTAGACATAATCTGTTTCACTAAGCTTACAGTATATAGTAACAGTCCATGTGTTCAGATGTCTTACAGTATCACATAGTTCTAATTCTTGTTATATTTTCTTTCCAGCTCTTCATCTGTCAGTATCACATCTGGCTGGCAGCAGATACAAAAGGAATCTTGGTCCTTATTCCAGGAACCCCCATGCTCAATATTATTGTCAGCACTTTTATATTTGTCTGTGTGGCTCATGAAATTTCCCAGATCACAAACGATCTTGCACAGATTGTTGTTCCAAAAGATAATGTAATGCTGTTGAAGAGATTAATATGGGCATGTGTGTTTTTCTCCGGATTTCTCTTTTTATCATCTTTTCAAAAACAGTAAAGGTGGTAACTTCCACAAAATCCTTCATTCATTGCTTCCGCTTCATTTTATATCTCCTGAATCAAATTAAAATCAGCTGGAATTACATCCTCTCTCAATTTTGCTTCTGTTCCTGGGGAGCAGAAGAAAAAGAAACATAGGAAGTACACTAAACATGTATATGTTGCCTAAGGATAACATCTGTTCAGGAAAATAGGAATGCATTATATACAACTGTATGGAGAGAGAAAAATTGATTTTTCTGGAGAATTATTCTGTTTACAAACCTTTCTAAAATTAATGTAACAATCAAGCAAAATGAGTTCAGCTAAAGGCATTTAAGACTTTTTCTGGAAGCATTTCTTAAAATGATTAATAATTATTTACATCCACTGTATGGAAAAACAAAACTGCTTATGCTGCAACAAATTACATAACCCACCTCTTGATGGCATTTTGAATTCTTGGAATCAGATAGAGAAATAATTGAAGACCAGAAGGCTTCAACAGAGTACTGCATAGAATCTGGGAACAAAATGTCTGTAGTGATTTATTTAAATTTCTGGGTATATCTATTATTTCTGGGGAACTTCTCAAGAACTGAGGAATAAAAAGACACTGAAATATAATCTTAATGTTTACAAACTGAATTTCAGTTCAGTAGATCTTCAGCCAATTTCTCTGCATTTAATGATTGACATTCACTTTGAATATTTTGAGCAGTCTTATTTTTCTTCCACTATTTATTTTTAAATCAGTATTTTCAAGTCTCTTTAGTTTCAAATGTTAATTGGAAATTTAATATTTCCTGTGATTTTCCTTTGAATTCCCCTTTCCATATGCTGCTGAGTTACATTTCACTTCAGTTTTTCTTTTTCTTTTCATGAAAATAATTTCATTGGAACCAGATAACTTTATCTGACACACTTCTTCAAACAAGTTGGGCATTTAGCTGTGATTGTTCTGTGATTTCTGTAATAATTACTTTTTGGCTTGGGAGAAAGTTTTTTTATTCAGAATTTGCATGGACTGCATGAGAAGGACAAAAAAATTACCTCCTCAAATATAGGAATTTCAAAGCTATTTTACCAATCACTGTTTTAAAAGGGCTATGAAGCTGTTGTCATTTCTTTTTGAAATTAATCATGCACAACCCCATACAAAATAGGTAGTTCAGGAATAGTATTATAAGGTTATGAAACACAAAATGCTTCATTATGTTCTACATATACCCTTCAAATTCCATTAATATTTAGCTATATTCTCATAGTATTTCTGTTCCTATTCCTAAGCATGCTGTG
This sequence comes from Ahaetulla prasina, assembly GCF_028640845.1. Classification (NCBI taxonomy): domain Eukaryota; kingdom Metazoa; phylum Chordata; class Lepidosauria; order Squamata; family Colubridae; genus Ahaetulla; species Ahaetulla prasina. The sequence goes on along the minus strand of NC_080542.1, from coordinate 115,467,949 downwards.
CAGCTAATTAAATACTGTATATAGTAATAGAATTTGAAGGAAATAGTGTGGCTTAAACTGAAAAAAATAAGTGGAATATGCCAATTCTGATATTTTAATTCTGGCAATTTGGAGTGTATTCCTGGGCAATTTGTAGTCAAAAGAAGTATTATCAAGCATACTAACATTTGAGTGGAATATGTAGATTCTAAGTTGCATATTCATATTAAAATTTCAGAATTTTTAAAACCTATCCATTGGCTTTCTGTCAGTATCAGCTTCAGCACTAATTTTAAGAACTGGAGGTTTATAGTGAAATGGTGTGTGTAATCTACATATTTTTTATTGTTTTTTTGGCATTGAAAACTAAAGAGCATTTCGAGGTGCTTAGGGAAAGTTGTTTGGCAAAGGAATGTCTGCCTTTTAAAAAAAAGTAACACCTTAGGAGGTATGTGTATGGTATGTTCATTGGGGACTTAGCTTTGGTATCAGCTGCAACATGTCCCTAATATGTCTGCATGTTGCATCCAGTTAGCACTTGAAGAATGAATAGACAGTATTGTTTTCTATGCATATGTGCAATTATAGGGCTTTTTTATTTATTAGTGTGTTTTGATGTATGGAATTAGGAACTCGTAATTTCCATTGTAATAGATTATACTAAACAATGGGAAAGGAGAAGAGGAAATCCCACTAAATAATAATAGGAATAATAATAGGTTTCAAACTGTTAAATGTTTGTAACATTAGCTTCTTGTGCAAGTCCTGTGTTTATTTGACCGTTTATTTCAAAAGGTGTGAAAAGTTCTGTTTTACCATTAATGATTTGCATTTTTTTTCTTCAGTTTTGTTTATCATGGATGTAATAGCTGGCAAGTCAGGAGTTGAATGTACAAATGAGATCCAGTAAGAATTTTTGTTGGGATGGGAGTGTTTGTTATGTTATAATCTAAGTACTATAGATATTTTATTTATCTGTTGTACAGATTTGGTTAAAGATTATTTTTTAAGTTTGAAATATTGCACTTGTTTGCTATATATTTTTTAAAGAATATATTTCAAAGTTATGTGAAAAATATGAAGTAATTTAAGGTTTAAATAAATGTGGTGTGCTTATTTTTGTACTAAAGGAGCATCAGTTAAGTAAAGGAGTGTTATGTGTATGTGTGTCTTTTTTTAAAAAAAAAAATTTCTGAAGTTTAAAAAAAATTCCTGTCTTATATTGACATAAAATACATGAAAATACTACTATATTACTCGTACAATTCTTACACAAATTATTGCAAATATATTGTTAAAAATAGATCCTTTAATAAAAGGATCCAGTAAAAAACAGGATCTCACTAATAGTTGTTTTGCTGTATATAATTTACAATTACTGTGTATCAGGTTTGCGGAAAAGGAAAATTACCTTGAATTCATAAAAAAACTAGAGGGGGGGACGACAAGGACAGTAAGGAACTGCATTTTGATATGATGTTTCAATTAGGTCATGTTACACAAAAAAATGAAATGGTTTGAATGTTATGTTGGAACAAAGCTTGAAATATCTTGAATATTTCATGTTTAGAAAACATCTACTCCTTTGTTTGCTCCTCATAGCTATAGGAGCAAGAATGGTAATTGTGCAAAGTATTGTACAATCACAAATTGTGCAAAACTTTGTTACTTAAATTTGCTTGAAATAAATGTAAATATTAAACTACATCCCCACATCCTGAAAAACTATGTCCCCACATCCTGAAAAAATAGCTCTACTTTCACACACTGAGAACTGCTTTAGAATCTAAACCCTTCTTTAACAAAGAATAAAGGATCTTTTCACATTCTTCAACAAATCCTCAGGTGACTTGCCCAGATCATAGAACAGAGTGAATTTATCATCACAAATTTTATGATGTTTCCATTAGTCAGTTTTGTGTGGTTGTTAACAATAAAATAATCTTTAGTAAAATTCGTCACAGGGTAAGATGGTTAAAATGGCTGCCCAGTCACTGTTGAGATCAATTGCCTGCTTAAAGAAACAGGAATCTTCAAGCTTTCTGGGACGCCAAGAACTTGAAAACCTGGCTTTGCCAGTTTGCCCTGGAGATTCCAATGGGGACCGCCACTCAGGAGGTGATTGATAGATTAACAACAGATCCTACCTCCCCTCTTCTCATCCTACTCTCCTCCCCCATCTTTTAATTATAGTTAATAATTTGTACTTTTTTAGTGCTTTATTTTTTATTACATTCATGTTTTTGTATTTTTTTTAATACTGTAAGGTGCCCAGAATCATGTCGTGAGATGTGTGGCATTCAATAAATAATTAAGTGTATATCTCAGTTGTGGATCTTCATTTCTTGATCCATCTTTCTTAAATCAGCGGTGGTATATTTTTCTGCATTTTATTATTTGCAATTCTGTTTTCCAATTTTCAACATTACTTTATCACTGCATTCTCAAGGGATGCAAGAGAGTTCTCTCTCACCATTCACCTGTAATTTTTGGAATAATAATTGATCTGTTCCAGAATCCTTTACTCAGCAGATCAAATTTGTTTAGCAATTAGATGCCTATTGCTTCAGTTAATATTTGGAAACTGCAACAATTGAATATGAAAAGATATCTCTAAAATTTGATGAAGAAACTATATGAGAGTAAGGCAAGTTCCTAGAATACATTATGCAAAAAGATTTCTTCCCAAGATGTCATGAGGTTTAAAGATGGGACCTCATTGTTTTGTATGGATGAGTAGGTAGGTGCTCAGGGGCAGCACCATCAGTATCTTATTGGACAAAATCAACTCATTCAATATTCAGAATCTTCAATTTATTAAGAATATATATTTTCAGTTGGGGAGAAGTCATTAGGAATTAGAAATATTTAGCAAATTGCAATTTAAAAAAACTTCATTAAACTAGATATAGCTGGAGTAATGAAAAATAATGCTAAAGAAATTCATTTTCATTCTAAAAATACAGTATGGAATAATAGCACAGAGGAAATCAATATTAGTGCCAAGAATATAATTTATTCTTAATTAACATCTAGTATTAGTAGCTTTCTGATTTAACAATTTCCATATACAAAGCATGGCAGAAAAAGAATTACGCTTAGTTCAAAATTTCCTGCAAAATGACTCCATTAAATTAAAATGCAACATGCTTTAACTTCACTTTTTAGTTTTCTAACAAAACTTTAACATGTATACTGGACATTTTTACAAAGTACAAAAGAATACTTTAACAATATCTAGTTGAAATAATGAATAGCTGAGTGCCTTATAAATGTTTTAATTAACTAATATAAAAATTAGTATTTTACAAATTTGTTGAAAATATCCGAAGTATAAAAAGATACAGTACATATAACAATATGGAAATGATATTATTTGACATTAGAATATTCTCTAGGCATGCATTAGAAACATTCATGTGTCAATGGAGCAGATAAGGAAATGAAATCTTGTATTGGTGTTTGATTTAATTACAAATTAATTGCTTCTGTAAATTTTCTTTCCTCAGGGATACCATTTACCTGGAAATGACAATTTATAAGTGTATTAGATTTCAGAAGTTAATATAGTTTTAAATTATAGGATAATGGTGATGAATCTGGACCAGATTTAATAAGCAACTGATATATTGAACTTGTTCTGCATAAAGTTAAAATAGTAATATTTGGAATGCATACAAATAAAGACAAAAGGACAAAATAAACAAGGATGGAATTTGTAGTTCTTCAGGTGTTTCTGAACTATGGTTCCCAGCACCTCTTATTACTGGTCATGTTGCCTGCAATTGCTGGAAACTAGATTAGTAACACAAGGAGAGCTTAGATTCTTCTTTTATCACTGTTTTTCACCAGGTAGGAAAAAAAAAGCGATACTAAGGTCATACTTGCCTCCAATCTTTGAAATGTTGTCATGCGAAATTCTCCTTTAGTTCCCGAAAGCAGTAATAAAAATAAATAAATTGAATACAGATCTCCTACAGATGAATTCCTGTCATAATTTTCCAGAGGGATGGCCTTGAAAGTTTTTTGCAGCAAAAACTAGAGTGTTGTGGCACCTTGAAGACTGATGAACACTTTACAGCAGCATAGATTTTTGAGTTTAATATCAATTTATCAGTTATATGAAGTATCCAACACTGATGATTACCAAGCCAATTAATTGCCTGAAATGGATTATACTGTGTAAAAGTTTAGCATAAATTACTTTTTAAAATGCTGCTCAATTTCTTCTTCCTAAGTGAATCTTCTATCTAGTTTTTGCCATTTATGAAGCATGTGCAAAATGTTTCACATAAACCTTTACTTGAGCACAGCTAGATTCAGGTAATTTTCCCAAACTGAAATTGAGATGTTTTCCTTCATGCGTAGGATGAAATGGAGCTGTTTTGTTCCAGGGGAAGAGAAATCCCATAAATATAGTTCAGAAGATATGGGGAGGGAGAAAAGGGAAGGCATTCACAAGATCAAGAGAGTGAACAAGCTGATGGAATATTTGCCATATTGGGATATTCGGTGCAGTTGAAAGGAGAGAGGGAGCGTGCTAGTGGGATAGGGGTTGGTGAGACGTTGGCAGCCACTCAAGACGAATTGGTGAGTTGAATGTGACAACTGGGACACACAGAGACAAAAGATGAGGTGATTTGCACCAATATTGCACTTATCTGGATTTTGTTTTGTCCAAATCCTTGAAAACTCAAATGTTCCAGGTTTTGGTTTTGCCAAGTCATACCTGACCTGAAATGGTTCAAATGAACCTCCAGGTTCAAAATAAAAACATTTTTCTTGTGGTCTGCATATGCCAAAACTTAATTTATTTGCCTGTTTGCCTGCCTCCAATTTTTAGACAGAAATTAGAAACAACCAACAGTTCTATGTTAACGTAACTGCATTTAAATGCATTTTGATAAATTTCCCCATCTCTTCTCATTCTGCTCTGTGAATGATGGTCCAAGAACTAATCCAATACTAGATTAAAGGAAAAATAAGACTGCAATAAGTGTACAGTAATAGGGTTCTGCAAAATCTCCCGCATAATTTATTCATGCAATGTGTAGCCCATTTTGGATTCTCTGTTGGTGAACTGAAACATACACTTCTGTTGCAGACAAATCCAGGGCAGGACTGGTTGAATCTGGATGCAGTCCACAATTTTTGAGTGTTCTCTTCTGTTCTAGCTATATAGTTAGATGTTATGCTATCTTTCTTTTGGGTGTTAAACTGTTACATTTTTAATGCTTGTTTGGACAGGAGGAAATAGTTTTGTCTCTATTTGTCCTGGTTTAAGTTGGATGATGAGGTGAACTGGCTGGAGCTTTGGAGAAAAACAATAGGCATTAGAGTGTATGGTACAACAAGGGAGTCTTTCTGGATTTAACCATCCTTAAACAGATCATGACAAAAGGGTGAACTTTGTAGTTCAACCTTTGTAGAAGAATTGCTACAAGGGATATTGACTAGACTAGGCTGGGTTTTTTCTTCAAAGGGGTGATGTTCTCTGGCCAGCAGCAGACCAGGCAGCCCAGGCAGAAAAAAAAAAGTGGATTGTTTTTTCTATCATACTTTGCTTTGGCTGCCCAGAAAGTATGCTACTGCTGTTTCTTGTACAGATTCTTTCATGAAAATTGGACTCTCAAGTTGGTGAATTAATATCCTATGGTTTTCAAATGATAAGCTGATGTAATGTTGAAATTGCATTAAAGATGTGTGTTCATGCATATGTACTACTATTCACAGACAAGACATGAAAACACAAAAAGTACCAGTACTGATTGCTTTGGTTAACCTGCTAACTTAGATGATTCAATGTATGTGCATTCTTAGTTCCACTTGGGGTTGAAATTCTAGAGTCTTTGTATATGTAAGTGCTTTCACCTTCAAAGATATTTTGGAATCTCCACAATCCACAAAATGATATTCTCAGCTAAACTCAACAAGACATCATCAATGTATTCAATTTTTGCTATTACTGTTATTATTGCTGCTGTGAACCCAACCTATATGGTTCCTAGAACTGGGTATTCTACAGATCAGCGTAGAACACACGACTTGTTCTGAATCCCATTATTTTCTAGAAATAGAGCATCCAAAACCATTTTTGTGTTTCATTTAACCAAACTAGGAAGAAACAACTCCTTACAAATTTTGTTTAATCTGAACTACAGTTATATTGAAATGTGTTTGTCATAACTTCTGGCACACAGTATTTTGTATGACTCCATACATTTTCCATTTTGTGTTAATTTCATTCCTTTATAACCTGGCTCATTTATTTTTATTTAAAAAACATAAAAATCACCTTCTGTTTGCTGCTGAGGAATCTGAGTCTGATGAGGCAGGTTCCTATAAATAATAATTTTAAAAACTTTTAATATGCTATTATGTTTGTAAACAATAAATGCCATTGTTCTGCCTTGTTATGTAATTTAGAATTCATAAAAATAAGAATGTAAAATGAGTGCATTTATTTTCACTGCAAGGTGGTTACAGTAGCAGTTTTCCTTTATATGGCAAAAAATAAATGATATTACGTGTAAAAGAACATTAAATACGTATTTCAGAAAATAACCTGATCGTAATCCTCCAAACAGAAAAGATATTGTACAATTATTTGCTAATTGGGATTTATAAAAATGACATTTTGAGTCATTTTGGATATAATACCTGCTTTTATAAAGCAAAAATAAAGTTCTTTCAAAAGTGAGGAAGTCTTATGCTCTTGTGATCATTCTGCTGTCCTTTGCATTTCTTTTGGTCTATTATTTGCATATCATTTTTCTCTTTATCAACATATCAATATTTGCCAGCTGCCAAGATATATATGCCAAATAACCCTATATCTTATGTATTTGTATTTGTATTTGTATTTTAAAGGCAATTTCTCCCAAATTTTTAGTTTTTATGATGCCAGAATTTTCTACAAACAGAAATTGTAAAATACTATCACCCATCTCCCATTAAAACTAGGATCAACTGCCCTCTAGCTATTCAAGATAAGGGTCATTCTACTTGTAGGCAATAAGTAACTTTAATTTTACAAAATACCTATAGCTATCTGTTGAAGAAGACTTCTTAAAATCCCTTAGGCAGTCAAGAAAACACACAAATGGGTCAACAAACAATTCACCCTAATTTTTCATTCAAGGACCAGACTATCCTACTTCAGATACATTATGTGATGACCTAGCACTCTGCAGAAGGATCTAATGCTGCAAAGGTGGACAAAAAAGACAAGAAAAAGATGACCAGGTGCAAGGTGGATAGTCTTAGTTACAGTAACATTGAATGCACGCTTGGAAATCTTGAATGATGGTGTTAGGGACAGTTCATCATAGAGAAAACTTATTAGATTCTTAGGAATCTACACCAACTTAATAAATAAATCATCTAAGCTTATTAATTTATAATTTTAAGAAATGTTTTGTTTCTGGACTTCTGCTAAAAAATCACTAGATGGAATTTATTATCACAAAATGGGACATATTTATATTTAATATTGCCGCTATTGCCTCTCAATAAACCTAACCTTTAGATCTATAAATGCCAAAAATGACCTGCTAAAGCTGGTTCTATGAAGCACACAATGGACAATTCTTGATATATCATTCAAGGTTCTGAAATATCTGAAACCTTTGGAGCAACTTATGCTTAATATGCTACATATAAAATTTTAATGAGCATAATTAAAGCTGCTCTTCCCAGAATATCTTTCCACTAAATCATATTTCATTTTCCATCTTGTACTCATTTTGATCATTGTCCCCCATTACTAACATGCATGATTGTTGTGCAGCAGTGGTGGTGCTACCGCAAATCAAAGAATAAATCACACTTGTTTTAAGACATTAACTAGTCAGACATCATATACCATAGATATGCTATCTAAGCTCAAACTGCCCAAGGAGCTGCTGATTCAGTTCTACAGAAGAATTATTGAGTCTGTCATTTGCACCTCTATAACTGTCTGGTTCGATTCTGCAACCCAACAAGAAAGACACAGACTTCAGAGGATAATTAGAACTGCAGAAAAAATAATTGCTACCAACCTGCCTTCCATTGAGGACCTGTATACTGCACGAATCAAGAAGAGGGCCTTCCGGTTTGGCTCCGCTTCGTGCAGAAAGCAGCTATGATTTAGCTGCTAACTCCCTAGTCTGTAAAGCTGTTAGGACATCATAAATCTGAGTCCAACAGCTTGGATTCTTTCCTTCGGGCGAAGGAGGAAAGTTGAGCAATTAGGTTCGAGGTTGAGATGCCCTAATAAGCTTTTAAAGCTGGTGGGAAGTTCTCCTTCTATAACCTGATGAGCTCCTGGCTAGGAGAGGCATTTGCCTTCATGGCGAACAAACGAAGCGTCCAATCTCCACGACAGGAATTGATTTAATGATGGATTGGAACGTGGATGGAGCAAAAACTGGAGTTCTAACACCTGTTTGTAAGAAGATTGTGAAACCCTGAGGATTTATTGGCTGTGAAGATAGGAGAGAAGAAAGCAAATGGCGGTTTTGTGGAATGTGTGCTCTGAAAACGAAAGTAGAAATGCTTACTAACAGCTAGTGTTGAAATAGAAGAAAGAAGATACATAGAAATATACTGACTAAACGGAAGATATGAGAATTTTATGATTTATATTTTTTTTTTCTTTTTTGGGGGGACTGACTAATTGGAAGAAATGAGAATCTTATGATTTATATTTTTTCATCTTCCTTGGGACTATAGTGATTTAGAAGATAGGTTTTTTTTTAAATTTCCTTTTAAAATTTTTTGTCTTTCTCTTTTTTGGTCTATTATTAAGCTATTCCTTTTTTTTTTAAATGGCTTTTAAGCAAATAGTGCCAAAAGTTATTAAAAACTTTGAAATTTCAGCTGAAATTTCTTCAGCTCAGATTCAAAAATTAAAAGAAGAAATCAAAAAGGAAATAAGAAATTTTTTACAGGATTTTTTGGAGAGTCATTTTTTAGAAATAGATCAAAAATTTGATGAAATAGAGAAAGAGATGTTGGATTTTAAGGAAGTGGTGGAAGAGCAGAAGAGGGAAATGAAAATGGTAAAGGATGCAATTGCGCAAATATTAAGTTCTTGTATTCAGATGCAGGATGATCTTGCAGAATTTAATAAAGCTAATTTAGAGCTGCAAAGGAAAATAGAAGATATTCAAAAAAATCAAAACAATTGGAACTTAGATAATAAGATGGAAGATTTAAAGGCAAAGGTAGATAGGGCAGATGAAGAAAGAGTAATATTACAATATAGCTTAATGGAATATGCTATAAGGGTGAGGGGGTTGAAACAAAACAGGAAGGAAAATTTAAAGGAGATTTTTACGCAAGCCTTTGCACAGATAAAGGGTGTGGAGCCAGAAGATTTTGAGATTAATATTGAAAGAATTTATCGTGTTAATTCTTGGTGGGCAAGACAAAATAGAGTACCTAGGGATGTGGTTATTTATTTTACAACTAAAAAGGTTAGATATGAAATTTTGCAAGCCTTTTATAAAAATAAATTTCAGATATTGGGACAAGATATAAAAATGATGAAGGAAATTCCTCCTAAAATGTTAAGAAGCAGAAGAGAATTTGTTTTTTTGGTGGATGAGCTTAAGAAATATCAGATACATTTTAGATGGGAAGTCCCAATGGGTTTGTCACTGAATTTTAGAGGTAGAAAGTATTTTCTTAATTCAGTTATGAAAGCGAGACATTTTTATATTAATGTTTTAAAGAGTGGGAATCCTTTGTTGTTAGATGCTAAGTTAACTGGTTTGGAAATGATGGAAAATAGAATGGGAGAGGGGAGGAATGTTTAAGATGTGAATAGGATGATTATGGTTAATTTTTGGAATTGATTTGTTTAGGATATAAATTATAGGACTTGTGTTATTTGTTATTTGTATGGTATAAATCTATCGGATGATATTACTCAATTGTGAAGGTTGGAAAGTGAAATTTATGAATTTAGATAATGTGGATGTAATGATTTTAACTGTTCACTGTTATATTGTGGATGTAGTTTAAATGATTATTTGCTTGATATTTGATTGATGGAGTAGTATTGGAAGATTGAATATTAAATTTTATGACAATTGAAGAAATATATAAGTGATGAAAAACCTGAATTTGAGAAGCTGGATTGTAATTTAAGAAATGGACTTATGATGGACCGTAAGAAGAATGGACATTAAATGTTATGGCAATTGAAGAAATATATAAGTGACAAAAATTTGAGTTCGAGAAGATGGACTGTAATTTGAGAAACAGACTTATGAAATTTGAAGGAATATACAAGTGGGGAAAGGGGGAAAAAAAATTGAATTCGAGAAGATGGATTAATTTTTTTTTTAAAATGGACTGTAAGAAGAAGTAATACGTGAAGTTGGTATTGTTTCTTTTCTTTTTTTTATTATTCTTTCCTATCTTCTTATTTTTATTGTGTGGGGATTCATAGTTTTAAATTTTCTCTAAGGTGGGAAGGTATGTTTATTTTGTATACTCTAGCTTGTGATTGGTGGTTATAATACCCGGTATTTGCTCTGGGAAGTCCGGGGGGGGGGAAGGGGGAGGAGGGGGGGAAGGGGGGGAAAATGAATTAACAAGTGATGCATGGACTGATTATTAATGTACAGTATTCTTAGAAGATATGAATTAAAAAAAATTAAAATGATATTGGGGATGCTCGACTGCCATTTCAAGAAAAGGAGAGAGGAGTAGAAGGAGGGAAGAAAGTAGATAGGAAAGTGCTGAGAAGGAGGAGGGGAATAAGAGGGTGAGATAGGGTGGAAGAAGGGAGGAGTGGAGAAGGAGGAGAGGAAGTAGTAAAGTGAAGGGGATGAAGGATAAGGGAAAGTTATAGAGGGTAGAGAGGGAAGTTGTGTAGCAAGGAAGTGGCAGTTGGGCAGGCCTGAATTAGTAATAAATAAAAATTAATGATTAATGATAGATAATAGATTGTACATAAATATGATGTTGAAAAATGGAATAAAAATTATTTACATAAAAAAAATAAAATAAAAAATAAAAAAAAAAAGAAAGACACAGACTTCAGAGGATAATTAGAACTGCAGAAAAAATAATTGCTACCAACCTGCCTTCCATTGAGGACCTGTATACTGCACGAATCAAGAAGAGGGCCGTGAAAATATTTACAGATCCCTCACATCCAGGACATAAACTGTTTCAACTCCTACCCTCAAAATGACGCTATAGAGCACTGCACAACAGAACAACTAGACACAAGAACAGTTTTTTCCTGAAGGCCATCACTCTGCTAAACAAATAATTCCCTCAACACTGTCAAACTATTTACTAAATCTGCACTACTATTAATCTTCTCATAGTTCCCATCACCAATCTCTTTCCACTTATGACTGTATGACTGTAACTTTGTTGCTGGCAATCCTTATGATTTATATTGATATATTGACCATCAATTGTGTTGTAAATGTTGTACCTTGATGAAGGTATCTTTTCTTTTATGTACACTGACAGCATATGCACCAAGACAAATTCCTTGTGTATCCAATCACACTTGGCCAATAAAAATTCTATTCTATTCTATTCTATTACTGATGGGAGCTATGATTTACCTGAATATGATAGGAAAATCTAAGATACAGTGGTGGGATTCACCTGGTTCTGTCCAGTTCGGGCAAACCAGTAGTGGTGACTGCGGAGGGTAGTAATGCGCAACTACTACGCATGCGCAGAGGCGTAGCGCGCGAGTGTAACGAGCACATGAGTGGGTGCACTCACATTTGCGAACCTGTAGGGAAGGTAAGTGAATTCCACCTCTGCTAAAATACCATAGGGCAATATTAGGAAAATCTGGAAAAGAGCGTATATATATTCTTTAATCCTTTTCTCATCCCTGGAAGTATCTCTGAGAGACATATTCAGTTCTTCAGCTATAAACAATGTCTTAAAGTAGGAACTCCTGAACCTCTTCCCCGTTATGTCATAGATGGCCCAACATCTGAAGTCATCTGGTCTATGGTCCTAAAAAGTAACATACTAATTCAGCCCATTACACAGAGAGAGACAGCTTGTTGCTCTTTGGGGAGCCATTCTTCATTTGCTTCAGCAGGGGCAGAGCAATAACTATCCCATGTTGTCTGAGGCCCTATTAACTGAGTAACAATGTTAATTGTTAACATTGTAATAATTTTCTTTAAAAACTCTGTAAGTTAGTGTTTCAGAAACAAACAAACAAATTACAAGAATGGGTTTTACATACAAAGCCGAAGTTATTCTACAAGTGGCTTTCCCATCTTCTGCACATTCTAGAAGAGCTGGAAATAAAATTCAGAGACCTCAGACATTCTAAGAATGTAGTTTCTACACCTGTAGGACCACAACTAGGCTGAAGATTTTGTCCAATCAAGTAATATTGTAATAATAGTTTTGTAGTAAAAAAGGTTAGCTGAGTCTATCAAAATTTAATTAAAATACCTCACTTCAAGCAATCTGTATTGATACTTACTGTTGTGTTTGCATCAGCGGCATGCTAGTATTGTCATAATTGTCTGGGTGAACAGGTGGTACAATCTCACCAGTGACTGGGTGAAAAACAGGAAGTGTCGACAGTGGCCATGCTATCTCTCTGTTTTTTGCCATCTCCCTGAGTTCTTTTGTGGATTTCTGAATTGCACTGTGATGGACCAGCTGAATACTAGGTAAAAAGGAAACAGTTTTTTTAAATAGACCTTATCATAACGAGTGCTGCAAAAAAATAATTTCAAAAAAATTATTGTCAAATAAATTCAAAAGATATGATCCATTACTGAATTACTGAATGTTATTTTTGTGGCAAAGAAATTTTACATAGGCATACACGTGCACACACACACACACAGGAAATCATGACAATTGTGTCACGATTTCATAGCTATTTCCTCATGAAAACAAGGAAAAAGATCACAGGCGGGCAAAAATCCAGTGGAAACTTCCAACTTCCTGTCGGCTTTCTCACTGAGCTTCCTTGGGAACTTATCAATTGAGATTGGAAATCTTGGTTCCTTTTCTCTCCCACCATCTTTCTCCCTATTCCTTGTTTCCTTTTTCCCTCTTTTCCTTCTTTCCATCTACTTTTTCTTCTCTGCAGGCAGGTAAGGGGCTGCTGCCATATGGGGAAGGGACAGAAGAGTGTGCGGCGGGGGGAGAATATGCAAACAAAGAGGGGTTGAGGATTGAGGATGCACAATTTCTTCATTGACTTTCTTCTACATGCGTCCCACAAGTAAAGTGCTAGGAAAGATGGCAGGGAATGTTGACAATCACACCAGTTTCTTCTGGGTTTCACATGGACTTATGGGAAACTGCCAGAGAACAATGAAAATGGGGCTCCCATGACTATAACTGACAGTGGAATGTGGTAGCCCTGAATAGCAGCAATGCAGCAGCACTGACGCAGCAACAAAATTCCTGAATTTTATTCCTTTGGGAGTAATAGGTCCTTGCATTCTGGAAGTTAGCCCATTTGAAGTAGCCTTGCAGGCAAAGTTTTGCCCAATGATGCAGTGTTTTAGGGAGAGTTACAAACTATCGAATAGACACTATCGTTTTAATAGTATATAGATATATACACCCATTGAGATAGTCCTCATTTAGCAATTGTGCTTCAGTCATTAAGTGAAACAACTACTAAGTGAAACTGTGCTTATGATCTTACTTCAGGTTTCTTTTGTTTTATAGACCTGTGAAGGCTGCAAATGCAAGGATTGCTTGTAGAGTTACTTGAAAACTGTCATAACTGAACGGTTGCTAAATAGGATACTCACTAAATAAGGACTACCTTATACCAAAATAATATTCAGTAATTTTTGATATGCCTCATACAACATAGATAGATAGAGGGATAGATAGATAGATAGACAGACAGACAGATAGATAGATACAAGAAAGAAAGAAAGAAAGAAAGAAAGAAAGAAAGAAAGAAAGAAAGAACCCGCAAAATTTTATTCAGCACATTAAATCTATTCTGTTCCTCACTAGGAATTAAAAGATGATCAAAAGTCAGTGCATTGAGATACATTTTTCCTACACTTGCAAAGAGCAGGATTTTTCATAATGAGATAACAATATATAGAGCAGGGGGATTATCTCTTTAGATCATCATGGTTAATATCTCCCTCTTCCAAAACCAGCTGAAATTTGTTTCAGGGAAGAAATTTCCACTGATACCTAAGGCAGCTTTTCTTAGGGTCAAAACACTGGAAAATTAATGGAATGTAGAGCTGCCATAAACATACACAGCTATTATTTAGAACAGTGAATCTATTAAAATTCAATTTACATTGCTTCTAGTTTGACTTTACTTTTACTTAATTCTATGAAAAACTTTATAGTTTCAATATAATCTACATGTTTGTTTAGCCTATTTGTGCTATATAACTACCATTATAAAACTGTAGCCCTTCATACATTACTGAATTAAAAATTTCCATCATCCACAGCCAGCATTGCTAACACTAGGGAGTGCTGGGAGATGTATTTAGCAACACTGAGAGGGTAACAAATCCTCTTATTGTTTTAGATGGATGAGCAATCCATATCCTTTCAGATGTTGTTGTAAGAGGCTCCCGGATTGAACTGTCTTGCTTGAGTTCCAGAAATTCATAATTTGGCAACACTATGGAGAGTCAAAATTTTCTCCTTCTGCTATTAAATATCAGAAATCTATTTCTCTGAAGGAATGCTGTACAATCAAGCTTATATTACTGCTTTCAATTTTATAATTATTCGGTTTCTTATTCAGAAAAGGAACATTCTGAACTTAAGGTACTCCTTTCACAAATCAGAATTTTAATCTTTTAATTATCCTATGAACATTTATTAAAAGGAGATTCTTTTCAGATAGGATAGGATTATAGTCCCAGAATTCTCAGTTGACAAGAGGATGCTCACTAGGAATTTTGGAATTATAGTTCAGCAGATATGTAAGGCACCAGATTGTTGAAGAACCATCTTTAGATATGGATTTAGTCCTTTAAAAATCCAGAAATACAAATTTTGGTTTAAATCTATTTTATTATTAATGTTAGCCCTTTTTATTTTTGCCCTATTCAACTCCTTATAAGTGTATTTTTTTTCCAAAGCAGCTAACTTGGCAATGAAGGACAAGATAATGAGGATGAAAATGGTATACATGTATATGAAGCAGGAAAAGCTCCTAGGAAATGCTTAAATTAAAAGATGGGAGAAAATAACAGGAAAGAAGAAGACACTTACTCTGGTGTTTGCATGTTTCTCTTTTCCCTAAAAATAAAACAAAAGTTATGAATTAAATAATAGCATTGATATTTGGAACATTAAATCTAAGTGCTGATGGAAACAGGGAATGATATGGAAATGCTGGCTTTTATTACAACAGGATCGTGATCCAAAAAAGCCATAAAAGAGCCAGAAATTGGCATGGCCCCCAAAGGGCTGCCCCAGCAGCCACCAGCCAAGTTGTCCTCAAACAGAAGGTTGTTTTCGGTTGTGGGACCTTCACAGAACACTTTAGCTAGGTCTGCTTCTGTGAGCTTCTGCCTTCATACAAGAAGTCTGAATCATAACCTGGGGTTCATGTCCTTCAGGAGCATTTACCACAACTTTATGATAAGGCATGGGTGAAGGCATAGAAAGAAATGAAAAAGAGGAATAACACAGATATAAACACATGAATATGCAGGACAGATGATGGACTCAAAGGTCTCCAGAACATGTGCATGTAACATGGACTATGTTTGTTTCCTTATGACTGTAATAAAAAATGGATTTGATGATATGTTGCTTGCTGCTTTTTAGTAATGCTTTCTTTGCTTTTTATTGTCCTAAAATTCAGTTCACAATCTCAAGAAAGTTTATTTTAATTATTAGAAAGACATTTTTCCTACTTTTAATTCCAAATGAGACGAGTTAACTTTCTTTTTTTTAAGAAGGATTCCTTGTTTTGCAGTTTCTTAACAAATTAAGAATGCTAGCTTGAAAGATAATGGTAGAAATTTCATTTTAGTGCATGTTTTAGAAAATATGAAGCACTGTTTTTATGAACTGAATTAAGTTGAACCTAACAATCTTTTTGCGTGTGTAGAACTTTACAAAAATGCACAGTCACATATTAATGCTTCAAAGTACTCACACTCCTTCCCGCCGGCAGCACATAATATAAGCAAGTATTAGAAAAAGCACCAGGGCAACTGCAGAGGGAACTGCCAAAGTAATGAGGAAGTCTGAATAATAATCTCTGCTTTTCAGATTCTCAGAAGGTGGCTTATATTCGCCACCATCTGGTAATATGCCTTCTCCACGGATCACTTCTTGATAAGTAGAAATTTGCTGTGTTTTATCAACCTGATACCAAAAGTACAAAAACATTTTTAGACTTCTTTAGAAAAACATGCAGACAATAGCTTAACAAATACATACATTTGCTTATTACAAAATCTTAATATCTCAACTTTAATAATGTAGCGGCCACAATAAAATACTGTAATCTATGCAATTACTTTAATATACAGCATAAGATCTATTGAAAATATTACAGGAAATCAGTTTACTGAACCAGTTTTCTTGTAAATACTTTTCATGAGACTCAAATACCAGAGATTTGTACAAGAAAATGAAATACTCTATAGAACTCACAGTTTGATTCAACAGCACAAAAATAATTTTATTGGAGTCAAAACTACAAAAATGTTTGGAAGTGCTTGCATGAAACATATACACACAAGGTATCAGGACACATTTTCTTCTGTTCTCTTTTCCTTGTGGCTCAGATAGTAGAAGTGAACAAGATTTGGTTTCAGTAGTGGGTTCCACTTACCTTCGCTATTAGTTTGAAACTGTGAGGGCGCACATGCACACACTCACTTTGCTTCTGCACATGTGCAGAACCTTCTGCGCATGCACAGAGTCTGTGATTACATCCAGGCGGGTGGGCGGAGCCTCCCACCGCCACCATTATCGGTTCACCTGAACCGGGGCAAACCGGTAGAAACCCACCACTGGTTTCAATGTATTTAGATTTATTCTATTTCTTAGATTTATCTCCTGCAGTGTTTTTTAATTGTTTTTTTTGTTCGGGAGCATTAGGCAACAAATATATAGCCCACTCCTCTTATTTTTCTCCATGTCAATCCTATGAATTAAGAGAGGCTGACAAAGAATGACTGGCCCCGAGATGGACTTACATCTAGTGTCTCTAATGCCAACCCACCACCTTCATCTCCGAACAGCACTGATTATTCTGTTTAGATTTCTGGACTGTATAGCCTGATTCACCCTTACATTTAAATTATAGTGTAGTTTAATAATAATAATAATAATAATAATAATAATAATAATAATAATAATAATAATAATAATAATAATAATAATAATAATAATAATAATATCAGAGTTGGAAGGGATCTTGGAGGTCTTCTAGTCCAACCCCTTGCCAAAGCAGGAAACCCTACACCATTTCAGACAAATGGCTATTCAACATTTTCTTAAAAATTTCCAGTGTTGGAGCATTTAAAACTTCTGCAGCCAAGTCGTTCCATTTATTAATTGTTCTAACTGTCAGGAAACTTCTCCTTAGTTCTAGGTTGCTTCTCTCCTTGATTAGTTTCATCCATTGCTTCTTGTTCTACCCTCAGGTGCATTGGAGAATAGTTTGACTCCCTCTTCTTTGTGGCAACCCCTGAGATATTGGAACACTGCTATCATGTCCCCCTAGTTCTTCTTTTCATTAAACTAGGCATACCGAGTTCCAGCAACTGTTCTTCATAAGTTTTAGCCTCCAGTCCCCTAATCATTTTTGTTGCTCTCCTCTGCACTCTTTCTAGAGTCTCAACATCCTTTTTACATTGTGGCGACCAAAACTGAATGCAATATTCCAAGTGTGGCCTTACCAAGGCATTATAAAGTGGTATTAACACTTCACATGATCTTGATTCTATCCCTCTGTTTATGCAGTCCAGAACTGTGTTGGCTTTTTTGGCAGCTGCTGCAAACTGCTGGCTCATATCTAAATGGTTGTCCACTAGGACTCCAAGATCCCTCTCACAGTTACTACTATTGAGCAAGGTACCACATATCCGGTACCTGTGCATTTTGTTTTTTTGGCCTAAATATAGAACCTTACTTTTTTCACTGTTGAAAAATAACTGTTGTTATTCATTTTGTTAGATAGTTTTATTCATTTTATTTTATTCATTTTATTCATTTTGTTAGATAGTGCCCAATGTTCAAGTCTGTCAAGATCTTTCTGCATCTTGAGCCTATCTTCTGGAGTGCTGGCTATTCCTGCCAGCTTGGTGTCATCTGCAAATTTGATGAGTTCCCCATCTATTCCCTCGTCCACGTCATTGATGAAGATGTTGAAGAGTACTGGGCCTAAAACAGAGCCTTGGGGTACTTCACTGCATACTTCCCTCCATGTGGATGTAGTTCCATTGAGGACTACACATTGAGTGCAGTTGATCAGCCAGTTATTAATCCATCTGGTGGTGGTGCTGTCTAACCCACATTTTTCTACTTTATCTAGTAGTAGGTTATGATCTACTTTATCAAATGCTTTACTGAAGTCCAAGTAAATTATATCGACAGCATTCCTCTGGTCCACTAATTTTGTCACTTTGTCAAAGAATGCAATAAGATTAGTCTGGCATGATCTGTTTTTGAGAAACCCATGTTGGCTTTTGGTTTGTTTTTATCTTGATGTACAAATAAGGATATAATGACTTGTTGAATATATTATGATTTATAAAAAATCTTAACATTATGCGTGGTCACTCCCTATACTTCCTGAGCCAGGAAGTGTAATTTAAAAGCATGCTAGTCAATTGTTAGATAGTCTACTGCAACAACAAACCTATTCCAGACTTACAAATACAATGGCTTTTGCTAAACTTTGCCTATACTACATGAAACAATTGCCTTTGATTGAGGGATAGAATCAAGATCCAAAGAAGCATCAGTACCACTATGGCCTTGCCATACTTGGAATATTGCATCAGTTTTGGTCATCACAATATAAGAAGATGCTGAAACTCTAGAAAGAGGGTAAAGAGCAATCAAAGATGATTAGGGGACTGGACGCTAATACATATGACTGGGCACTATCTAACAAAATGGTTGCAGGAACTGGATATGTCTAGTTTAATGAAAAGAAGGACTAGGGGTGACATGATAGCAGTCTTTCAATATCAAAGGGGCTGCCACTAAGAAGGTAATCTATTCTCCAAAATGCCTGAAGGCAAGATAAGAATTTTACAGAAACTGACCAAGGAGAGATTCATCCTAGAAATAAGGAGCAATTGACAGTCAGAAAAATTACTCAGTGGAGCTTGCCTTCTATCACTGCAGCTTTTAAAGAACAGATTGGACAACCACTTGTCTGAAATGGAATAGAGTCTCCTGCTAGACAAGTGGGTTAGATTAGAAAACCTCCAAGAGCCCTTCCAACTTTTATTCTTATTTTATTCTGTTATTCTGATTTGGCTCCTCTACCTACAGATGGATGCAAAGGCAGAACTGCTAGGCTTCCTTTCCCAACATCCCTTGAAAACATCTGTAACATCCTTTGATGATCCGATCATTCCACCAAATCCCTTGAGGATCCAAACACACTTCCTAGAAAGCTGAGCTTAGCCCTTCAAAATAAGAAGATTGTAAAAAAAGCTCTTGTAGACTCTCAGCAGTTTTATTAAGGTCCCATGTAGCTGATGAAACAGAATGTTCCAGTAGCAATAGCAATAGCATTTAAGACTTATATACCGCTTCACAGTGCTTTCCAGCCCTCTCTAAGCAGTTTACAGAGTCAGCATATTGCCCCCAACTATCTAGGTCCTCATTTTACCAATCTCAGAAGGATGGAAGGCTGAGTCAACTCAGGACAACCATGTTGGGAGTAGAGCTGGAGTCTTTTAAAGGTGGCTTTGCAGGGGTTTAGACATTATAATTTCTTATATACCAATAATTGGTTTACAGCCATTAAAATTGCATGCAATGGCAGCACTGTTTCAATTTAAAAGGTGTTAATTCCTTTTGACCAATGTGTATATTTCACAATCACAGATAAAATGTTAATTGGATATACAGGTAGTCCTCAACCTAACAATCATTCATTTGTGACCATTCAAAGTTACAATGGTGGTGGGGAAAAAAGGGCTTATGACCAGTCCTCAGACTTATGACTGTTGCAGCATCCTCATGGACTATATGATCAAAATTTGAGCACTTGGCAACCAGCATTTACGAGAGTTGCAGGTCACAAGGTCACATGCTCATCATTTGTAACCTTCCCAGTTAGTTTCTGACAAGCAATTCAGTGGAGGAAGCTGGATTCGCTTAATAACTACCTGATTCATTGAAAAACTGCAGTGATTTGTTTAACAATCATGGCAAAAAAAGATCATAAAATTGTGCACAACTTATTTAACAACTATCTTCTTTGGCAAAAACAATTCTGGTCCCATTTGTGGTCATAAGTCAAAGACTTTCTATAATAAAGCCTTATATTAGACCCAGGGGTGAAATGCTACTGGTTCGCTCCAGTTCAGGCGAACTGGTAGCTGCGGCAGCACATGGTTCGGCGAACCAGTAGCAGTGGCAGCACGAGGCTCTGCCCCCCCCAGCTGGACATCGTTACTTCCTGGTTTTAACCAGAAAGTAACCTGTTTTTGACCTCTGCGCATGCGCAGAAGGCTTTGCACATACGCAGGTTTAAAATTGGACATGATGATGGTGTGTGCACAAGCTGAGCAAGAGCGCCACATGGCGCACACACTTTTGAACCGGTAGGGAAGGAAAGTAGATTTCATCCCTGATTAGACCAAGTTCAAACTTTTATCCAAAATTCTTGAACATAGCTGATTTTGGCTGATCTCCAAAACCTTATCAGTACTGAATCTGGTTCAGTATTTGCGAAAAAGACAACCAGGAAATCTGTAAGACTTTAAACAAATTAGGAAGGAAAAAAACTCCAGCAAGCAATGGTAAGCCTCTTCCATATTGCTTCTAAGAAAACCTAACGCCAACGAAATTATTGGAATCAGTCTCAATTTATGGATGTCTATGTACTGTATTTAACTTTTAAAATCTGTTGTGCCAACAAAGTATCTTGTATCTCCTTTAACCAATTGGAAACTACATCACAAATCCTGCTAAAAGTGCTATTAGCTTTAATTTTCTCATTCTAAAAAAGCAAAGGCTATTCTTTAAATAAAAACACTTATTTGTAAATAAGTGTAAGGACATAAATAGCAGTTTAATGCCAACTCACACCATTAGCCTAATTATTGTATTATCTATTCCATTAATTCCTATCTATGTTTTAATGACAATTGTTAGAATCCCTGATAGAACAAGCTAAAAGAGGCTGGGTGATCCTGACCAATAATATTATATCTGTACTGGAGGTGCTAGGAAAGAATTTTAATTTTTTTAAAAAAAAAGAAAATTACTCATTCTACATTCATGTGTCTATTTACAATTATTTGTCGCTGATTGCTTTCAAGTACTGTGCATCGAAGCCTTTATTATCCAAATTTAAAATCTGTTTTACTTCTATTAGAGATTCTCAGTGATCCAGGTGATGGTTGTCCCAAAGAGACAACCATGACCTGGGTGACTGAGAATCTCTACAGACATTAAAACTGCAAGTGACAGAAATTATGCCCATCCCATGAAATTAACAACAGAATAGTTTAAACATTGAGCAGCTATGTTTTCTAAAATACCTCCATTCAATAACTCACCAAAGAAATTTTACACCAATCTATGTGAAACTGAGTACGAAACTTTTTATCACAAGTTATTATAGGTTCCATTTCTTGACTGCATCTCAGCTGATTTTGTGGATTTTCTACTTCCCGTAAGCAGGAGGAAAATGTAACATCTGCACCAACCATAACATAGACACTGCAAAAAAGAAAAAAAATGGAAACAGTTTTAGGATGGTCACTGTCAATTTTTTAAATTAATCATTTGTTTTGTTTCCCCTCTGTGAATGAAAACAGGTTCCAGTTTTAGCATTTTCACCGCTGTTATCTAATTCGAGTTATTTATACAAGAGTAATAATAGTAGCATAAGAATGTAGTTTTATAGAATCCAAGCACGTACAATATGTAAACTAAATAATAACATGCTTTGCAAAATACTTGGCAGCAAATATAGATTTTCCTAAGGTATTAAAGAAGAGATTGGACCACCATTTGTCTGGAATAGTATAGGGTTTCCTGTCTGAGAAGATGGTTGGACTAGAACAGCAGTCACCAACTGGTGGTCCACAGACCACTGTTGATCCGCAAGGAAATTTTGGTGGTCCATGGAGAAATCTTCAGATTTTTGCCGGTGCACCCTGGTGGAGGAGCTGCTCCAGGATAACCAATGGGCCAGTCTGTGAGTGTGACTACTACAGCTCTGGAATATGGGACCGGCTGTGGCAGGGCTGGAAATCTCTGCCCTGGGGTGGCACGGAACGCAACCCTCTCCGTCCAGAATGAAATAATGGTGCTGTTGCCACTGAGGGGAGGGGGCGGTGCAAGCAGGCCGAAGCAGCAATTACAATGGCTGAAAGCTGCGGGAGCGAAGCACTACTTGCACTTGCACGGCATCAGCATTCCGCCTCGGTATATTTGCGTCAGCCATTGGCGCAAAGCAGCCCTCTCTCCTGCCGCTTGGGACTCAGAGCAGTAAATGGTCTGGGGAACAGCTGGATTTTGCTATCCATTGCGGATGCCAGATCAGCTCTCTGCAAGCTCTCATCTCTCGAGGAGCCCAACCAAAGTTTCCCACGCCGCTTCAGCGAATTCTCCTCGAGAGATAAGAGCTTGCAGAGGGCCGATCTTGCATCTGCAATAGAGGGCAAAATCCAGCTGCTCCCCGGACCAGACGCCGTTGACCACTCCGAGTCCCAAGCGGCAGGAGACGAGGGCTGCTTGGTGCCACCAGCTAGCGCAAATATACCGAGGCGGAATGCTGATGTCACACAAATCCTGAAACCGCACTACAGCAGAGAGAAGAAGCCAGATTTCACTCTCCATTGCGGACACCAGTTCGGTCCCATGCAAGCTCTCATCTTTCGAGGAGCGCTCACTGAAGCGGCGCGAGAAACTTTGACCAGGCTCCTCAAGAGACAAGAGCTTGCAGGGGGCCGACCTGACATCTGCAATGGACAGCAAAGTCCGGCTGCTACCTGGACCAGTCACCATTTACCACTCCAAATCCCAAGCGGCAGGGCTGGCGCAAATATACCGAGGCGGAATGTTGATGCCATGCAAGTTCAAGTAGTGCTTCGCTCCCGCATTTCTTCTGGTCCTTGTTGATGCTCCGTGCACCTCGGTCTCTAGAGATGCTTGACCTCCTCTCAGCCCCAAGACACTGGCTGGCCTATGAGATGAGAGAAAGAGAATGAGAGAGAGAGAGAGAGAATCAGAGAGAGAATAAAAGAGAAAGAATGAGACAGAGACAGAGACAGACAGAAAGAATGAGAGAGAGAGAGAGAGAGAGAGAGAGAGAGAGAGAGAGAGAGAGAGAGAATGAAAGAGAAAGAGACAGAATGAAAGAGAGAATGAGGAAGAGACAGAATGAAAGAGAATGAGAATGAGAGAGAGAAAGAATGAGAATCAGAATGAGAGAGAATGAGACAGAGAAAGAGACAGAATGAGAGAGAAAGAATGAGAGAGACAGAATGAAAGATAATCAGAGAGAGAGAGTGGGGGAGAGAGAGAGAAAGTGAGATGAGAGAAAGAATGAGAGAGTATGAGTGGAAGAGAGAGAGAGAATGAGAGAGAAAGAGTGGGAGAGAGAGGGAAGAGAGAGAGAGAGAAAGAGGGGGGGAGAGAGAGAGAGAGAGAGAAAGAGAGAGGAGGGAGAGTGCCTGAAGGACCCCATCCTGTTAGCGGTGTGCTGGATTTGTATTTGTGGTCTGCGGGATTTAAAATTATGAACTTGGTGGTTCCTGAGGTCCAAAAGGTGGGGACCCCTGGACTAGAAGACCTCCAATGTCCCTTCCAACTCTGTTATTTTGTTATTCTATTAATATTCTGCTAAAGACTCAGTATTTTAGGAATCAAATGTAAGCTATGGTTGCAAAAATAAAAACATTCACCCATTTAAGTTTGAGGTTTGTTATTACTGTACCATGTTAAGTTTCTATTTCTCAGCCGGTTTCAACAGCTTCAAATTTATTAGTTCCTTCCTATTTAAAATATGGGTGCAATTTTATTTAGATAAAAGATAGAGCTAACATTACTCTATTTTTGGGCCTAGTGGAATATCTGCTATATCTGCTCTTTCTCAAACATTTATAGATCTATTCTAGCCTCCTACTATGCCATCTCCCACCTTCGTGATAAAATTTTTAACACGGAGAAAAAAGCAGCTTTAGAATCTGCCTAAGTAGATAACGGAAACATGTTTTTGTTGTTTTATCCTATTGTAATTTCATATATGAAGCTCAAGACAGTTTTCATAGGGATTCTCTTACATCTCTTTGAGATAGATTGGGCTTCAATAGAGTAGTTCAAAGCTAACCAGCATACGTCCAAGGTGGCAAATGGCCTGAATCTTTCTTTTTTCTTAGTCTAGCATCATAATCACAATATAATTTGTGCTACTGAATGACCATCTCCCCCTTCTCAATTAGTGGTAGGGATTTTGGGCTGTCAAGAATCTGTCCTATCTATTTCAGCCAGCATGGCTCATGGTCAGAGATACCAAGAGTGGGGTTTTAACAACAACAGCAAAAGAGATCTTGGAGTCCTACTGGACAATCACTTAATACAAGCCAAAAAAAACAACAATGCAATCCTAGGCTGCATTAACAGAGGGATACAATCAAGATCTCACGAAGTGTTTATGCCATTCTATAATGTCTTGGTAAGAGAATACTTGGAATATTGCATCCAATTTTGCTACGATGTAAAAAAGATGTTGAGACTCTCGAAAGAGTACAGAGAAGAGCAACATAAATGATTAAGTGAAAGGAGGTTAAAACATATATGGAACAGTTGCTAGAATTGGATATGTCTAATTAAATGAAAAGAAGGACTGGGGTGACATGACAACAGTATTCCAATATCTAAGGGATTGTCACAAAGAACAGGGAATCAACCTACTCTCCAAAGCACCTGAGGGCAGGGCAAAAAGCAATGGATGGAAACTAATCAGGGAGAAACCAATCTAGAAGTAAGGAAAAATTTCTTGACACTTAGAACAATTAATCAATGGAACAACTTGCCTCCAGAAGTTGTGGATGCTTCAATAGTGGAAGTTTTTAAGAAGAGATTGGAAAACCATTTGTCTGAAAGGGTATAAGGTTTCCTTTTCTGAGTAGGGGATTGGACTAGAACAGGGGTCCCCAACCCCCAGGCTGTGGCCCACTACCAGGCCACAAGCTGCTATATGTGCATGGACGTATATGATGAGTAGACTTCACCTTCCAGAATTCCACCAGCCACGGTTCAAGTCCAAAGATCTTACAGTGGCTAAGGTTGAGAAACACCGATTTACACAATGAATGATAAACCAAATAATGGACAGTTTAAGAACAAGGCAGGACTACTGATCTCTGAAATTATTCCCCTTCCTACTCTTTCCCATCAAGAGGTTGCAAAAATAAATTATATTAGATATTATTTTACTTTTTTCACTCTCGGCAAGCATATAAGTCTTTTTGAACACAATGAGCTCCCATACTATAGATTGGAGGCAGAACTCTGCATAGGAATTCAAAATGGGGAGAATTAGTAATATTTGTCTTGACAAACCACTTGAAATGCTCATTCTACTTTGGAGTAAGGCATCATGTCAAGGCAAAACATCATCCAATCAAAACTAAAATCATCAGGTCTTTCCTTCCTGCATCCTTAAGTTTGAAAGAATAATTCTTTCTAGCAGAGAGAGAGATGGATTAGACTTACAAAACAAGAATTAATTATTCATTAGTCCAGATGCTACACACTGCTTTTTACTGAATTGTTTTTTTTTTAAATGAATACTAAGCTACTTAATAAATAATTGCTACTGCAGAAATATAACTTCTTACCCTTCTTTCATGTCATTAATAGGAAGGGGCACTCTGCCTCCCCTATCAAGAGCTGATGTGATGTTTATGGCATTCAGGCGCTCAGGCTGCCATACGTTTTTCACGGCTCCAAGAAAGTCTCCAAGAACCTCACTGGCCAACATTTCCTCTACATTCATATTTTTAATGAAGAATTCTGCTTGATATGGCAAAAGAAGATCTAATTGCAAAAAAAAAAAAAAGTAACTGTGTCTTAGACTCTTTTCATATTTACTAAATGAGACGGACTAGTAAATCATAAATACAGCCCAAATTTGTGTTGTTAAGCAACACAGTTAAGTGAGGTTTGCCCCGTATTACGATCTTTCCTGTCACAGTTGTTAAATGAATCACTGCAGGCAAAGACAACCCATTGCAAAGAAGTTGCAAAATATGACCCTGGGACACTGCAATCGTCACAAATATGAATCAGTTGCCAAGCGTCCAAATTTTGACCATGACCATGGGGATGCTGCAATGGTCATAAACGTGAAAAATGGTCATAAGTCACTTTTTTCAGTGCCATTGTAACTTCGAATGATCACTAAATGAACTGTTATCATTTAAGGATACATGTATAGTAGTATTATGTCTTTTTATCTGCATGAATAAATGTAAACATGTAAATGTAAACATCTTAAAAGAGACCCACTCTTTTAAGTGTGATTATAAAACCCAGAATGCTACAACCCATGGATTGATTATTTGTGTTGGCACCTCTACTGCACTGCTTTTGAATCAATACTGAAAGGTAACTACATCATTCTCATTTAATAATAGGCCATGATTTGTATAATTTGGATGTAACCAACCAGAGCATGTTCAACTTGGAAGGAGTCAGTCATTCTCTCATATTCCAACCCACCACAGGGTGTTGGAGTTGTGGGGAAAATAAAGAGGAGGAGAGTATTATGTTTACCACCTTAAGTTGATTTTTATAAATAATGGAGGGATATAAATGCATACAAATACTGTGCAAATACAAACTGATACAATCAATGTTAATATTTCAGAGATATGATTATATGATTTGACAAGACACAGTAAAATACCCTTTTCTCATTACTGTTGCCTTTAATTATTTAATAAAACTTAATCAATTTATATTATTTATCAATTGAATCATCCAAAATGCTGAGATAGTTTTTGAGGACATACCTTCTGCTGACATTATATTAATAATTAAATTATGTCTTGCTGTCTCAAAGGTACGTCTGTTATAAGCAGTGATCTAATAATGGGGAAAAAAGTAAAATGGTAACTAATTATTACATTATATAAACAATAATAATGCTTATCTTAAATGTGACACAAATAAGGTTTTTGTTTAATCTTCTTTTACTGAACAGAAAAACACAGAACAAGCTATGTCAGGGATAATCTACTCTCCTTTCAGTTATAATGTGACTAAAGAACTATGGGGCGTTCCAGTACTGATGGATATTTTTGTCAACATGCATTTTTTAAAAAATAAACATTCTGCAAAGTAAGTACCTCAATGATAGTTGGCTTGCCCATGTTTTCTACAGTTGGTGACCCGTAGAGCACACCATCACTATATGGTGTTCTTTGGATGTAACGCAACCATCCAGGTCTATCAGGGTAACCCATTAGGTTCGTATTAAATGTTATGGGATCATTGTTTATCTCACCTGGATAAACAGAGACAGTCATGTTAAGATATGGTTTAATCATCTATACACTGTATTTTTATGTTCGTTCCAGCTGTAAATTCCTACTATTTAGATCCTTAATAATTTAGGTCCTATTTTCATTATGGTAGTAAACCCCCAAAAGTATAGCTATAGTTCTTTACAGTTTGGCCAACAGTAATGTACTATTTGAAAACGAAATGAAAAATGGAATATTCAGCAACCACCATTGACTTCTAATACTACATACCGTATATACTCGAGTATAAGCCGAGTTTTTCAGCACGTTTTTTGTGCTGAAAAACGTCCCCTCGGCTTATACTCGAGTATATACGGCTTATACTCGAGTTTTTTTTTTCTTCTTTTTTTCACATTATACCGGATGGCGCAAACTTGGCGGGCTTTTGCATTAGCGCGGGGAAGCCCTGCCGGTGCAGTGAGAGGGCGGGGCGGGGGAGCCGCCAGCCTTCTCGGCTGAGGGAGGGAGGGTTTCCCCCGCCGGTAGCTGCCTCATTTCCCACCCTCGGCTTATACTCGAGTCCCCAGTTTACCCCAGTTTTTTGGGGTAAAATTGGGGACCTCGGCTTATACTCGGATCGGCTTATATTCGAGTATATACGGTAAATGCCAGTATCAGTACTTAATTAGACCTAACCCTAATTAAGTAGGCATTGCAACTTAAATGATGTTTCATTAACTGCGAAGGCTGTATCCCTCTATAGGAACAAGTATTAAATATGTTAAGAATGTTTGTTAATTTTACTGTAATAGTCTGATTTGATTTCATGGAAATAAGAATAAAAACATGTATCACAATAGGTATTTTTTATAAAATGTAAATTGGAAAAGAGGTGATAACCAAGAAAATGTGTTGGCTGTAAATCTAATCAGAAAGAGAGAGCAAGAGAGATTATATTTTCACATCTCTCTCTCTCTCTCTCTCTCTCTCTCTTTCTCTCTCTCTCTTATGCACACATAGTCAATAGCTTTTGAGCTAACACTTTTGTAGAGAAAGTAATGATTATGTGATCTTGATAAAGACAAGTTAAAGTGGAAGCTAGATAACAGTTTTATATGCCTTTACAATTGTAAATATTTCTTACCAAGCTTTGCATAAGGAGGAAACTCTCCCTTAAAATATTCTCTCTCCAAAACATGAACAAAGAGAACTCCAGCAGAAGGATAAACATTTCGATCAGAATGCACCTTAGAGAGAATTGTGTACACTGGAAAGCAGGAGAAGAGGACACAACATGAGAAAAATAAGATCCATGGAAAATAGTAATCACATATGCTTATTAAAACAAACTGAAAAATATGGCATGGAATACAAACCGCAAAGTATTTGTTGCCTTTTTTAGATAATCTGCACAGCTCTTCTTCAGGTATGTGGCCCCTGATACTGAACAATTTTAGAATTTCAATCTTAATTATATAAAACCCAAGAAGCAATTTACAAGTCACTTTGTATGTAGCGACACGTCATTCAAAGCAGCTACATATTTTGACTAGTTTGATGGGTGGGAAAAAAAGAAGAAAAGCATTTTCAAGATACTGTATATCTCAATTCAAGTAGTTATTATGAAATGACTCATATTGCAATCAATTTTATTTCCAAATATTACAACAATCTTAGTATGTTAAAAGTAAATAACACAGAGAAGCAGAACAAAAGGAGGGCTCTGTTTGAAAGAACTTTCAGAAAGCCTATAATTTATGGATAAATGCATTGTTTCCTTATTCCTGAAAACCCTTGTTAAAAATATTTTATTATCAACCTTTCAGGAAGCATATATAACTGATAATAAATGCAACTTGCATTCCATGATGAGTTCCAGCTCATCAAGAGCATCTCTCAACTTGAGAGGAATTGGCTAGAGCACAATCCTGATCGCTATCACGTAAAGGCTGGGGCATACACTCCACTGTTTTTAAAACTGCATTATAATCAGTATGAATAATAAGTGTTAAGTGCACTAAATCTATGGTTATATTTTATTAAAACTCTGTAAAATTACATATATTAATATACATGTATGAGAACTTTAGATGCAGGTTCTATATTGCTTTTATTTCTTCTCTTTTCAGTTTTATTTTTTCTTGTTTTTAATAATCTAAATAGTCTAAATAATAATCTAAATAAATAAATAATCAATCAATCAATTAATATCTGTCTATTTCAGGTTCTTGGGAAGCACTCGGTAGATAGAGAAAAATGCCAAAGCCAGTCTGAATATCTGGCTGACTGTGTGAAGAATACAATCTATATAAAATAAAAAATAAATGCTGTTTTATAAAAAAAATTCTACGAGGAAGACCTTGACAATAAAAGTCTAATGGAAACCCATTCTTTAATTCTTCGTTGAACTCTCATACTGTTTACTTATAAATATTTGATTAATCTAAAACTTTGTATTCATAGGAAAACAAAGTAGAATCAATCTAAAACGGTCATGTATGAGGTAGTAAAGATTACAGTGAAGTATCTCTCAGTAATTCAACATAAATAATGTGGAAAAATTAAAATAAATTCTGATTTTTACCCACATCATGACTATAGTATCAACTGTATCATCATTTCACAAACTTCACAAACTATCATTTGTTCACTTCTATTATATTAATGCTGAGTTTATATTTTAGAGCTGCTACTTCTTAAAAGAGGACAACATTTTAGTTGGCTTCTAAAAGTTCAACAATGAAAGCTACTGACAAGAGGTAGTAAAAAGCAAGTACAATTAGGTTATTACATTCAGCAAACCTGGAAGATAATATATAATTTCTATTCACTGTGTCTTAAGATATATGTAGATGAACTTTCCCTGTTACCCTTTCAGTAAATCGAGGATACACAGAAAATGTAATGCCTAATATAATTGAAATACATAATTAGATGAAATATTTATGATAAATAACAACAATAAGTTGTTATTTAATCTTTCATACACATAACAAAACTAATTTCAATTTTAACTCCACTGAGAATGAAGAATAATTCTAATTACCTAGATCATCCTGACATTTTATTGTGGGATACCCAGCCATCTTTGGTAAAGTTAAAACTATTTTAAATGCAAAACTTTTCAATTAACCAGCCAATGCAAGCATTCTTCAGCTTACAACCATAATTGAGCCCAGAATTTTGGTCATAAATTATTAAGCAAGTTATCCTAGGACTATGCCCGATTTTACATTGATCTTAAAGTAAATGCTGTGGTCATTAAGTCAATGTTATGGTCATTAAGGGAAACTATGGTCATTAAGCAAACCTACTGTCTGCAATGGGCTTTTTTTTGCCAGAAACCAGAAGTAAATTCTGATTTGTATTTTTTTTTAAAAACCATAAATGATAGCCACAATGCAGGATGTTGCAAACAGCCATAAAAGTGGGCCAGTTCCTATGCACCTAAATTGCAATCATGTCACCTTGGAAGGAGTGGGATCACAAATTTTTAGGCTATCACAAATTTAAATGATTATAAGTCAAGGGGACTTGTAATGCCCTATGTGAGCTGTCAAGCATATGAATATTTAGGTATATAATCCATATCTATTGGAAACAACTTTGATGTTTTGATATGTTGCTTGGGGTAGAACCAAATCTGACAGTTTGTTCACTGTCGCAAGCTAAAGACCATAGGTAAGAAACGTACAAGTCGTAAGAGAAATCTGAATTGATAACTTATAGAAGCTTTTACAAATAGGCCATTAATGTACAGAATGAAATTGCCTAACAGTAAGCCTAAGGACTAAACACTGCAGGTTGGCTACCCCACACTACACAAAATCCACATCTTCCATGTGAACCTTAGGTATGCAAAAAATACTTTAATTAGTGATTTCTTCTATCTCAAGTATATGTGCTCTGGAATATTATCAGTTGGCTGATGGGAACAATAATCTCCTGTGTAAGGTGAGATCTAGATAAGCTGAAACATAAGAGGGTTCTGTGTAATTCTGCAAGTGCATAAGATCATGCTTCAGGATCAACTCATTTCATCCCACTGTGCAATGTATCCTGCAGTATAAATTCTTGCTTTATTCCATTCTTTACTCTGTAATCCCTGACTTCGACGTGGGGTCAGGCCGACTGAATAGAGCTGAGCATTTACTGGCCAGATGCCCTCCCTGACACCTACATGGAGTTCGCAGCAGACATTTTCTCTTTGCGCCCTGATAGAGAAATATATGTCCCTGCCTAGGACTGAACTCTCAACCTTCCGAGTGGGAGGCAATCATCTTCACTTCTAGGCTACTGTGCCATTCTTATTCCACAGACTATGAAATAAACTAATTCAAGAGAGATTTTAATTCTTGCTTCAGTTGGGTCACTCCATACATGCCAATAAAACTAACCATTAGGCATTTTTCTATTCATCTGAAAAACAGATGGAGAAATTGTTCTCCATGTGTGATAAAAATGCAAAATCTCCCAGTTTTTGAAGCATTTAATTAAATATGCTGCAACCCAACAAGAAAGACATAGACTTCAGAGGATAATTAGAACTGCAGAAAAAATAATTGCTACCAACCTGCCTTCCATTGAAGACCTATATACTGCACAAATCAAGAAGAGGGCTGTGAAAATATTTACAGATCCCTCACATCCTGGACATAAACTGTTTCAACTCCTACCATTAAAACAACGTCATAGAGCATTGCACACCAGAACAACTAGACACCAGAACAGTTTTTTCCTGAAGGCCATCACTCTGCTAAACAAATAATTCCCTCAACAATGTCAAACTATTTACTAAATCTACACTACTATTAATCTTCTCATCGTTTTCATCACCAATCTCTTTCCACTTATGACTGTATGACTATAACTTTTTGTTGCTATCACTAAGGGTTACATTGCAACCTATGACCATCATTTGTGTTGCAAATGTTGTACCTTTGATGAAGGTATTTTTTTCTTTCTTTTTCTTTTCTTTTCTGTACACTGAGAGCATATGCACCAAAACAAATTCCTTGTGTGTCCAATCACACTTGGCCAATAAATTCTATTCTTCTTCTTCTTCTTCATTATCATATTTTTGTCATTTTCTAATCCAGATGTTCCTCTACAGTATTTTCACATTAGCCAGTTATTAGCCTGCTTTCTAATCAAAGCAGGTATTTCATTATCATATTTAATCCACTAGTTCAAACAGTATCATCATTAAAATAATGTGGTGGCCATATTTTGTGGTATTCTGAGCATATTAGGAAGAAATGAAGAGTAGTCCAACTATATTTGATGTTCATTAATCTCTGTCAGTGTAGAATGACTACACAATGCTTCAGATATTATTCTTAAAAAGTGCAATAGAACAATTAGGGATTTCCACACCCCCAAATTAATCTGCCAAATTAATCCCAAATAAACTATTGGCACTTCTTATTTAATCAAAGGAGTCCTCTCTCAAGTGTTATAAATGTTCTTTCATTTCTGGTTATGGCTGCAAATACATGGGGGAAAATGTTTTTTTTCCCCTTTTCCAGCTTTGTCATGAAACTCTTGCTGCATTCCACTTTTCTCAGATGGTCTGTTTTCCCACTGCAGTATAGGAAATGTTGCCTTGTCATAGGAAGTTGACTTATTTTATTTTACAAGTCACACTAGTACTGTATTTAATTCATTAACTGAACCAGTATGTAATTATTCTACAGAAACATTTCTTTCCGAAACCATACTTTTAAGATTCTAGAATTTAATCTAGCTTTTCTCAGAAGTGGTGCACTAATTGTTTAATTCCCCTTCAGTCTAATTCTTCTATTTTTAATTTTTTAATGTATTTTTTAATTATTTTTTTAAATTGTGATCGCTAACTATCACAAAAAGATTAAAATCAAAGCCTAAAATGATAGGAACAATTTTTCCCTAACTGATCCTGACATTTAAAATATCCCCTAAAATGAATTGAGTCAAGATCTATAAACTGGAATAACATGAATAAACAGCATTATAAACAAATTATCTCACTCACCAGTTTACTAATGTGGTTAAGGAAATGCCAGTAGGGAGGAATGCACAATATTTTTACACGGAGCCATTATCTGAATGAGGAAAACCACCAAAATTTTAACTGAAAAATTTAGTAGCAAACAAAAAAATTAGAATGAGGAAAACGACATTTAGAAGATTAGATGTTTATATATTTGTTAATTATCTGCACACACTGTCAGTAAACACAACAGAAGTGATTTATCACAGAAATATTGCAGAAGGTAGAAAAGTCCCATTTAAATGCCTAAACTTACCATTTTTCTCAACATCCTTAATGCTACTGCTAATATATTTGATGATGTACTTTGTCTTCCCTTTAATCATTCCATTTACGCCAGCAGGAGGGTATAAGAAAAAAGCTTGCCAAAGTAAAACAAATGCAAGATAAATAAATTAAAACTGGGTCAACTGTTTTTCAGTGGTCAAAGGCCATAAGTTAAAAAACATTTCATGTGGCAGATTCTTATCTTTGCTTGTTAAAAGAGAAACAAAAGAGATTTCTTAGTTCAAACATAATGCTCAACAAGCCATGGATGGAATGGCTTCATTTGATTAAGCTACTACCACTTAAAGGAAGTGGCAAATGGAAGTTATTGGAAATGTGTACTGGTATATTGCTAACTTTATTATAGTTAAGCAAGAATTTCTAACAATACAGCATTTTTATTTTATTTGTCACAACATTATATATAAGCATAAGCATGAAATAACTATACGATATATAAGCATATATATAACCTAATAGTCTAATGTTCAGGCACAATGTTTCAGTTCTGTACACTGTAGGGAATAAGAGGGAAATTCATAGGTGAGGGATCCTTGGTGCTCTCTGAGCTTGCTTGTTTTCTTGTAGATGTTTCATGTTTCATTACCCAAACTAGTTTGGGCAATGAAATGTTTGCAAGAAAACAAGCAAGTCCAGAGAGCACCAAGGATCCCTCATATCAACCCTGAACTACAAATAGTCTCCTTTATTAACGAATTTACAGATGCCATTTTTTTAAAAAAAGAGTGTTACTAAATCTGTTTTAAGATATTAATGGCTATTGAATATTTTTGTTTCCAAAGAAATGTAAAGATGACAGCTTAACAGCTTCCTGACATTAAAAAAACACCGTAAGAAACAGATCACTTAAAGATGTCATAAACTTAAATTCTTATCCAATTTGTGTCAAAAATGGATTTTGAGCTATTACTGTTAATCTAACATTAATATGATTCTTCAAAATTCACACATATTTCTTAAATACTGGTTCCACCCAAAACATTTTGTCTTGACATCGTTTTCTTGAAACATTGACTTTAAAACATGTTTTTGATGTTTTGAATAAATTACATAATGTCTGCAGCATTCAGAGTAAAGTCACAGAACCATTTTAAAAACAAATATTGGGTAGTTTATCTGTGGTTGGTTCTACAAGTAGCTCTTGATACAGTAGGCGTTACGGAGACCTGGTTGGGCACTGAAGGGGGCGTGCCCCTGGTCGAGATGTGCCTGCCGGGCTTCCGTGCATTTCATCAGCCGAGGGCCCAGGGTAGGGGTGGAGGGGTGGCGGTTGTTATTAAAGAGAGTTTAGAGCCGAGGGAGACCACTGTACCTCAGATTGCTGGGTGTGAATCCCTCTTTGTGAGATGGGGTCATAGGTGTCAGATGGGCTTGCTGGTCGCGTACCTGGCTCCTTGCTGCGTGACAGCTGCCCTGCCCGAGCTCCTGGAGGTGCTTGCTGGGGTGGCAGTGGAGACCCCCAGACTTTTAGTCATGGGGGACTTTAACTTGCCATCTGCCGGCTCGTCATCAACAGTGGCTCGGGAGTTCATGGCTTCCATGACGGCCTTGGACCTGACTCAAGTAGTGGATGGCCCCACTCACATCGGGGGAGGCACACTGGACCTGATTTTCATCTCTGGTCAGTGGTTGAAGGATCTGGACTTGAGAGATATAGTCACAGAACCTTTGTCATGGTCAGATCACTCTCTCCTTCGCCTGGACTTTCTGACCGCTACCCAACACCGCAGGGAGACGGAACCACTACATTGGTACCGCCCCAGGCGCCTGATGGACCCGGAGAGGTTCCGGACGGAGCTTGGGCCATTTCCTGAGGGTCTGGCTCACGGCACGGCAGAGGAACTAGCCGCAGCCTGGGAACGGGCTGCGGCTGGGGCTTTAGACCGTGTCGTGCCTCTGCGGCCTCTGACCCGGCGCAGATCCCAACCGGCTCCTTGGTTCTCCGAGGAGCTGAGGGGGATGAAACGCCGGAGAAGACGCCTAGAGAGTTCCTGGAGGTCCAGCCGTTCAGAGGCTGATCGGACACTAGTTAGATCCTATACTAGGACCTACCTAGTGGCACGGAGGGAAGCGAGGCGTTCCTCCGCCCCCCCCCCCATTGCGCCGGCAGATAACCGCCCAGCTGCCCTGTTTCGGGTGACCCGCCCCCTCCTTCACCAGGGGGAGCGGGATGACCCGTTGCAGGGACGTGCTGAGGAGTTTAACGGTTATCTATACGATAAAATCGTTCAGCTTCGGGATGGTCTGGACCAAAATTGTGGCGATTCGGACGGGCGCCTGAGGGCGGTCTTGGTGATATTGTCTGGGATGAGTTTGACCCTGTGGCCCGAGGACATGGACAGGTTGCTGGGTAGATTGAATGCCACCACGTGTTTACTGGACCCGTGCCCTCCTGGCTGGTGCTGGCCACTCAGGAGGTGACACGAGGCTGGCTCCAGGCGATTACGAGCGCTTCCTTGTTGGAGGAGTCTTTCCGGCCGCCTTGAAAGAGGCGGTGGTGAGGCCCTCCTCAAGAAGCCTTCCTGGACCCGCTGTTTTAGGTAATTATCGTCGTCTCCAACCCGCCGGCGAAGGTTGTAGAGAGTATGGTGGCATATCAGTTTCCCCTGCACCTGGAGGAAACTGTCTATCTAGACCTGCTCCAGTCCGGCTTCCGCCCGGTTACAGCACTGAGACGGCTTTGGTCGCGTTGGTGGATGATCTCTGAGGGCCAGGATAGGGGTTGTTCCTCTGCCCTGGTCCTATTAGACCTCTCAGCGGCTTTTGATACCATCGACCATGGTATCCTGCTGCGCCGGTTGGAGGATTGGGAGTGAGAGGCACCGCTTATCGGTGGTTCTCCTCCTATCTCTCCGACCGGTCGCAGACGGTGTTGACGGGGGCAGAGGTCGGCCCGGGCGCCTCACTTGTGGGTGCCGCAGGGCCGATTCTCTCGCCTTCTGTTCAACATCTATATGAAGCCGCTGGGTGAGATCATCAGTGGCTTCGTGTGAGGTACCAGCTGTACGCTGATGACACCCAGCTGTACTTTTCCACACCGGCCACCCCAATGAAGCTATCAAGTGCTGTCCCGGTGTTTGGAAGCCGACGGGTCTGGATGGGGAGAAACAGGCTCAAGCTCAATCCTCCAAGACGGAGTGGCTGTGGATGCCGGCATCCCGCACAGTCAGCTGAGTCCACGGCTGACTGTTGGGAGCGAGTCATTGGCCCCGATGGAGAGGGTGCGCAACTTGGGCGTTCTCCTGGATGAACGGCTGTCTTTGAAGACCACCTGACGGCCGCCTCCAGGAGAGCTTTCCACCAGGTTCGCCTGGTGCGCCAGTTGCGCCTTTCTAGACCGGGATGCCTTGTGCACAGTCACCACGCCCGTGACGCCTCGCCTGGATTACTGCAATGCTCTCACATGGGGCTCCCTTGAGGGGCATCCGAGGCTTCAGTTAGTCCAGAATGCAGCTGCGCTGGTGATAGAGGGAGCCCTCGTGGCTCCCGAGTGACACCTATCCTGCGCAGGCTGCACTGGCTACCTGTGGCCTTCCGGTGCGCTTCAAGGTTTTGGTGAACGCCTTTAAAGCGCCCATGGGATAGGGCCGGGCTATTTACGGGACTGCCTACTGCTAGCGAATACCTCTGACCGACCCGTCCGCTCTCACACAGAGGGGCTCCTGAGGGTGCGGTCGGCGCGACAGTGTCGCCTGGCGACGCCCAGGAAGGGCCTTCTGTGGGGCTCCCGCCTCTGGAACGAACTCCCCAGGACTCCGTCAACTTCCGGACCTCTGAACCTTTCGTCGCGAGCTTAAAACTCACTTATTCATCTGCGCAGGACTGGATTAGTTTTTAAATTTATGGGTTTTTTAATGGGTTTTTTATTATTTATCCTAAATTTTTTAATCTCGGCCAATTGAATAAGTTTTTTAATTGTATTTTAATTGTATTTATATTGTAATATTATTGTGTATTTTTATCTGGCTGTGAACCGCCCTGAGTCCTTCGGGAGAAGGGAGATATAAAAATTTAAATAATAAATAAATAAATAAATAAATAGTAGCCATAATTGAAATTTTCTACAGCCCAGGTAGACAGGAAAACATACCTCCAGAAGGACAAGCTCCTGGATGCACTTCCTGTAACTTTTCCTTCAGCTTTCATGAAAACCATGTTGATAGAATAGGAGATTGCCTATCATAGCTATCATTGTAGAGATTTGGAGAAGGATAGGAAGACAGAGGACATAGTAGCCTGTATATCTTCAGAAAAGTGTCCGTATATCACACATATGAATGAGTAACAAGCTTATTTTAGGGAGATGAGCAGATGATGCCCAAATTAGCCCTGGATAGTTTAATCCCTAAAAGATCCCTGGAACTTTTAACCATCTTTTAAAATAATTTAATCTCTGGCTTAAATATGGGGGACACTGAATGAATGTGAAACATTGGGACTATATTGCTAGCCAGCAAAATTTGCTAAAACACACAAAGAGCAAAGAACTAAGAATCTTATACATTGGGGATCTCTAAAAAATAAATCTGTTGATAAAATATATCCAGTGTTGCTTGCTGTTAATATCTTGAATACTACCTCCATGACAAAACAGTAAAGTAACAAGGAAGATTGAAGGGTATTATGATTGAAGTCTGAAGTTAAAATACCCCACAAGAGAGAAATATGTTTCGCCCGCTAAGAGGCTCCAACAACCCCCAAGTAAGGCCGGTGCGTAGGAAGTGGGGTCATCATCCTAGCTGAGCGACACTGCATGTGCATAAAGTATAGAACCCTGTGTGTGAACCATAGAAGAACCGTGGGAAACTGATAACCACAGCAAGTGGACTTTGTAATAGCATTGCCTGAGGTAATTGAGGATAGGTACAACCAAATATCTGATGTCCAGCACTAGACAAAGAGATCCCCAGGTCCTTGTATCGGGGTAAGAGAATGAAGCTACATATCTCCTGAGGTAACCAAAGTGCCGCAATATGGCAGTTTCATGGCTACGGATTGCAGCCCTCCTTCCCCTGCCTGGAGCTGTGGGTTCCGCCTTGGAGAGGTTCGGATCCGGAACCGGTGCTTTAGAACCTGGCCCAGTGAACAGCAGATCTACTGATCTTTCTGAAAGAAAACTGGTAGATAAATCTCCCTCTTATGTAGGTAGTCCCTGGCTCTGTGGATCACGGCCCAATTATGCTGGAATGAGGGGATTCTGCAAAGGCCCATAAATTGTTTTACAGTGAGACCGTTGTCATGCGCATGGCCCTCCAGGAACAGTGTACACTATAATTCCAAGGGAATCCCTCAGAATGTGCCTGATGAGAAATCAAGGCGGTTGTAAAACCAGAACCAGCACCCCCAGGGGCAGACCCCACTCCAGAGGAATGACCTTATTAAACATCTAGCAATCTGAGACCTCAAGTCCCAATTGAGAAGGAACTGGCCAGATCCGGTAAGAAATTTGTGCTCTAAAAGCCACTGCACTCCTACGGTGCCACTGTCAATTCAGAAGGGAGTGATAGGAATCTCCCCCAGGGGAACAGGTTTATTGCCCTGCACAGCTGGAGGCCACCCTCTAAAATGATCAGATCTGTAAAAGCATATTACCCTCTGGGAAAGCCTATGCCTAATGCCACCTTTAGACAGGAGCTAAAATAAGCGATTACAGGTTGACGATGTGGCCAAACCGTCAGAAGCTGCCCATATGAGCAATCTTGCTCCTTTGCCCTTACAGAGCGCAAAGCTCCTATATATATCCATAGCTTCA
This sequence comes from Ahaetulla prasina, assembly GCF_028640845.1. NCBI lineage: Eukaryota > Metazoa > Chordata > Lepidosauria > Squamata > Colubridae > Ahaetulla > Ahaetulla prasina. The sequence goes on along the minus strand of NC_080542.1, from coordinate 115,428,258 downwards.
ACAGGCCGGCTTACTTAAGATAACTGTTGCCTGTGGCCCTTGAAATCAATGCTGCCACCCTGCATAGTAATCGTGCAGGACAGCACCCAGTTGCAACTGACTGTGTGTAAAAATAGCAATATTCCCACCCTTTGTTGTGGCTAGAAGGAGGGGCCATCTGAGCGATGTTGCCACAGCCTCATGTCTCGCAGTACACCATCCGCGTAGCAGACTGGCCTAAGTAAGCACTCCGGTGCAGCCTTAAATTTATACGACAATGCAAGGGGGGGTCCTCTCCTGTCTCGTCTGCAATGGTGAGGCCATTGCTTTCCCTCCTGTCAGTTATTGGGGCAGTGTGGCGCAGCGGGCTCCCCCACCGGGATTCCGTCAAGCTCCTCCAGCCCGTTACCTTATAGATAGGGCAGAATGGCCCAGCTGAAGTCTTCTGCCGAAATGGTGGAACTCCTTCGAGTTACAACTGCCACAGTTGAAAAAGACTAGCCCGAATGGGGCACTGCTGTTGCGGCTGTGACTGTGTCATGAACTCCCTGCTCTAAAGGCCAAAAGGGAAGCCTCACTGACGGATAGAGCCACGTGGTGTGCAACGTCTTCGTATGACACCAGGCAGCCTGGTTCACGAAGAACTTTCCTGCCACGGCTATGAGGAGCTTCCAACACATCAGCTGCCTCCACTCACATTTGCCAAACAAGCCTTTCAGGCAGTTTGAGTTTTTCTGCCATGGTTCTGGCAATGTTTAGCATGCCAGTCATCTGATTGAAATCCGACAGTCAGGCCTGTCCTGAGCGTTCCTGCTCCGGCAGTAATGGCGCCTAGCACGCCACCCGCTGTGTGCAAAGCAGGCAGCCTGGCTCGGTACGAGCGCTCCTGCCATGCCCTTAACGGCGCCTAGCACGCCAGCCGCACTATATGCAGTTCGGGCAGTCTGGCTCATGAAGAGTGCTCCTGCTGCGGCTGTCATGGCGCCTAGCGCACCCACCATTTCATGCTCCAATTGGGCAGCCCGGCTCCTATGAGCACTCCTGCCTCAGCCATAAAGGCGTCTAGTGCGCCAGCTGCTCCATCCTCCGTTCGGGCAGCCTGGCTCATCACGAGCACTCCTGCCGTGGCCATAATGGCACCTAACACACCAGCCGCTCATCCAAAGTTTGAGCAGCCTGGCTCCTAATGAGCGCTCCTGTTGCAGCTAAAGGGGCACCTCACACACCGGCCACTTTATTGCAATTCAGGCAGCCTGGCTCCTGCCGCGGCTGAGGCTCCTACTGCGGCTGAGATGGTGCCTTAAGCGTCTGCCACTCTATTGCAATTTGGGCCTGGCTCATAATGAGCTGTCCTGCCGCGGCTGTAATGGCGCTGAACGCACCAGCCGCTTTCTTTGTGGGTAGGGCAGCCTGGCTTGTTATGAGCAGCCTTGCCGCAGCTCTTATGGTGCCGAAGCGCTAGCCGCAATCAGTGTGCCTAGACAAGGGCCGGAATAGCTCAGGCTGTAAGGAGCCTGTTATTAGAACACACTAGCCTGCAATTACTGCAGGTTCAAGCCCGGCCCAAGGTTGACTCAGCCTTCCATCCTTTATAAGGTAGGTAAAATGAGGACCCAGATTGTTGGGGGGGCAATAAGTTGACTTGTAAATATACAAATAGAATGAGACTATTGCCTTATACACTGTAAGCCGCCCTGAGTCTTCGGAGAAGGGCGGGATATAAATGTAAAAAAAAATAAAAAAATCTAGGCAGTAACTTAGTCCCTCTCTGTAGGTGCAGACTAATGCCAGGGGTAGCCTGTTAGCAGGCAATGTCCCCTCCGCTAAGCGCTGGAACGGCAGGGACTTTGGCTGAAATACAAGCCAGTAGGGAGGATTACCAGTGAACCGGTAATCCCCCAGATCTCTCACCAGCGATAGCCGAACAAATAGCTGTCCTGTTTTGTCGTGAAAGAAATTCAAGAATGGGTGAGTCTCTTTCCTCAGTCTCAACTCGTGGAAGACCGAGTCGAATTGGGGAGTGCCCGGGATAGGAGTAGGCGTGGCCAACAAAGTTTGACTCAGTCTCCAGGCAGAGAAGCAGAGCACTCCCCATTCCTGGATGATCTTCCCCGACACATTGGAGAACTTGGAGGTCTTCTAGGCACTGCTCAAGCAACAAACCCTATATGAATCCGGACAAATGGATGGCCAATCTCTTTTTTAAAACTTCCAGTGATAGATATGGAACTTGTTACAAAGGTTGGAGTAGTTTATGACAAAAAAAGAAGAAAAAGCTTAAGGAATGAACGCATACTTCAGAAAATGGTTGTATATTCTTGTTCTGGAACAGAATAATGGATATATCATGCTCCATGAAGGGCAGAAAAATCCCAGCCTAATCAGAAGGAATTTTGTGAATAAGAGATCAAGGAATGCATAGAATTGCAACAGATAGGATGAGATCAAGTGAGAAAAATAAGCAAGACCTTTTCTTCATAGGGTACTGTGCAATGAAAAAAGAGTAAAAGATTTGAAAATTATCAGGTGCCAGTTATCAAAGAAATAAACAGATGCAAACTGCTTCCCGTTTTCATAAGGTTCAGCTCTTTTCATGAAACGAATAAGAGGAAACGTACAAGAGTTTTTCTGCCTCAAATTTTCCTATATATAGGTATCTCACTCTATACAGCAGAATAACAGCTCCCTTTTTATGACCCTGTAGTCCTTGTTCAGGGTAGAGCTGGAGCGACTGGATGAAGTTTACTGGAATACTTACTGAAATTCTTGTAACTTTTAGTTTCTTTCTATAAAAATACTGACTAGACATGTAGCCTCTATTCATTGGTATTACTACTTCTAGTCCATACTGCAAGGAAGGCAATAAAATTCTGTACCATCCGCTCACCTGTTCAGAGACTATCAATTGTCTGTGATTGTTAAACTTATTTTACCTATAATAAAATAATAATTCCATGTGAGTTGGGCCTTTACTCTGGAAGGAATCTTGACAGCTATTGGCAAAAGAAACTAGTAACAATCTATGGGTGGAACATTCACTTGTATGCATATGTCTATTAAAATTCACTACAGTTCTAGAAGATTTTGATTACAACTAAGGACAAGTACATTTATTCAGCTGTGTGATAAGCAAAGGATATAATAACGTTCTTATGTCAAATCATTCCTTTAAATTCAGTTAGATATTAAAACAGACTTTTAGAATTATCACTCAAGTCAGTAATTTATTAATATATTTGACCTTTACACCATTTTATAACTACTTGATAAAATAAATTCACTTACCATCATCTAGAATCAAGGCATAATTTTACCAAGTTAATCTAGGATCAGGGGTGAAATGCTCCCAATTCGGACCGGATCACCCAATCCAGTAATAATGGCAGCAAGTGGTTCAGAGAACCTGTAGCAAAAATCCCTGCCCCCCCCCATGCCCAGCTGAGCCGCACGATCATGAGAGGTTTTTGTTTTTGTTTTACTTTTAAAAGCATTTTTTCTTTTAAGATGCTTTTAAAAGTAAAAAAAACCACCCTCTGATAATTGCACATCTTAGCTGGGTGCTAGCCAAAAAATGGGGGGGAGTCTGTTTTTCCTCCCCGCAGACTCTGCTAGCCAAACCAAAAAACATGGGGGAGGGGGAGTCCGTTTTTCCTCCCAGCAGGCTTCCCTGAAAACTGCTGGGAGGAAAAATGGTCCGTACCCTTCTGTTTTTTGGTTTGGCTATCAGGAAGCCTGTTGGGAGGAAAAACTGGGGGGGGTTGTTTTTGAGGGAGGGAGGGAGGGAGAAGGAAGGAAGGAAGGAAGGAAGGAAGGAAGGAAGGAAGGAAGGAAGGAAGGAAGGAAGGAAGGAAGGAAGGAAGGAAGGAAGGAAGGAAGGAGTACAAACCTAGCACTAGACGCAGCTTCAGAGGATAATCCAGGGCTGGAAAGGACCTGGAGATCATCTAGGCCAATCCTGCTCTAGCAGGACATTGCTAGTGATTTTCTATATTTTGAGTTTCTGCCCACCCAGTCACATGACCCCCAACAAGTGATGCCCACCAAGCCACGCCCACAGAGCCGGTAGCAAAAAAAATTAGATTTCACCCGTCTAGGATCCTATATATATTTATTACAATGACTAAGGAAATACAAGCATCATTCAAATTATAGAAACACTAAGGAAACACAAGCATTATACAAATTATAGCAGGGACTAATCTACAAACCTCACATAGTTCTCATTAATCACATAACAGCATGGGACCAATATCCTATAAAAGAAAAGCCGATCCCCACACATTGGAGAACTTGGAGGTCTTCTAGGCACTGCTCAAGCAACAAACCCTATATGAATCCGGACAAATGGATGGCCAATCTCTTTTTTAAAACTTCCAGTGATAGATATGGAACTTGTTACAAAGGTTGGAGTAGTTTATGACAAAAAAAGAAGAAAAAGCTTAAGGAATGAACGCATACTTCAGAAAATGGTTGTATATTCTTGTTCTGGAACAGAATAATGGATATATCATGCTCCATGAAGGGCAGAAAAATCCCAGCCTAATCAGAAGGAATTTTGTGAATAAGAGATCAAGGAATGCATAGAATTGCAACAGATAGGATGAGATCAAGTGAGAAAAATAAGCAAGACCTTTTCTTCATAGGGTACTGTGCAATGAAAAAAGAGTAAAAGATTTGAAAATTATCAGGTGCCAGTTATCAAAGAAATAAACAGATGCAAACTGCTTCCCGTTTTCATAAGGTTCAGCTCTTTTCATGAAACGAATAAGAGGAAACGTACAAGAGTTTTTCTGCCTCAAATTTTCCTATATATAGGTATCTCACTCTATACAGCAGAATAACAGCTCCCTTTTTATGACCCTGTAGTCCTTGTTCAGGGTAGAGCTGGAGCGACTGGATGAAGTTTACTGGCGGAATACTTACTGAAATTCTTGTAACTTTTAGTTTCTTTCTATAAAAATACTGACTAGACATGTAGCCTCTATTCATTGGTATTACTACTTCTAGTCCATACTGCAAGGAAGGCAATAAAATTCTGTACCATCCGCTCACCTGTTCAGAGACTATCAATTGTCTGTGATTGTTAAACTTATTTTACCTATAATAAAATAATAATTCCATGTGAGTTGGGCCTTTACTCTGGAAGGAATCTTGACAGCTATTGGCAAAAGACACTAGTAACAATCTATGGGTGGAACATTCACTTGTATGCATATGTCTATTAAAATTCACTACAGTTCTAGAAGATTTTGATTACAACTAAGGACAAGTACATTTATTCAGCTGTGTGATAAGCAAAGGAATATAATAACGTTCTTATGTCAAATCATTCCTTTAAATTCAGTTAGATATTAAAACAGACTTTTAGAATTATCACTCAAGTCAGTAATTTATTAATATATTTGACCTTTACACCATTTTATAACTACTTGATAAAATAAATTCACTTACCATCATCTAGAATCAAGGCATAATTTTACCAAGTTAATCTAGGATCAGGGGTGAAATGCTCCCAATTCGGACCGGATCACCCAATCCGGTAATAATGGCAGCAAGTGGTTCAGAGAACCTGTAGCAAAAATCCCTGCCCCCCCCCCATGCCCAGCTGAGCCGCACGATCATGAGAGGTTTTTGTTTTTGTTTTACTTTTAAAAGCATTTTTTCTTTTAAGATGCTTTTAAAAGTAAAAAAAACCACCCTCTGATAATTGCACATCTTAGCTGGGTGCTAGCCAAAAAATGGGGGGGAGTCTGTTTTTCCTCCCCGCAGACTCTGCTAGCCAAACCAAAAAACATGGGGGAGGGGGAGTCCGTTTTTCCTCCCAGCAGGCTTCCCTGAAAACTGCTGGGAGGAAAAATGGTCCGTACCCTTCTGTTTTTTGGTTTGGCTATCAGGAAGCCTGTTGGGAGGAAAAACTGGGGGGGGGTTGTTTTTGAGGGAGGGAGGGAGAAGGAAGGAAGGAAGGAAGGAAGGAAGGAAGGAAGGAAGGAAGGAAGGAAGGAAGGAAGGAAGGAAGGAAGGAAGGAGTACAAACCTAGCACTAGACGCAGCTTCAGAGGATAATCCAGGGCTGGAAAGGACCTGGAGATCATCTAGGCCAATCCTGCTCTAGCAGGACATTGCTAGTGATTTTCTATATTTTGAGTTTCTGCCCACCCAGTCACATGACCCCCAACAAGTCATGCCCACCAAGCCACGCCCACAGAGCCGGTAGCAAAAAAAATTAGATTTCACCCGTCTAGGATCCTATATATATTTATTACAATGACTAAGGAAATACAAGCATCATTCAAATTATAGAAACACTAAGGAAACACAGGCATTATACAAATTATAGCAGGGACTAATCTACAAACCTCACATAGTTCTCATTAATCACATAACAGCATGGGACCAATATCCTATAAAAGAAAAGCCGATCCCCACACATTGCACACATAAGTACATATATTTTGATATACTCAGACAACACGCAAGAGTGACCATAATTCAGATGGCAAAACTCCAGCAAATGAAAATATCCAAAAATGCCAGCAATCTCTGTTGGAAAATGCAAGAAACGAGCAAGAAATAATAAGTCAAAGAAATTAAAGATATATAGTATAAAATAAAATATAGCGAAATTTATTCTTACTTTCACTGTCTTTTGCATTATTTCATATATTTTGTTCCTCCTGTTTTCCACAATCTCATCAATTCATTCAACTACAATTGACTCAATCTTCTCATTCTCTTTTACCCATTCACCTTCCCTTCATATATTTATTTTGCAATTCCATTTTCTTGTACAATGTCCTAGGTCCAAACATCCTCAGTATCTTTTTTTTTATACTGACCCCTCCCTTTTATATTTAATCCACATTACTTCAGAATTCATTCATTCCTGACACTATGTTTTTTTTTCTTTTTTTTTTGTCCATGCATTTCTTAACCACTGAATTCCCACTTAATTCAATTTACTTTTATGTTTCTCCTAACATTGCTTAACTTTCACTTATATATAAGATTGCTCATATATATATATATATATATATATATATATATATATATATATATATATATATATATATATATATATATATATATATACACTTATATATAAGATATATAAGATGACTGTATGACTATAACTTGTTGCTGGCAATCCTTATGATTTATATTGATATATTGACCATCAATTGTGTTGTAAATGTTGTACCTTGATGAACGTATCTTTTCTTTTATGTACACTGAGAGCATATGCACCAAGACAAATTCCTTGTGTGTCCAATCACACTTGGCCAATAAAAATTCTATTCTATTCTAGTGGACAAAAGTTTGTTTAGCTTCTTTCAACAAGTACCATTCCTTGCAACTTACAATATACTCCCTACCATTTTTCTACCAGGCTTTATACACATTAAAATTTGTATATTCATTTTCCCACACTAAGCACTTTACCAAACTAGCATGTAGATGCTATTTCATCTACATGCTAGTTTTTCACTATTTAGATACATACCTTGCAACTGTTAACTCCATTTTCCCTGAAAAGTGTGACTACCGACGCATTTGACAGACTAATTTTCATATTTCACTTTTCATTGTATCATATAATTTATTTGACATTCACTGCAAATCAGAATAAATTGCGAAGATTACAGATAGCAATATGGCATCATCTGCAGACAAAAATATGCATACATTCAAGACCAACATATGAATGTGCCCAAAGCCTTATACATTTACAGTTAAAAGAGTACCACATATATTTATCTTACCCCCTTCTTAGTGCTAAGTATTCAACAATTTTCATATTGGTGCAAAATGATCCATTATTCATGACTCTTCATTTTTTCATACATTTTATTTAAATCAATAAACTCTGTCATAACGATATACATCTCAAAATTTGCTGCAGAGCAAAAATATGTTTTGCAACCATTGTACAATATAACACTTATCAACTTTTGCTCATTGTCATATCTTTCAATCAGAACTGCTCTAGACATTTTCCAAGATATCTTTAACACACTAATCCACATGTAGCTTTTGCCTTAATTTTTTGATAGTTTTCTTTCTGTAAGAATGGCAAATCTTTTGGGCTCAGTATGTCAAAAAGTCAGGAAATTCCTATCTTGACTCTGCTGGTGTATTCTCCCACGCTTATCCCGGATCTCCTCTCCTCCAGTCCCCTGCCCTTCCATCCACAGTTCGTCTCCAGACCCCTGGTTTTGTGAGTCCTCTGGAGCCTTAGAAAATGATTTGAGAATGCTCATGCAATTTTTGGACACCCCAGAAGCTGTGCAGGAGTGAGATTTTCTCACACAAATTCCAAAAGGCCTGGAGGTGTAGCGTGTCCCCCCCAAATGGCATGATATGTGTCATAATTTTGCCATCACTGGTGTAGGAGAATAACAATGGATTCTTTCTATACTTAACTATGGAAGCAGTCTTTACATATGTGTTAAAACTGCATCCATGCCATACACAACCACATGCCAATTTTAACTATTTGCCAGTTAGTTTATTTATGATTCAAACATATTGCCTACCTAACTCCAGATTCTGGTGCCACGCAAAATTTTAAAAAACCAAAACCATAAAAATAGCAAGCAACATTAAAACAACAGGCAATCCAGACTAAAATACTCAGCTAACAAATCATATACAAACACATACAAACATACACACAAACACTGGCCACTAAACAATGACACACATCAACCCCAGGTCTGAAAAGAAAGCTAGGTTTTCAAGTTATCCTATATGCTGTGTTTTTAATTTATACGTTATTTATATTTACTTATAGATCATCACCCACTGGATAAAACTAAGAAAGAAATCCACTTCTTTGAACATGGTGCAAATCAAAGTCTTGTACAAAACTGTACAAAGGGACATGACTTAAAATAATATCCATATTTGTATCCTATGACTATATTAAGTATTGTACCTTGATGAAGGTATCTTTTCTTTTATGTACACTGAGAGCATATGCACCAAGACAAATTCCTTGCGTGTCCAATCACACTTGGCCAATAAAAAATTCTATTCTATTCTATTCTATTCTATTCTATTCTATATCTCTTCTGCACCAGTAGCTTAAGGAAAAATGAAGTGATATACCTTTCTGATAGATTCTATATACTTCTTCCCCAAACACTACTAATCCAGGGCAGGATAGTTCCTGAAGTTAATGCACTATACCAAATCATCTAAAGAGCAATGGTCCATACGTTCAATTCTCAAGTACATTTGAACTCAAGAGATAGGACTGACTGAAGAATCCCCATTTAGGATAAAAGCAGTTGTATACTGCCCCCCTGTGGCTAATATAAGTAATGTGTTGCATTATCATTATTTTCCAAAGTTCTATTATGCATAATTTTTCGTTTATTTTTCTTGTATGTTGACTTCTTTGATAATATTCCACTACATTCCCATACAAACCACTCAGCTACATTATGATTACAGAAGTTATGCAAAAATATGTATTTTTGTATAAGAATTAATAAAGTATACATTGTGTGCCCCGACTATATGGATGTAGGGATGGGTATGCATGTAACATTTGTGTGTAAAAGCCAAAAAAACCATTTAGACATCACATGGGGAAAGGAATATGAGTTTGGAGTGCAAGACAGGAGAAAAACAGGGAGGTTTCTAAAAGGGAGTGTACTTTGTGAAATTCTTTTGGGTGTTTATACAATAAATTTTATGATTCACCAATCCTAAAATAAGCAGCTATTCCGTGATTGTAATAATGTTCACAAAACTTTCTAAAAATTGAATGAGTCCCCAAAAATATTGGAAACATTACCAGAATTACAGGTACCTTAGTTAGGATATCCCTTCTATTTAAACTTATTGGGTAATACGTGCACACCCTGTTTATAAAAGTGTTTTAGTACAATCAACCCTGTTTTCAAGGCCAGAAATCAGTTTTAACTCATGAACAAGATCACGAGTATTTCCAATCTCCTCGATCATATAAAAGGATATTGTAAACATTCAGTGTTCTGCTGAATGAGCATGATTGTCTAAAAATGTCTGCATACTATTCAAATGCAAAGGCCTGGGAATAGAGATATTTACAGTCAAAAATCCATTTGCATACAATCAAATCAGTGATAGAATCTTACAAAAATATGAAATATGTTAAGCAAACATCATTGCTGAATGAGATACAGGAAAAAAGCTAGTTTATATCACTATACTACAAGTTTAAACTACTACAATTTATTTTATTTTATTTATTTATCAAGGAGCACATTATTATTAAAATGCCTGTATATACTTCAGTAAGAAAATATGCAATTTGCTTTTTAAATTCTAACTTTTTTTAATAAAACGATTCATATACATACCTCTTTTAACCCGTTTATTGTTAAAGCTCTCATTCATAAACTTTAATAACTCAGTTTTTTTATCTTCATTGTGATTTGTAATTACAGAATAAGTAATTCTGTAATTCCAAATAATTACAACAAGTAAATGTTGAAGTATTTGATTAATTTTCTTTAAGTATTTTTGGATTTTAGTGGAAAGTCATTATATTGTACCAAAAGTTCAAAGCTATTTCTCCTCAGTTTTGCAGGAAGTGATTTTCCTATTTTATGTATATTCATTACAAGATTTAAAAACTGAAAGCTTGTTGAAAAATAGATGTAATATATACAGTTCTCAAACAGTCTTGTAAATCTAACAACGTAAGCTTGCACATAGCTTACATAAAAAGTGATATGAACTTAGAACTTCTTTCAGACCATCAGAGCTTGGGGAAGCTAGAATAAATTGCTGGTTTAATATTATGTAGGAAAGACTTGTGAGATGGACAAAGAGATGCTGCTTTGGGAACAGTCAGTTGGGAACAGAACAGCTACAGCTGGATAGTGGGCAGAGCAAGCAGCATTAAAGGGACTCTCAGTAGCGTCTCACTTCTCAGGTTGTAAAGCAGGCAGAGGAACAATTGTACAATTTCATACTTTCAAGATCCTGTTAATGTAGCTTTACGATAATATGGAATTAGCTTATTTGATTGTGTTTCCTATCTGGTCTATCTGGTAAGGCAAACCACCAATGAGCTGGTCAACTCTTTGCAGTCCTCTCTGGACAAAGAAAAGATTTGAGATTGCCCACTAGCGCTCCAGACGCTTCTTGCAAGAAGACCACAACACACTGGTTTCTAATACATTTAGCCCTAAGAGGGACAAGAATGTAGCCATCTTGCTCAAACCATGGTCAGCACCTTTAAAAGTTCATATACTTCCTTTTCTATTGCTTTTGGAAATTGTTTGTTAACTGCTTTTTAGCTATTAAGAATCTTTGGATTGACAAATCTAAAAATATCAGATGAGTTTCCTTCTATATTTAGTAAAAGAAATTTTAAACAAAACTTTAAGGCCTTTTTTTAATAAATAGCAAAAGGAGAGTTAGAACTTTGTTTTGGCAAAGATACAAATGGACTCAGGCTCCAGATCAGGGGTGAAATGCTCCCAGTTCAGACCGGCTCGACCGATCCAGTAACAATGATGGCTGGTAGTTCAGAGAACCGGTAGCAAAAATCCCTGGCCCCGCCCCCTGCCCCAGCTGAGCTGCGCCATCATCAGAGGTGCTTTTTTTTTTTTACTTTTAAAAGCATCTTTTCTTCAAAAAGACTTTTAAAAGTAAAAAAAAAGCCTTTAATGATTGTGCAGCTCAGCTGGGATCATCAGAATCCTTTAAAAGCTTTTTTTAAAACAACCTCTTAAAAACAAAAGGTTTTAAAAGGCTCCTCTGGCGATCCCAGCTGAGTTGCCTAATCACCAGAACCTTTAAAAAACATGTTTTCTACAAGCTCTTCGGCCAAAGAGGTTGTTAAAACAATCCTTTTAAGAGGTTCTGGGCTGCGATCAGGCAATTTCAACTGGGATCGTCAGGGGAGCTTTTAAAATCTTTTTTTCCTCTGGCGATCCCAGATAAATTTCCTGATCATCACAGGCTTTTAAAATCTTTTTTTCCTCTGGCGATCCCAGATAAATTTCCTGATCATCACAGGCTTTTAAAATCATTTTTTTACCACCTCTTACAACAGCCCCCGCCCATGCCCATCCAATCGCCCCTTTCCCACTTACCTAATTATTGCTCCTTTCAGGCTCTCTCATGCCTTGCTTTGCTTCAGCTGCTGCAATCAGTTGCATCAGCTAGCAACTGAATCTGCCTGCCTGCAATCCATTTCCTCAGTGAGCAACTCAATCTGCCTGCCTCCAATTGGGTAAGAAAATGGGGGGAGCTTTAAAAAATAGTTAATTGGGGTTTTTTTAATGAGTTTTTTTTTAAGACAGCAATTTAAAGTTAAGGAAGTTTTAAATTTAGCTGCTTTTATCTAAAACAGGGGTTTCCAACCTTAGTAACTTTAAGGCTTGTGGACTTCAATTCCCAGAGTTCCTCCGCCAGCTTTGCTCCAGGAGTTGAAGTACACAAACCTTAAAGTTACTAAGGTTGGAGACCTCTGATCTAAAAAATATAAATAGAATAAAATAAAATAAAATATTTGTGCAGCTTTCTGAGATTTGGTGTGTTTCTGTAGTTTTTCACTCTAATTACACAAACACACAAAATCTCACAAAGCTGTATGTGGCATTTTGTGTGTGTGTGAGAGAGAGTCAGTTATGTTGTGTGTGTGTAAAGTGTGAAAGTTGGGTTTTGAGCTTTTTGTGGCTGTGTGAGGTTCCTGCTTGTTGCAGGGGCTGCTTTTACATTGTGTGTGAATCAGTTGTGTTGTGTTGTGTGTCTGTTAAGTGTGAAAGTTGGTTTTTGGTACTTCTTATTGTTTTGTATACTTTGTTTATTATTTTTATTATTTATTATTATTGGCCACGCCCACCCAGTTTCTGACCAAGCCACACCCACCAATTAAGCCACACCCACAGAACCAGTAGGGGAAAAAATTAGATTACACCCCTGCTCCAGATGGATGTGAAATAAGATGCAAGAATTAAGTATAAATCATCCCCATAGGGAAATGCTTTTGTTTTGAATTAATTTAGAAAAAACTTCATAGAATGGGACTTTGAGTTGGATGCTAGAGGAAAGAAGGAACCGAAGATTGCAGTTAAAGGAGAAGAAAACTTAAGATTCAATTTAAGATACAGCATGAAGCAAAATATTTTAACATCGGTGATATTGAAGAATGTTTTTGAACAATGGACTCAGAAGTTAATTTTAAAAGTGTCTATCACTGTAAATAGACTGTATTTAAAATGTTATAGAAGAACACATTTTGCCTTTCAAGACTGAGACTGATCTGAAAATGAATTTAAAAATGACAGGAATGCGAAAATGATATGGATAATGACGCTACACCGGACATACAAAGAAATCACCCATTGTTTTAATAATTAAAAGAGATACACAAGTAACAATCCAGGAGAAAAAAATGGATCATTTTCCTATATTAAAATTTACAAAAGTGACTTGTTAAAACTTTGAAAATTTTTATGAAAAGGGATAAAGAAAAAATGAAAATAAATCAAATTCTACAACATTATTTGATGGAACTAAAATCAAGATTGTTAAAAGTAAAAAGAAAGGAATATGAATTTAGTTTATTTGATCAAGATTAAAATAGGTATGTTGTTATCTCTACTGACCTTTAATGAACTTTTGCTGACATCAAGACTGAATTTTTTTAAAGAATTATTTACAGAGATAAGACATGCTAAGAAAGACCACTTGTCATGTTTTAAGAGGAGTTAAATTACTAAAATTGTTTATACTTGTTTAAGGAGAAAAGTAAATTCTTTATACATTTCTTTTTCTTTACTGTTTTTTCTTTTTTCCCATTTCTTTCTTCTTTTGTTTCTGAACCCCTCTAATTTTTATTTTATTCTTTTATTTTTAGTGTTAATTTACTATTGTAATTTTACTTTTTAATAACTTTTCACTATTAAAATATAAGAAATGCTGTCCACTGAGGAATGCCATTATTCAAAGATATTACCAATTACTCATGGTAAAAAAAACATTCCTAGAGAGTTGTAGTATCGCCAGAACTGAATTAACATGGACCACTGATTCTTATTACCTGAAGAAACAGGCAATAAATCTCAAAGGTACATATTCCACTTTATATATTTTTTTCTTTTACTTTAATAGTTAATACAGTTAATCCTGCACTTATGACCACAATTGAGCCCATAATTTATAAAGTAAGAATTTGTTAAATGAACTTTGCTCCATTTTATGACATTTCTTGGCCCTAGTTGTTAAGTGAATCACTTTAGTTGTTAAGTTAGCAACACAGTTGTTAATTGAATCTGGTTTTCCCATTGACTTTGCTTCCCAGAAGGTTGCAAAAAGTGATCACTTTTTTCAATGCTCTTGTAACTTTGAACGGTCACTAAATGAACTGTTGTAAAGTCGAGGACTACCTGTACTATGTATCCTTAGCTCTTTTATCCTAACATTAAAAGGCAGTTACTTAATCATAAATACAGTAGTCATCACATATTTTAAGAATATGAATAATTAACCATTTGGGGGAGAAGAAAAAAAAATCCCCCAAAACCCAAATATTTGAGATTGTTGTCATTCTGAGTTTACCCAGTCCAAGATTTATTTTTTTTGTGCAGGTCTTGTTCTATGTCTTCACTTCCTGAGACAAGTATTTACACATGTTTTCCTTTTTTGGTTAGCAGGATACTTTCATCTCCATTTGCTGGTATTGCTCAGCTTTTATCCACATAACCAAGAATGGAAAAATGTGCCTGTTATTCCAAGCTCAGGAATGACAGAAAGCTTTGCTAAGGGCTTGTCTGATCTGCAAAAGAGGAAAGTAGCCTCTATCCGTTCAGCTTTTGCAGAACACAATCAGAATTCACACATTTCAGAACAATGTGGAGGAGAAAAGGTGGGGACATTATAACCCCTCTGCATACATGTTGCCTTACTATTTTTTTAAAGCACATTTTCCTCTATTTTCTTTGAAATGCAAGTTTTAAAAAATTATTGGAGCTTCTACATTATCATCCAAAATCAGTTGATCCTTAAATATATTCCTCTATAAGGTAATCTGCTGGTGTTTGTGTTTTTTCCCCCATGATTGTAAAAAACCCCACCAGTAATATATCTTTAAAAATATTTTTCTGCAACATGCCCTGATGTTATGAAAAGGGGAAGGGAATGGCATCTTCCCAGGGAAGGCAATGCCTTTTGCAGGCAACTCTCCCAACTGATCCCTCCTTTCTTGCCCGCAAAATATATATTTTTTTGAACCCTCCCGGAGCAGCTGCTTTAGGAAGGGGGTGCAGAGAAAAACAGCGAGCCGCTGCAGCGGGAGCAGCTACAGAAGGCTAGCATCAGGGGAGAGACGAGAAGGAGGGAATTCCCCGCTTGACAAGGGTCGGGCATGGGGAGCAACGGTGTGGCAGGCCGTGACCGAAGGAGGATGTGCCATCTAAGCGGGGGCTCGGCAGAGACCAACCTGTCAGCAAGAAGGTGGTAAGAGCCGCTCCGCTGGGTTTGCTCTGGGACTGGAACCAGGATCCTTCTCCGCGGTGCGGCATTGCTCCTTGCTGCTGGAGCTGGTGCGGTCCTCTCGCTGCTGCTCTTCCTCCTCCCTCCCTCCGCCGCCCGCCTTCTCCGGCTTCCCGCCTGACATAATCATCCCCAGCAGCAGCAGCAGCAGCATTGCTCCCTCCTCCTTCTATAGACACGATCGCGAAAGCAGGACCCAGCTAGGCCTGCAAAAGGGGGTCGGTCT
This sequence comes from Ahaetulla prasina, assembly GCF_028640845.1. Lineage (NCBI taxonomy): Eukaryota > Metazoa > Chordata > Lepidosauria > Squamata > Colubridae > Ahaetulla > Ahaetulla prasina. Next base: position 115,412,555 of record NC_080542.1, on the reverse strand, counting down.
ATGCGTCGCCAGGCCCGCCTTCTCTCGCCCAGGGGAGCTGCTTTATGTCTGGGAGGCTTGGTACTTGGCTTGCTTTCGCTCCAGACTTGTGGATTGGGACTTCGCGCCCTGGGCTGAACAGACAAATGCATTTTGGCTCTCCAACTGGCCTAAGGCCAAGCGGAGGGCCTCCATATACAAACACCCTTATGTGCTGGGGCAAACATGACCTTCTGAGGGATTTTTTTCCCCCTGCAGAAGCACCCACTTCTGTTGGTAACCTGCCCCATTCCATTAGCTGTGAGAGGAACCAAAAAATATGAAATCAGTACATTCGAAAGAGAGTTACTGGAGATGGAGTAACAAATGCCAGAGGCATTTATGCAAAAATGTATAATGCCCCGAAACAGGGTGGGTTGTTTGGTAAGAAAGCAGAAAATGTCGGTCCCACTCACAGTGCAAAAACGTAGCAAAGATGAGTAAAATATCCTGCTAACCAAAATCGGACCCATCTGAAATTTCTCAGGAAGATTGGAGATGATTGTAGTACACATGTAGTACTACATGAGTACTACTCATTGTACTCATTGTAGTACTCGTAGTACTCATGAAATCGGGGGCAATTTTAATTAGTATAGTTTCTTCTGTATTCTATTGGACTGACATTTTTTGTGTTTACTTCCATATGCTTGCTCATACTGTAATTTGGAGGCACGCTTCCCCACGCATAAAGGTCACATTAACTCTACAAGACACTTGATAGACCTGCCCTCCATGAATCTGTCCAATTCCCCCTTTAAACCACCCAAGTTAGTGGCTTTCACGCATCTTTATATAATGGCTTCCATAAATTAATTGAGAGCTATGGCAAAAGTATCTTCTTCTATTAGTAGTCAGCTAGTATGCCTAGTTTTCTGCTAGTAAACCTATTTTAATTAAACTTAGGAATTATTGTCAGATTTCAAGATCATATTTTGTGATCACAATTGTGTGATAGCCTTTACAGCAGAATCACCATTTAACAATTTATAGTCTTCAAGTTATACAACCATTTTTGTTGTAGCAAAATAACAATAGTAGTAGGCTTTTTTATACTGCATCACAAATTCTGAGACACGATAGACACTAGTAATCACTAAGTAGGCATCCTACTATCAATTTATTGTTTAGATTTCTTCTTTCCCTCCGTTAACAGTTGAAAGAGAAAGTGCCCAGCTAGAGCTAACTAAAAGTAAAGAAACAACGATCTAGTTTTACAAGCATTTAGTAACTGTGTATGTTTATAATTAATAGATTTGGGGGAAAAATAGAAATATTAGTTACAGAAATAAAGTTTATTTCTGATGTTTAAAAAAAGTGAAAAAGGAATTCTAGGAAAGACATAATGTGGTGTTCCTTCATGTAAGAGTGCCTCAACTAGTAAGTACATGGCAAAGAATATAATATAGCTTCAAGAGGTGCTGAACATATATTTTTCTGTCTGGAAAAAAAGGAACTATTTATATCAAACTGCTAACTTACTCTACCATATTAGTAAATAATTACATGTGTAAATTATTTTGTGCTACATAATTGCAATAGTGATAAGAAAATTCATCTCATACGTGTTTTTAATGCAGATATAATCAGTGGTGGGATTCAATTTTTTTAACAACTGGTTCTGTGGGCGTGGCTTATTTCGAGGTGTGGCTGGCTGGTCATGTGACCGGGTGGGCGTGGCTGGCTGGTCATGTGACCGGGTGGGCGTGGCTGGTCAGTCATGTGACCGGGTGGGTGTGGCTATGGGCATAGAAACTACTCAGAGGGCTAAAAAAAGTCATTTTTGACCAGTCCTTGCACTTTTGACCGGTCCTCGCACTTATGACCATCCTCACATTAATGCCCATTGCAGCATTTTTAGCAACCATGTCACTCATTTCACAACTGCTTCTCTTCACCACGGTTACAAGATAATGTAAAATGTAAAATGTGCAGTCGTAGGTGTGAGGACCAATCAAAAGTGTGAGCACAGGTCAAAAATAACTTTTTCAGCCCTCTGAGAAGTCCCTATGCACAAAATGCTGCAAACGGGCATAAATGATGACCGGTCATAAGTGTGAGGACTGGTCAAAAGTGTGAGAACCTGTCAGAAATCACTTTTTTCAGCCCTCTGGGTAGTCCCTATGTGCAAGGGACTACTCAGAGATCTGAAAAAGTTATTTTTGACCTGTCCTCGCACTTTTGACCAGTTCTCGTACTTACGACCGTCCTCACATTTTACATTTTGCACCCTATCTTGTAACCGTAGTGAAGAGAAGCAGTTGTGAAATAAGTGACACGGTTAAGAATGCTGCAACAGGCATAAATGTGAAGATGGTCATAAATGCGAGGTCTGTTCAAAGGTGTCAGAACCTATCAGAAATCACATTTTTCAGCTCTCTCGGTAGTCCCTATGCACATAGGGACTACCCAGAGGACTGAAAAAAAGTGATTTCTGACAGGTTCTCACACTTTTAACCAGTCCTCACACTTATGACCGGTCATCATTTATGCCTGTTGCAGCATTTTAATAGCCATGTCACTCATGTCACAACTGCGGTGCTTCATGTGACCGGGTGGACGTGGCCAGGTGGTCATGTAACATAGCTTCTTTGCCCTAATGACAGTTTGCTGCAATGTTCATAAGTGTGAAAAACGGTCATAAGTCACTTTTTCAGTGCCATGCTTGTTAAACCAATTACCAGAACAAATCCATTCTCCCTCCCTCTTTTTCTCCATCTTTCTCCCCCCTCTTTCTCTCTACACATGGCCAGCGAGGCGCTTTAATCACTGGCTAGAGAGATGCCTGGATGGAGGCCTGCTTCGGTCGGCGGCCTCGCACCCACCTGATCCAAGCGCCACATGGCCGCCAACAGACACCGGTAAGTAATGGTGGGGAGGGGAGGGGCAAGGGGCAGGGCGAACCGGCAATTTAACAAACGGTTCGGCCAAACCGTCTAGAACCAGTAGAATCCCACCACTGGATATAATCATACGGATATTATAAAATTTACAGCATAATTCTATAATATACAGGTAGTCTTCGATGTATGACCATTCATTTAGTGACCATTCAAAGTTACAACAACACTGAAAAAAGTGACTTTTCACACCACCATTGCAGCATCCCCATGGTCACATGGTCAGAACTTAGACACTTGGCAACTGGCATATATTTATGATGGTTGCAGTGTCCCAGGATCATGTGATCACCTTTCATGACCTGACAAGCAAAGATCAATGGAGAAGACAGATTTCATTTAACACCCATGTTACTCAGTTAACAACTGCAGTGAATCACTTGAAAACTGCGGCAAGAAAAGTCATAAAATTCACAGCAATTGTCTTGCTTAGCAGCACAAGTTTGAGGCTCAATTGTGGTCGTAAATTGAGGACTACCTGCATACAGTTTCTGAGTCTTTCCATGGAAACAGTGACATTCCTGGGGTTGTGACTACAGTATAGTCAATTGTTAACTAACTTGCCATGGTAACTTGGCTATGTACTCTTCTGCCAAACAATGAAAACATTTATATTCTGTAAGAAGATCAGTTGTTCAGAGAAATGGGGGAGTTCTGTAACTTTGTCCTTGAAGATATGAATAGCTAATTAACAAAATTATTAATATCTTGAACATACATGTATCAAATCATGTTACTGATCCCTATTCTTATGCAGCTATGTGAGCCTGTGTTTTCCAGCAGATTTAACAGAACTCTATCTGAAAAATGTACTATTCTCAATAAACAAAACAGCTTTGATAGCATTTTTAAAACTTGACCTTTTTTGTTCAGCAATAAGAGTTGACTTTCAAATCCCCCTCAGACTTTGAAATAATCATAAAGTTGTGCCTTTAATATGAGTTCTTCATAAGTAGTTTTATTTCAATTTGTATAACAGTGATAAGTTAATTTATGAAATAAAATTCATGTAAGTATTGCTTTTAGTCATAATAATAATAACAACAGAGTTGGAAGGGACTTTGGAGGCTTTCTAGTCCAACCTCCTGCCCAGGCAGGAAACCCTACACCATCTCAGACAGATGGTTATCCAATATTTTCTTTAAAATTTCCAGTGTTGGAGCATTCACAATTTCTGCAGACAAGTCGTTCCACTTATTAATTGTTCTAACTGTCAGGAAATTTCTCCTTAGTTCTAAGTTGCTTCTTTCCTTGATCAGTTTCCACCCATTGCTTCTTGTTCTACCCTCAGGTGCTTTGGAGAACAGCCCGACTCCCTCTTCTTTGTGGCAACCCCTGAGATATTGGAACACTGCTATCATGTCTCCCCTAGTCCTTCTTTTTATTAAACTAGACATACCCAGTTCCTGCAACCGTTCTTCATATGTTTTAGCCTCCAGTCCCCTAATCATCTTTGTTGCTCTTCTCAGCATCTTTTTTACATCGTGGCGACCAAAACTGAATGCAGTATTCCATGTGTGGCCTTACCAAGGCATTCTAAAGTGACACTAACATTTCACGTGATCTTGATTCTATCCCTCTGTTTATGCAGCCCAGAACTGTGTTGGCTTTTTTAGCAGCTGCTGCACACTGCTGGCTCATATCTAAATGGTTGTCCACTAGGACTCCAAGATCCCTCTCACAGTTACTACTATTGAGCAAAGTACCACATATCCGGTACCTGTGAATTTTGGGTTTTTTGTCTAAGTGTAGAACCTTACTTTTTTCACTGTTGAATTTCATTTCGTTAGATGGCGCCCAATGTTCAAGTCTGTCAAGATCCTTCTGTTACTTGAGCCTATCTTCTGGAGTGTTGGCTATTCCTGCCAGCTTAGTGTCATCTGCAAATTTGATGAGTTCCCCATCTATTCCCTTGTCCAAGTCATTGATGAAGATGTTGAAGAGTACTGGGCCTAAAACAGAGCCTTGGGGTACTTCACTGCATACTTCCCTCCATGTGGATGTAGTTCCATTGAGGACTACACGTTGAGTGCAGTTGGTCAGCCAGTTACGAATCCATCTGGTGGTGGTGCTGTCTAACCCACATTTTTCTACTTTATCTAGTAGTAGGTTATGGTCTACTTTATCAAATGCTTTACTGAAGTCCAAGTAAATTATATCAACAGCATTTCTCTGGTCCACTAATTTTGTCACTTTGTTAAAGAATGTAATAAGATTAGTCTGTCATGATTTGTTTTTGACAAACCCATGTTGGCTTTTGGTTATTACTTTGTTTGCTTCTAGGTATTCGGTGATTCGTTGCTTGATTATCTTTTCCAGAATCTTCCCCGGTATTGAGGGCAGGCTGATAGGTCTGTAGGTTCCTGGATCTGTTTTTTCCCCCTTTTTTGAAGGTGGGAACTACATCAGCTCTTTTCCAGTCCTCTGGCAGCTCCCCTGTGCTCCAGGATCTTTGAAAGATATAGTTCAGTGATTCTGAGATCTCATCTGCCAGTTCCTTTAGAACCTTGGGATGTAAATCATCCGGTCCTGGTGATTTGACCAGGACAAATCTAGGGTAGATAGATGTTCACTTACCATTTTCTTCCCTATTTTAACTTGTGTTTCTAATCTGTTTTTTGTGGTGCTGTTTTTGATAGGTTGGATTGTTTTTTCCTTGTGTGTAAAGACAGATGCAAAAAATGAGTTAAGTAGATCTGCTTTCTCCCTGTTGCTTGTCATCTTCTTGCCACTTTCTCCTAGCAATGGGGCAATTGTTTCATATTTATTAGCATTATCATATTTATTAGCATTATTTGATCAAGGAAATTTTCCAAAACAAAACATTAACCTCTGAACCAAAACCTTTTCAGATTTCTTGGACTGGTACAGAATTTATATTTAGATTTAGCAATAAATCTAAGTATAGATTTATGGCAACAGATCTAAAAATGTAGCATTATCTAGCGTCATAACTTTAGTTAAAAACATGCTTTATTTCTGCTTTTCATTGTAATGAACATATATGAACACACAATCCTTGCATAAAAAAATAAAAGAATTGTTAGAATAAAAATCATTACTTGCTTAAATTGGTATACTAGTTCTAAAATTTATCACATGTTCAAAAAGAGAAACTAGCACCTATATAAAAATTGAAGCAAGAAAATGTCTCTTTGAAGCATTATTCAAAACAGCTTACAGGCAATTTCAAATGATTGAACACGTTTAAGCCAACCATCATGCATTTTTGTGATGATTTATGATACAGATCTTATAACTTGATCTGACACAATTATTTATGAACCATTTGTGTATAGAATCCATGCCATTAAGTGCAATGGAAAGAAGATCTTGGTAGAAATTTGGTTGTAAAATAAGGGGATAGACAGTTGCTAAATGAATTTCCCCCCATTTCATTACCTTTCTTGCCACAGTTGGTAAGTGAATGGTAAGTAATTGTTAAGTTAGTAACATGGCTAAGTTAGTAAGTGAATTTGACTTCTCCATTGATTTTGCTTGTCAGAAGATTGCATAAGGTAATCACATAACCTGGGACATTGTGATACCATAAATACAGGGAGTCCTTGATTTAAATTCCATTTAGTGACCATTCGAAGTTACAACGGCACTGAAAAAAGTGACTTATGACCATTTTTTACACTTATGACCATTGCAGCATCCCTATGGTCACGTGATTTACATTTGGATGCTTGACAACTGACTCACAATAATGACAGTTGTAGTGTCCCAGAATCGTGATCCTCTTGCGACCTTTTAATAAATAAAGTGAATGGAGAAACCAGATTCATTTAACAACCGTGTTACTAATTTAAGGACTGCAGAGATTCACTTAACAAATGTGGCAAGAAAAGTTGTAAAATGCGGCAAAGCTCACTTAACAAATTTCTCACTTAGCAACTTAAATTTTGGGTTCAGTTATGGTTGTAATTTGAGGACTACCTGTACATACCCATTACCAGGGATCCAAATTTTTATCACGGGGATGCTGCAAGGGTCACAAGTGTGAAAAGAAATCATAAATCACTTTCTTCAATGTTGTTGCAATTTCGAACAGTCACTAAATGAATGGTTGTAAGTCGAGGACTATCTGTACAGAAAAATGAGACTGATGTTCCAAGATATTGTGAGGCAAAAGCTCCACCTCTAGACCGCACCACCCCACCCATACTCTGGAACGCCCTTCTTAAAATACAATATATGCTGACCTCGCTACAATATAGAAGCATGCAAATAAGTTTGGGAAATTTTGTCTGATGCAAAACACCATCATTGATTTATTGTTTTATTATCCTGTGGCTGAATTGCATGATTAAATAAATGGCCAGATACTATCTTGGTAATTATCAATTGAGTGAATTCTTATTTTAGATGACTATAAGAAAAAACCCCTGCAGTTTCCTTGGTAACATTTGTGGAAATAGCTTGCCAGTTTCTTCTTTTTTGGGTTCAGAGGTGACTGAACAAAAGTCACCCAGCTGGCTTTCATACATAAGGCAAAACTAGACATCATAATCTTCTACATACTAAACCAGAATTTTAACTTCTTTAACTTTACCAGTTGGACAAAAACCATATTTAAAGAGTAGTTAATAACTTTTCCATATCAGTATGCATTGAGTGGGATCTAACAAACATCACTTTTTGCTAAAGTTGGTATTGGAAGTATAAGTTATGCTGTAAATTTTGTATATACCGAATTTCATGAGATAATTAATAACCTAGTGTGATAGAAATGTAACTTAAAATAACGTTGACATCTATTTTCTAGTTTAGAAAATATAGAAACTAGTTTAAATTAACAGAATTAATTTTAATAGGCACATGCAGTGTTTCCAGTTATGAAACAGAAATCAAATATACAAGTATAGAGTTTAAGATAACTTACTTGTACTCCTTTATAATACTTGTAAAAATGATATAGAAATGTTATTTGATTACAAACTGAATATGAGCCAACAATATTATGTCACTACAAAACAAGCAATCTCAGATTGTACCAACAGAAGTAGTTTCCAAATAATTGGGAATAATGCTTCTATTTCAATCAGATTGAATAATTTTTCAGCTATAAATATTACATCTAAAGAAGAATTAGACAGACAAAGGCACTGAGGAGAATAAGAAGTTTAAACCTATCCAGTGAAATAGAACAACCAGTTATGCTTACTATTGAGAAGACCTGAAAAGATGAGACAAAATATGATAACTTTTCAAGTACTTGAAAGGTATTGCAAAGAAAATTACTATTGCAAGGAAAATCTCTTAACTATAATTCCAACATATAAAGGCAGATTTTGGATGAATGTTATCAAAATTTCATAATAGTAATAGCATTTTGAAGTGCAACCAATTATCTCAATAATGCTTTTTCAAGAGAATTGGACTTTCTGGTGTTTTTTTTTAAGACATTTCACTTCTCATCCAAGAAGCTTCTTCAGAGCTGAAGAAGCTTCTTGGATGAGAAACGAAACATCCTCAGAGAAAAATCAGAAAGTCCAGTTGCCTGTTTAAAAAGCACCTTTGGGACAACCTGGATGACTGAGAATCTCCATAAACCAATTATCTTTACTGGATAAGCTGAAAAAGAGGCTGGAGACATAGCTGACCCTGGGCCTTCAACCCTATGATTACATTTGCACGCTTGTATTATGGAATTTTCTGTATTTAAAAAATTCTAGATATTACCTGGAAATATGCTGCATGACAGATAGTATAATATTCTTTTATATTAAATTGCAGGTAGTTCTAAAACAAGCTGATGTAAGAACTGAGTGGTTCAGACTAGAGAAACAAATAAGACAACAAGCTACAGGTAGTTCTCATCTTATGACCATAACTGAGCCCATAATTTATGTTGCTAAAGTGAGACATTTGTTAAGAGAGTTTTGCCCCATTTTATGATCTTTCTTGCCATAGTTGTTAAGTGAAACCCTGCAGTTATTAAGTTAATAATACAGTTGTTAAGTGAATCTGGTTTCCCCATCAACTTTGCTTATTAGAAGGTCACAAAAGAGGATCACATGACCCCCCTGGGACATTGCAACTCTCATAAATGTGAGTCAGTTGTCAAGCATCTGTAAACATGCAGATACTGCAATGGTCATAAGTGTAAAAATGGTTACGTTACCTTTTTTCAGTGCTGTTGTAATTTAAAACAGTCACTAAATAAACTGAGTACATGTAAATCAATATATCCTGCCTCAGATAAAATTTTAGGATCCTCCACTTTCAGCCTGTTGCTTTCATATTATTTTCCATATGAGAAAATATTGCAAATACTTTTTCCTTATTTTTACATCTGTTCTTTTGTGGATTTTTTAAACTCACATTATAATTTGTTCTCCAATAACACTTCTTCTGGAGCCCTCTGTAGGCCAAAGAGAATAATGAATACTGAAACTCCAATTATAGTGAACTTAATCTCTACAGTATAGTATGAAAAGCTATCTGGCAAACTACTATACAGAAATAATGACTCTACATCTTCTAGAAGTTGACAATGAGATGCACAGGACTTCTTTTTAATGAAAAAATAAGGTAAAAATAAGATACTAGTTTTATGTAACCAAATAAGAATAACAACATACACAATGCAAACAATATAACAAATAACAATACAAAGATATGCAGGAAATATTGCATTTTTTTATAATAGAAGGGCACAATAGGTCTGAGAATTATACCAGCAAAGTATGTAAACCTCTAGAATGGTCACCCTTGCTTATAAGTTCAAAAGAACTTATAGGTAGTGTTCTTGGTCCAACGCTCTTCATACTATACATAAATGATCTCTGTGACCTCATCTCAAGTTATTGTGTTCTCTTTGCTGACAATGTCAAACTATTTAATACCACTAACAATACTTCTACCCTTCAAGAAGACCTCAACTTAGTTTCCGATTGGTCTAAAACTTGGCAACTCCAAATCTCTAGCAGCAAATGCTCAGTCTTACATATTGGAAAAAAGAATCCTATCAACAAGTACAAACTTGATGGTCATTACCTTACTGACGACCCCCACCCTGTCAAAGATCTTGGAGTTCTCATATCAAATGACCTAAATGCCAAAGCCCACTGCAACTACATAGCAAAAAAGGCTCTAAAAGTAGTAAACCTAATTTTACACAGCTTCTTTTCCAAAAACTCTACACTACTAACTAGAGCATACAAAACATTTGCCAGACCTATTCTTGAATACAGCTCATCAGTCTGGAACCCACACCACATCTCTGACATAAATACAATAGAACGCGTCCAGAAATATTTTACTAGAAGAGTTCTTCACTCCTCCGAAAACAACAAAATACCTTATACCACCAGACTTGAAATCCTGGGATTAGAAAACTTACAACTCCGTTAACTTCGACATGACCTGTGTTTAACACACAAAATCATCTATTGCAATATCCTTCCTGTAAATGACTACTTCAGTTTCAATCGCAATTGTCAGGCCTGGAAACCATACTAGACTTTAGGTTTCCAGACGCTGCCACATTTTTCCCCTGAGGGGAAGAAGGGGGGCTGAGGGGTATGGTAACATTCTTCAAGCGGTCAAGGTCGGATGGTGTTCACATCTGCAGGAAGAGTGGCGAGAAGATATTCAAATGAACTGGGAGAACATGGGACCATGTGACCATCAAAGGGGTCAGGGGGGTGGGACTCTTGGGGTTTGTATAATTGGGAAAAGAATCCGGAAGTTCAGTTTTGGAATTTCACTCATCGTGTGCCAGTTTCCTCATGCTAGTAAAGAACTCTGAAAAACAATGGCTTCTGAGTTTTTTTATGCAGAAGAGGTTTTTCTGGAACCTTGACATTATTCCAAAACTCATAACTTTCTTTTGCTAATGGTACCCTCTCCTTCGCTCAGAGGGGGCCCGTTAGGGGGGTGCTGGGCCCCAGCCTCCGCAACCTCCACAGCGGTGCAAAGACCCAGCGAAGGTGGAAGAGCAGCAAGCTGAAACCGTGGAAGTAGCACAGAAGCTTGAATCTAACAATTTAATTGAAATCACCTACTTCCCATCAGAAGATATGACTCAAAAACCCGAAGTGGTAGAGCCTGCTTGTCAGCTTGGAGCACGGCCCAAAGACTCCGATTCATGGGTAAGCTGTCGTTCGGGAGAAAACATTTCCCCGGGGCGGAATGGAGAGCCCCCTCCCTCTTCTCAACCTTACTGGAGGACAGTAAAGCCCAGAGAATAGGGAGAGTCACTGGATTGGGACCTGAGAAACCCCCTGAAATCCTAGTCCCTATTAGACCTCCCTGAAACTTTTGAGCGTTTGGAAGTGAGGCCTCGTATAAGCTCAGCTCACCCACCTCGAGAGCCTTTAGCTCAGCCTAAATTCACCTTCCCTCCCACCAGAGAGGGAGAAATTACTGAAGCTCAAAACCGTTCCAATGAACACAGGAGGACCTCCCTTCCCTCCTTCAGATGGCAAGGAGTTCAGGCAGCACCAGGGACTTGGGGGGAATCGCAACTCCCCCCTCCAATTGACTTTTCCCGCCAACAGAGGCCTACGCTGCCTCCAGCTGCTTCTATTCCTCCTGGTTGGGCATTTTATCCTGGACAAGGGTGGATCCAGTACCAATGGCAACCAGCCAGTTCAGCACCTTTCTTTCCTGGGGGCCCCAGGCCGATTTTTGCCTCGTCAGCTGAAGCATTTCAAGGACTTCCTTCTCAGCAGCCAGGGGGAATTCCACCCCCCTTCACAACTCAGCAACCAGCTACAACAGCAACGGCCGTCCCCCAAATCCCTCTTCAACCGCAAGCAGGCCAGCTAAACCCACCCGCACCCCCTCACTCAGCCCCTCCCCCTTTCAAACCAACCTTTGATGGGAATCCACACCACCTGGCTTACTTTCTCAGCAGAATTGAGGCTTACGTTGAACAGTATAGACATCAATACCCATCAGAAAGAAGCCTAATCAACGCCATCTTGGATGGTATGAACGTGGGGCTAGCCTCAGAATGGATAGCTCAACTACACAATGAATGTGCACCAGAACTAAACGATGTTCACGGATTTATGGCACTGCTTCGCAACCGGTTTCAAGATGATGACCTAATTGCAGAATGTGAAACCACCTTAAAAACAATGAAGCAAGGTAACAAGCCTCTAAAACAATTTGTATGGGATTTCAGAAGGGTTGCTAGCAATCTTAGACATTGACCAGATCGCATCATCCTCCACTACTTCAAAGATGTCATTGATCAAAACATCAGAAAAGCCTGCTCCACCAAAGGAATCCCAGAACAACTAAATGACTGGTACAACGTGTCCATCGCTCTGGACAGAGAATTCAACTCCCTCCAAAGCCAATCACCAACTACAACTCCACAACGACCACCTACAAGACCCTCCCTCTTAAGACCAACCACACCCTCCACCTTTCAGCCTTTAGCAACAATCAAATGCTACCGTTGTGGAAAACTAGGACATCGGGCTTCAGTTTGCCTAGCCCCAACATCCCTCCCACAGTATTGCCCACCAACTGCTACCCGACCATGCAAACCCCCTTGAAACAATCCGAATACCAGTCGCTTTGCGAGACAAGCCATAGACCTCCCTACTGACCTTCCGTCATCTGATTCACCTCCTAACGACTCAAACCAAGCAGAAAACGACCCAATGGTGAGTGCACCCATTCCTCCATTTGCTATCAAAGTAAACTTAGTAATTCCAGGGGGGAGGGCCAAAAAGGATTTAGAGGCTATTGTGGACACAGGATGCACCAGATGCCTAATTTCAACCTCTACGGTCGCCCAACTCCGTATAAAAACATTTCCCTTGAAACACCCAATTAAATTCCACCAAGTAGATGGAACCTTGATTGGTGGCATTCCAGCGACCCAAATCACACAACTGGTTCGCTTAGAAATTGGAGCCCATTATGAACTTATAAGATTCATAGTAATTTCAAAGATGTCAGAATCCATCATCCTGGGTTTAGCTTGGTTGGACAAATGGGAACCCACAATCAAATGGGAGGATGGATTCAGGAAAATTATATGGACTTTCAGACCCTTAGACCCAATTCCCCCTACCGGAAAAAACCTTATCCAAAATGACCACCAGAGGGAACCAACAACCACCATATCCAATCCATCTCCTAATGAACCACGCATCCCTAAAGCATACATGGATTTATCAGACGTTTTTAGCGAGGATGAATGTAACCTCTTACCCCCCCACCAACAAACTGATTGCGCAATTGAATTGCACCCGGGGGCAAAATTACCAAAACCCAAAATGTATTCAATGACACCAGCCAAAATGTCTGAACTAAGAAAATACATTGACACTAACCTAGCCAGAGGGTTCGTTGAACCAGCAAAATCACCTGTAGCTGCACCTGTGCTATTTAAACAAAAGAAAGATGGTTCGCTTAAATTGTGTATTGACTTCAAAAATATCAATGCAATTTGCATACAAAACACATACCCTTTACCACTTATGCACGATTTGCTGAACCACTTATCAAAAGGCAAAATTTTCACCAGATTGGATTTAAGGGAAGCCTATTACCGGGTCCGCATCAAGGAAGGTGATGAATGGAAAATGGCTTTCAACTGCCCCTTGGGCAGTTTCCAATACCAGATCATGCCTTTTGGCCTCCAAGGGGCTCCAGCTGTTTTTATGCAACTAATTAATGAAACCCTGCACCCCCATCTCTACAATGGGGTTCTTGTCTACTTAGATGATATTCTTATCTACACAAACAATATCGAAGAACACATCAAATTGGTCAGACAAGTCCTTAAAAAGCTCCTAGCGGCCAAGCTATATGTCAAACTTTCCAAATGCGAATTCCATAAGGAATCCCTAGACTACCTAGGTTACCGGATATCAAACAAAGGTATCGAAATGGACCCAGGAAAAGTAAAAGCGGTGTTGGATTGGCAACCACCACGCACACGTAAGCAACTTCAAAGTTTCTTGGGATTCACGAATTTTTACCGCAAATTCATTCCTTCTTTCGCAGAAGTAGCTCTACCATTAACAGAATTGCTAAAAACTGGGCCATTACCCACCAAATCCAAACCTACCCAACCCCTACCTTGGACAATGGACTGCCAACGTTCCTTTGAACACCTGAAACGCCTATTCTCAATGGAACCAATTCTTCAACATCCGGATCCAAATAAACCTTTTGTGGTCCAAGCTGATGCAAGTGATGTAGCAGTAGCCGCTGTCTTATTACAATGGAATACCGACAACAATCTAATGCCCTGCGCGTACGTGTCTAAAAAACTGACGGACACTGAACGCAGATGGGCAGTTTGGGAAAAGGAAGCCTTTGCAGTGCGCTGAGCACTCCTCTCCTGGAGACACTTCCTTGAAGGGGGAAAAGAACCATTCAAGGTGTGGACCGACTACAAAAACCTCAAATACTTAAAAACCCCTCGAAAGCTTTCTCCCAAACAAGTTCGATGGGCTCAGTTTTTCAAACGGTTCCATTTCACCCTCAAATACATCCCCGGCGACCAAAATCTACTGGCTGACGCCCTATCTAGGAAACCACAATTTGACAGCCAACGCGAAGAAGTAAAACATGCGATAATTCCCGATAGCGAACCGGCCAGCCAAGCACTTACTCGACCGCGATCACGCCGTAGTACTAACATCCCACCAAATAAACTACTAGCGGAATTAAAATCAGCACTTACTGACGATGCTTGGTTTAAAGAAAACTTGCCACACCTCACCTTAAGGGATGGGATACCCTGGAAGGGAACCAAGGTTTATGTACCCGTCGCTATGCGGCTTCCTATACTACAGAGAAGCCACGACTCTCGCCTAGGAGGTCACTTTGGATTTTTAAAGACTCTCCACTTGACTAGAAGACAATTCTGGTGGCCAAAAATAAAATCAGATATCAAAGACTATGTCCGGAGTTGTGCTACCTGCGCCACCATGAAGTCCAGACCAGGGAAACCCCCTGGACTCCTACAACCCGTAGCCGAACCCACCAGCCCCTGGGAAGAGATTGCCATGGATTTTATTGTTGAACTCCCATCTAGTGGGGGAAACACAGTGATATGGACCGTAGTGGACTTGTTCTCTAAACAGGCCCACTTCACTGTGTGCAGCGGATTGCCATCGGCGAGAAAATTAGCAAAGCTCTTCGTCAAACACATCTACACACTGCATGGAGTTCCCAAAAGGATAATATCCGACAGGGGTGTTCAATTCACACCCAAGTTCTGGAGGGAGTTCCTAAGGTCCATTGGGTCGTCTCAAGGACTTAGTTCTGGGTTCCATCCGGAGACCAATGGAGCGGCTGAAAAATTGAACTCGATGGTGGAACAATACATACGGTGTTATGTAAATTACCAACAAGAAAACTGGTCAGATTTGTTACCATTTGCAGAGGTTGCATATAATAATGCTGTACACAGCAGCACGGGGTTAACCCCTTTTCAAGTAACCACCGGCATGGACTTTGTTCCAATGCCTGAACTCCCTGTGCAACCCCCCACTTCCGTTTCCGTAATGGACTGGATGAATTCGTTGAAAAACGGTTGGGAAAATACAAAGAAGGCCTTGGCGGTGACAGCTCGGAATTACAAAGCCCAAGCTGACAAACATCGTTCCCTTCAACCCCCTTTTCGCATTGGAGATAAAGTCTTTTTATCTACTAAGTATCTGAGGTTGAGAATACCCAGCAGGAAATTTGGTCCAAAATTTTTGGGTCCTTTCCCCATTGTAAAAATTATTAATCCCGTTACCGTCCAACTCAAGCTCCCTCGAATGTTGGGGAAAATACACCTGGTATTCCATACCAGCTTATTAAAACCTGCTAGACAGTCTGGTCTGAGAACTCAACCTGCCGCTCCCCCACCACCCTTGATAATCCAAGGTGAAACCCACTATGAAATCAAGAAAATCCTTGACTCTAGACTATACAGAGGTCAATTATAATATTTAGTCCACTGGAAGGGATATCCATTATCTGAATCTACTTGGGTCAAAAGTTGGAAAGTAAATGCGGACAATTTGATTAAACAATTTCACGACACTTTCCCTGACAAACCTAAAAAACCTCTTGGAGAGGGGAGGGGGGGTAGAAGGGAAGTGTGGACCATTGACACTCTTCTTTATCAACTCTTTGTTTTCTTTCCTAGGATATAGCTTCTTTTCCAAGTGGGGACGCCTGTCAGGCCTGGAAACCATACTAGACTTTAGGTTTCCAGACGCTGCCACATTTTTCCCCTGAGGGGAAGAAGGGGGGCTGAGGGGTATGGTAACATTCTTCAAGCGGTCAAGGTCGGATGGTGTTCACATCTGCAGGAAGAGTGGCGAGAAGATATTCGAATGAACTGGGAGAACGTGGGACCATGTGACCATCAAAGGGGTCAGGGGGGTGGGACTCTTGGGGTTTGTATAACTGGGAAAAGAATCCGGAAGTTCAGTTTTGGAATTTCACTCATCGTGTGCCAGTTTCTTCATGCTAGTAAAGAACTCTGAAAAACAATGGCTTCTGAGTTTTTTTATGCAGAAGAGTTTTTTCTGGAACCTTGACAGCAATATTACAAGAGCAAAAAATAGATTCAAGCTTAATATCAACCGCTTCAAACTTGATTGCAGAAAATATGACTTCTGCAACAGAGTTGTTAATGCTTGGAACTCATTACCTGACTCCATAGTCTCTACTCAAAATCCCAAAATCTTCAATCAAAAACTGTCTATTATTGACCTCACCCCATTCCTAAGAGGACTATAAGGGGCGTGCATAAGAGCACAAAAGTGCCTACCGTTCCTGTCCTATTGTTCCCTTTATTATATCAAATTAATATAGCTAATGCATATTCTTTACTTATATATATATATATATATATCTTCTTCATGATATGTTTTTTACTTTTGACAATGTTTATGTATACTGTTATGACAAAATTAATAAAAAAAAAAGAAGAGTCAGGTTTTGAATAATCCATAACAGGGTAAAATTGGATAGGACTCTGTAGGCATGAGAGAAGTCAATTTATAAAAGAACTCCCAAAAACAATTCCAGAAGAACGCAATGGCAACTATTTTTTGATTCTTTTAAGAAAAGTGTATTGGAAGAAAATTGGAAACATTTAGACAAGTTTAAATGTCAATGAGGGGATTCCCCACTTGAAAGGTATCCTTTTAATTAATTAAAGGGTTAAATACATGGCCATAATAAAGTCAATCAGAAAGAGAAGTTTGATGTTTTACAAGGACACCTAACTGAAATACGAAATGTGAAAAGCAATGAATTCAATATTGTTAAGATAGAAATGAAGCATATGGTACTAAATTTGGATGTTTTTGGTACAGTTAGTCCTCAATTTACAACTACAGTTGGAACCAGAACTTCCATTGCTAAGCAAGGCAGCTCTTAAGTGAACCATGACTGATTTTAGACTTTTGTGCTAAACTTAAACAAAACACTGCAGTTTTTAAGTGAATCACATGGTCATTAAAGGAATCTGACTTCTCCCATTCACTTTGCTTGTTGGAAGTCAGCTCAGAAGATTGCAAATGCTGATCACATGACCCAAGAAGGCTGAAACTGCTGTAAATATATAGTGATCATCAAATGCCCGAATTTTGATCATGTCTCAGGGATGGGTTTTTTTCAGTGGTGTTGTAACTTTGAAAAGTTACCACTAAATGAACTACCCATAGAAGTCAGTTTTGAAACACAACCTTTTTATATCCAATAGTTCTTGGGCTGGTGACCATTCTGGCAAGATTACATTTATGGCAGGGTCCAAAACCAGCACCACTGATTATATCCTAACTTCTATGGACTTATTACATGACGTAGAAAATTTTGAAGTCCTACCTTACCTGGAAAGCGATCATGTACCTTTATGTATATACATGAAGCCCTTCAACCGGCAGATGCCCTCCACAGACCAATTTATTCCTGCAATTTCTCCAGCAGGCCCAACAAGATGTAGGGTCAAATGGTCCCAACAACTTGACCAGAAGGTGAGGAGACCTCTATCAGAGGACAATCTTCAAAAACTTTACTCAGCCTTTATTACAGCCAACCCTTCCCAAGATTTACTAGAACTATATAAAAACATAGTTAATTCATAAGCTACAACTGTTACTAATGCATGACCGGACCTTCTCAGCTACGAGGCCCTGTATCGCCTCCAAACCATGGTTTGACAAGAATTGTGTAGAAGCCAAGAAAGCTCTCACCTTGGCTTATAAGATGTACAAAAGTGAGACTGGGAATGGTAATAAAACAAATCTTAAACATCTTATTAGTCTCAAAAAACAATATAAGCAACTGATTGCTCTTAAGAAGAGACATGACACAAGGTCCTCCTGGGAACAACTTATTGTGGCAGCAAAGCAAAAGAACTCTTCTCTATTCTGGCATCTAATAGCTAGTCATTCTGACAGAATTCATACCCCATTAGATGTCCACGTACTTCCTACAACCTGGGAACTCCACTTTCAGAGAATGTATGAAGACCCATCCAGTGAAAGTATAAGGTATATAATGGAGGACTTACCTGAATGGCTCCCGGTTTCAGAGTCCAAAATCAAATTGCTCATTGGCCAACTCAGGACTGGGAATACCCAGGAGCTGACTCAATTACCACTGAATTACTAAAGAACAATTTGGAGTAGTGGATACCAGTTCTGGAAGCACTGTTCACTTAGATTGACTCCACTGGCTATGTCCCAGAAGATTGGGGCTTGACAATTGTCCCAATTTTTAAAAAGGGAAAGAGAGATGACATTGCCAATTATAGACCAAAAAGTCTGCTAAACATAATCAGCGAAGTTTATGCCAAACACCTCCAAGATAAACTAAAGGAGTAGCTGGATTTTGAGAATTTGATTGCTGAAGAGCAAGCCAGGTTTAGAGAGGGGAGAGGCAGCACCAATCAGTTAGTTCTTCATCATCTGATTGAAAAATATATATCAAATAGACCTGTATCATTATATGCCGGTTTTATAGATCTCAAGGCAGCCTTTGATACAGTTACCAGGACTAAGCTATGGGAGAAACTGGAAGCTGCCTCAATTGACCACAAGCTTTTTCATTTATTACGTGCCCTATATACTAAAACATCCCTCAAGGTGAGGTGTAATATGCAAGGGTCCCTCTCAAAGTCAGTTAAAACTCAAAAGGTGATTAAACAGGGGTGCATTTTGGCCTCCTTGCTTTTCAACTTTTACATAAATGACATGATAAAATGGCTAAACAAACCAAATCAACCCCCCCAGAAAAAAATAGGCGACCAAAGCATCACCCTCCTGTTCTATGCAGATGACTCTGTGATCCTTGGAGGTCTAGCCGTTCCGAAGCTGATCGGACACTAGTAAGATTTTTTACTAAGACCTACCTAGTGGCAATGAGGGAAGCGAAACGTTCTTACGTTTCCACCCTCATTGCATCGGCAGATAACCGCCCGGCCATCTTGTTTCGGGTGACCCGCTCCCTCCTTCATCAGGAGGGGCAGGATGACCCCTTGCAGGGACGTGCTGAGGAGTTTAACGGTTATCTATACGATAAAATCGTTCAGCTTCGGGATAGTTTAGACCAAAATTGCGATGATCCAAGTGGGATGACGGAGGCCTTGTTGAGGTTGTTTGGGATGAGTTTGAGTCTGTGGCTCTCAAAGACGTGGACAGGTTGCTGGGGAGGTTACATGCAACCACATGTTTACTGGACCCGTGTCCTTCCTGGCTGGTGCTGGCTACTCAGGAAGTGACACGAGGCTGGCTCCAGGAAATTATAAATGCTTTATTGTTGGAAGGGGTTTTCCCCGCTGCCTTGAAAGAGGCGGTGGTGAGACCCCTCCTCAAGAAGCCTTCCCTGGACCCAGCTATTTTGGGAAATTATCGTCCAGTCTCCAACCTTCGCTTTGTGGCGAAGGTTGTAGAGAGTGTGGTTGCGTGGCAGCTTCCCCAGTACCTGGATGAAGCTGTCTATCTAGACCCGTTCCAGTCCGGCTTCCGGTCCGGTCATAGTACGGAGACAGCTTTGGTCGGGTTGGTAGATGACCTCTGGAGGGCCAGGGATAGGAGTTGTTCCTCTGCCCTGGTCCTATTAGATCTCTCAGCGGCTTTTGATACTATCGACCATGGTATCTTGCTGCACCGGTTGGAGAGCTTGGGAGTGGGAGGCACCGTTTATCGGTGGTTCTCCTCCTATCTCTCCAACCGGTCGCAGACGGTGTTGACAGGGGGGCAGAGGTTGACCGCGAGGCGCATTACTTGAGGGTCGATTCTCTCGCCCCTCCTGTTCAACATCTACATGAAGCCGCTGGGTGAGGTCATTAGTGGTTTCGGGGTGAGTTACCATCTGTACGCTGACGATACACAGCTGTACTTCTCCACCCCGGACCACCCCAATGAAGCTGTCGAAATGCTATCCCGGTGTCTGGAAGCTGTACGGGTCTGGATGGGGAGAAACAGACTCAAGCTCAATCCCTCCAAGACGGAGTGGCTGTGGATGCCGGCACCCCGGTACAGTCAGCTGCAGCCGCGGCTGACTGTGGGGGGCGAGTTATTGGCCCCAATGGAAAGGGTGTGCAACTTGGGTGTCCTCTTGGATGGGCAGCTGTCGTTTGACGATCATTTGGCGGCCGTCCCCAAGAGGGCTTTTTACCAAGTACGCTTGGTTCGCCAGTTGCGCCCCTTCCTTGACCGGGATGCCTTATGCACGGTCACCCATGCTCTTGTCACTTCCCGTTTGGATTATTGCAATGCTTTCTACATGGGGCTGCCCTTGAAGTGCACCCGGAGGCTGCAGCTAGTCCAGAATGCAGCTGCGCGGGTAATAGTGGGAGCAACCCGTTGCTCCCATGTAACACCAATCCTGCGCAGTTTGCACTGGCTTCCTGTGGTCTTTCGGGTGCGCTTTAAGATTCTGGTTACCACCTTTAAAGCGCTCCATGGCTTAGGGCCCGGGTACTTACGGGATCGCCTGCTGTTACCCTATGCCTCCCACTGACCCGTACGCTCACACAGAGAGGGCCTTCTCAGGGTGCCGTCCGCCAGACAATGTCGGCTGGCAGCCCCCAGGGGTAGGGCCTTCTCTGTAGGAGCTCCTACGCTTTGGAACGAACTTCCCCCGGTTTACGTCAAGTGCCTGATCTTCGGACTTTTCGCCGTGAGCTGAAAACGCACCTATTTATTCAAGCGGGACTGGCTTAGATGTTTTACTAAATTTTAACTGGGGCTATTTATATTTTAGGGTTTTAAACTGTTTTAAATTTTTGGCCATCTTGTAATATGTTTTGTTTTAGTCTTGTTTTAATGTATATATTGTGCTTTTTTATTTGGCTGTACACCGCCCTGAGTCCTTCGGGAGAAGGGCGGTATAAAAATCGAATAAAAAAAAATAAAAATAAAAATCCTCTCCAGGACACCAGTAGGCCTTAAAAGAGCCTTGCAAGCCCTTCTCCAGTATTGTAATTACAATAAACTGGACATAAATTATGAGAAAGCAAAGATCATAAGAAAACTTTATTCATGGTATCTAAATGGCCACAAAATAGAGCAGGTAACCATCTTCAAATACCTGGGGTTGGTCATTGAGGCCAACTGTTCAAGAAAAGCACATGGAGAATATGCAGCTGCCTTGGCCCAAAGATCAGCAAGTTAAATTTTTCTGCACAAAGGAAGGATATTATGTTCTTGCTGCTATTAAGCTTTTTGTGGCCAAGTCACTAGCACAGTTCCTCCTTTACCTTGCTCGGACTATCAGCTTCATGTTTTACATCATTAGAAATAGTTCAATCCAAATTCATTAGATCTATTCTCCAGATGCCAAGTTGTGTCTTAAATGCCCTTCTGCGCTGGGAGGTAGGAGTGACAAAAATTGAAGTAAGAATCTGTATGATCTAGCAAGACAAACCTGCGACAAAGGGTGGAGGACATCGAGAGACAGACGGACTTAGGGAAAGTTCCGCTGTTTCTGGCTGCAGATGCCATTAGATGTATTGTTGCTCCTCCCAGCTATCTTAGTCAGTTGGTGTCAGCAAACCACCGGAAAGCATTTGCACTTGCATGGTGCCATGAGCTTCTACGTGCTGTCCTGTATGGCAAGTATAAAAGGATACCATTCATGGAAAGACTCTGTCCCTGTGGCTCAGGAAAGGTGGAGGCTGTGGGTCACATGCTCCTTGGATGTTCCTTTTATATGGAAATTAAGAAAAAACATATTCTGCAAATAACTGCTAGGTATCCTGCCCATTCCGACACTACCTATCTTCAGTGGCTGCTTAAAGATGAACAGTCCATAACTACAGCACAGGTGGCCAGATTCTGCGCAGCAGCACTGGGGATTCATCACAGACACGTCTTCTCCACCATAGCAATGTTATATAACAACCCTTTGCACAGCTTAGTCATTTCCCTTTTAGCATTGAACCTACGATTATACATGGTCTGTATAATTGACACTGGATTTTATTATAGATTTTAGTTATTATTTATTATTTTATACTAGAAGTTTAAGTGCATATATACTGAGTGCTTTTATTTGTTATGGTCTAAGACTGTAATAATAAATTGTTGTTGTTGAATGGTTGTACGTCGAGACCTACCCATAGAAGTCAGCTTTTGAAATCCATAACAAATACTTTGAAATACAGTAGTATACTATTCAGAACATAGGAACACATAAACAAATGAAATGGAAATTATACCCCAAAAGGACATAGGTAACTATAATTGTTTACTAGAGCCTAACAGCCAACAATATCATGCATTAGAATTAATGGATAATCTGTTAAATCCTCAGGGCGATGCTGCCGCCTAGAGACTTGCCAACTGCCCAGTGATCCTGATTGGTTAAGATGTGAGCTACTGAAAAGCGGGAAATTGCTTTTCATTGGTTCAGCCATCTCCGTATTTAACCTGCTGCCAGACGGCACTTGTTGCTGTTGCCTTCACTGAAGTTAGCCTGTTAGCTGTTTACACTGTTAGCATTAAAGTTTGTTATTTGTTACTTGCAACCTGTCTTGCCTCAGTTCTTACCACCTAAGTTCTCCATACAGAGCACTGGCGACAAAGGTGGGATAGACTGAGGTAAAGGTGATTGAATCACTAACACAGCTGAGGCGCAGTCACTAAAGGCTATCTTTGAAGTGTTAAGTCCTTGTAAGGATGGCCACACAGCCCTTCTTCACACCTTTTGAACTGGCCATCGAAACATGGGACACATACCTTGAATGATTCAAGTGTTTTTTACAGGCCAACGAATTCACAGAGCTGGCGAGCATGTGGAAAGACGCTATTTCCTCAGCTCGTATGGCTGTGAGATGTTTGGCATGGCTCAGGCTCTGTCTGCCCTCATCCAGTGTACGCTCAGCCAGTGTACCATGGGAGAGACTACTGGAGAAGCTAAAGAACCATTATTCTCTGATTCCCTCCTGCATAGCCAGAAGACACGCATTTCGCCAACATATCCAGAGGGACGGGGAGTCCATCAGCAATTACATGTCTTCACTGCGGTCAGCCACGCCGTACTGCAATTTGCACGAACTAGATGATACCCTGTTCAACCAACTGGTGTGTGGAGTCAAAGATCTGAGACTGCAGAGGTGTTTGCTAGTTCGCAAGGAGCTAAACCTCCAGACGGCCCTGGACGAAGCCACGGAAATCCAGCATTTCCATGCACCTCTTTCCCCGAAGGGAAAAAATAACACAATGCACTATGAGGAGTCAGAAAAAGACACCTCAGAAGATGAAGAGGGGGGTGAGCTGCCTCAAAACTGTGCGGAGAAAGAAAGGGGCTCTGCCGGTCAAGTTTCCTCAGACCAATTGCGCAGGTTGTGGCGGGAACCATAATAGACCTAATTGCAGGTTCAAAACTGCCATCTGCCGCTGTTGTGGCAAGAGGGAGCACCTTTCAAGGGTCTGCCAAGCTGCGCTACCCACAGCAGACGCATCTTGATAGCCCACTGGCTACAAGAAAACCTTCAAAAAACCTCATAAGCAATGAGAAGACTGTTTCGTAGTTAACCTCACGGAAAAGCTAGAGGGCATTCCCTGTAAGATGGAAGTGGACACCAGCTCCTCCAAATCCCTGACCTCTTGGGTCACCTTACAATGTCTTATGCCTGGCATCTCTAAACAACCCCTTAACCCATGCCAAATAAGACTCAAAGACTATCAGGGAAATCCTATTTCTATTGTGGGATGTGACACCTTTTACATCACCCACAGGAACTTTTCAGGCCATCTACCCCTGATCGTAGTCAAGGGGAACCCTTCTGCGGCTGGACTGATTTTGCAGCTTTTGGCCTGGACGTCTTGGGCATCCATGCCACCATTCTGGACAGTTTTGGCAGCCTGTACCAGGAATTCGAGGACATGTTTGACAACAAGTTGGGTAAATATAAGGGGAGACCCATAATCTTTAATTTGGTGGCGCCTATACGCTTGAAACCTAGAAGGGTGCTATTCGCCCTTTACCCCAAGGTAGATATGGAGCTGGATAAGCTCATAGCCCAAGGGGTGTTAGAGCCAGTGGAGCATTCCAAGTGGAGACCCCCATAGCGATCCCCCTCAAACAGGACAGCTCCATAAAAATCTGTGCAGACTACAAATGCACAATCAATAAGGCATTGCAAGCTAATCCATATCCAGTGCCAGTGGTGCAGCACCTGCCCCACTCCCTGGGCCAGGGTTCCATCTTCACAAATCTGGACCTGGCACAAGCCTACCAGCAGCTCCCTGTGGATGAGGCCACTGCCATGGCTCAGACAATAGTCACCCACAAGGGAGCCTTTAGGTGTAATCGCTTCCAGTTTGGGGTCAGCATTGTTCCAGGCCTGTTCCAATGCCTAATGGAGTGGTTACTCCAAGGCCTTGTGGGAGTTGTCCCCTATTCTGATGATATCCTGATCTCTGCCTCTGATCAGAAGGACCTTGTCCATAAGCTAACGGCGGTGCTGTCAATATTTAGATACGCAGGCCTCAAGTTAAAGAAGGACAAATGCAAATTGGGGGTTCCTCAAGTTGAATTCCTTAATGACTCCCATGGAATTCACCCTACTACAGTGGTTCCCAACCAGTGTGCCGCGGCACTAAGGGGTGCCGTGAGATCTTTTGAGGGTGCCGCCAAAATTTCAGGGAAAAAATTGCATTCTCTCTTGGCGGGAGAGGGGGAGGGAGGGGACTACCGATGCACTCGGAGAAAGCATCGATCAAGGTTTGCTCTAACTCGCCCGGCTCTTTTTATTTTATTTTATTATTATTATTATTTTAAAAAAGAACCCCCTTCTTCAATTCAGACTCGACTTCACACAGACGCGAGACCAGAGGATCTCGTTACAAGGGCTGTGAAGTGACGCTATCCGATCAACGCATGCGCAAAAGGCGCCTCGAGGCAAGACACCGCCTTCGCGCATGCGCCAAGCACTGACCTCAGGAAAATTTTGCTCCGAGAAATTGTGGGCGGAGAAATAAGAACTGCGGCCAAAGAACGTCGCCGCAGTTGCTGCACTTAACGCGTCTTTTTTTTTCTTTTTTTTTTTTGCGCACCTCCGGCTTTTGGTTTCCTGGCAGCAGCGCCGGGTTTGTGGAGAGCGAGGACGAGGGTCAGAGCAGGTAAGGGAGGGTGAGGGGGGGGTCTCTCCTTTGCTATTCCTCCGCGAGGACCCTAACGGGAAGGAAAACCGCCTGCTTGCAAGGCGTGCTTGGGCAGGGTTCTTTATTCCAGTCGGAATAAAAGCCACAGGCTAAAAGCCACAGGCTTAACGTCAAAAGAGTGGGTGCTGTTTGCATGCCCTCCTGGGAGGCGATTTTTCATTCTCTAGTTTATTTTCATTTATTTTTCTTTTTCCCTACCAGCCTCGAGGGGGTTGACGTTGAGGTACCGTATCCCGTATATACAGTACAGGTAGTCCTCGACTTACGACCCCAAAGGAGCCTTCCTCTCCCAATTGATGTTGCTAAGGGAAAAATGGATTAAGTGAGTTTTGCCTCACTTTGCAACCTTTCTGGTCCTGTTTGTTAAGTGGATCACTGCGGTTGTTAAGTTTGCGGTTGTTAGTAACGCAGGTTGTTAAGTGGATCTGGCTTTCCCCCATTGACTAGGTCACAAAAGGGGATCATGTGACCTCCAGGAAAACTGCAGCTGGCATAAATACAAACTGGTTGTTGTCAAGCATCCAAATGTAAAATCACGTCACCGAAAGAGATGCTGCAATGGTTGTAAGTGTGGAAAATGGTTGGGAGTCACTTTTTTTCAATGCCGTCGTAACTTTGACTGGGGCCTGTGGCCTATTTCCTTATAAGGGTGCCGGGAACTTTTGAAAGGCTTTCCAAGGGTGCCTCAAACAAGAAAAGGTTGGGAACCACTGCCCTACTAGGTCGAAGGTTGAGGCAATAAAGAAGGCACCTACCCCTTCAAATAAAGCTGAGCTGCAGGCTTTTTTAGGCTTGCTCAATTTCTATGCCATATTCCTACCCCATAAAGCATTCCCTAGCTGAGCCCCTACATTGGCTTTTAGATTCCAATGCACCATGGCATTGGAGTAAGAGGGCAGCCACTGCTTTTAAAGCCATTAAGGATGTGCTGATTTTGGAGGCTGTCCTGATCCAGTATAATAACAGCATGCCATTGTCCTTGGCATGCGACACCTCCCCCTACAGCATTGGGGCCATTCTAAACCAATGTTCACCAACCAGTGGTCCACAGACCACTGGTGATCCGCGAGAAAATTTTGGTCCACGGAGAAATTTTCGTTTTTGTACTGCACTCCAGCTAAGACCCCTGGGCCGGATATGGTCCCTAAGACTAATTAATCCAGCCACTGTGCAGAAACACATGGCCGCACCACCCACATCACTCCGCCCACACGCCAGTCCCCACTCTTAATGCTAGTCAAACCTCACCTTCAGTACAGTGGTACGAATTGAAATTGGAAGGTAAGAGAAGAACGGCTGCCCGGGTGTGGGGGGGAGGTTCAGCTGCCTTTGGGATCATGGGGGGGCTGGAAATCTGTGCCCTGAGGTGGTAATGCAATGCACAAAAAGACAAAAAAACAAAAACAAAACCCAGCATCATTATTTAATTCCTCACCGTCTGGAAAGAAATAATGGTGCTGTTGCAGTGGTGGGGGAAGGAGTGGCGCAAGCGGGCTGAAGTGTTTGAGATGGCTGGGTCGGGCTCCTCGAGAGATGAGAACTTTCAGGGAGGCGCACATCAGATTGCCTCCCTGAAGCTCTCCTCTTGAGGAACCCAACCCAAGCTTCCCGGGCCACTTCATGGAGAACTCAAGAGATGAGAGATTGCAGGGAGGTGGGCGCCAGATTGCTTTCTTGCAAGTGGACGCCACATCGCTTCCTTGCAATCTCTCCTCTCGAGAAGCCTGATCCAAGCTTCCCGGGCCGCTTCACGGAGAACTCAAGAGATAAGAAATTGCAGGGAGGCGGGCGCCAGATCAATGATTCATAGATGGCCCTGGAATGAAGCTGTTGGTTGCTAGGAAAATCATTAATTGTGTACTGCAATATTTAAGTTTAGTTGAATTGTACAGTGGATAGTATTTTTAAAAAATCAATCTTATCCAGTAAAATGGAAGCAATATCACACAGTGGATTAACGCAGTTAACTGAACCATGGTTTACCTAATCCAATTTTACATATTCTTGACACATTGGATAACAACAGCTGCATTAGTGTAGCAACCCAGACACTGGAAAGCTTAGATGAGAGTTAACAAAAGCAAAGTTTAAACAGATGACTAATTACTGCTCATGTTACAAATGTGTACCTCAACTGATCAGCTGGATGGATGACCCACATTGATTCTTATGAAGCCAAGGGATATGAGAACATCACTTTTTTTGTGTACAAAGACAAGTTCATTTTTTCAAGTAATACATTGGGTTTTTTTCCACTAACAATAGGCTTTTCTGTTTACAAAACCATAAATATTTCAAAGAGTAGCATGTGCAGAAACATATTTCACATTCATATATTCCAGTTTAAACTCACAACAGACTACTCCCATAGCTTTAGCAGGTCCTCAATAGTTTCAAAAATATTTTTGAACCCTATTAACCCTATTTTTACTCCCAAATATTCTATTCTTTGTGACCACAAAATTATAAGAAGCTGTCATAAACTAGGAACCACTGACTTCTCAGGAATTCTCCTGAAGCTCTCCTCTTGAGGAACCCAACCCAAGCTTCCCGGCCACTTCATGGAGAACTCAAGAGATGAGAGATTGCAGGGAGGTGGGCGCCAGATTGCTTTCTTGCAAGTGGACGCCACATCGCTTCCTTGCAATCTCCTCTCGAGAAGCCTGATCCAAGCTTCCCGGGCCGCTTCACGGAGAACTCAAGAGATAAGAAATTGCAGGGAGGCGGGCGCCAGATCAATGATTCATAGATGGCCCTGGAATGAAGCTGTTGGTTGCTAGGAAAATCATTAATTGTGTACTGCAATATTTAAGTTTAGTTGAATTGTACAGTGGATAGTATTTTTAAAAATCAATCTTATCCAGTAAAATGGAAGCAATATCACACAGTGGATTAACGCAGTTAACTGAACCATGGTTTACCTAATCCAATTTTACATATTCTTGACACATTGGATAACAACAGCTGCATTAGTGTAGCAACCCAGACACTGGAAAGCTTAGATGAGAGTTAACAAAAGCAAAGTTTAAACAGATGACTAATTACTGCTCATGTTACAAATGTGTACCTCAACTGATCAGCTGGATGGATGACCCACATTGATTCTTATGAAGCCAAGGGATATGAGAACATCACTTTTTTTGTGTACAAAGACAAGTTCATTTTTTCAAGTAATACATTGGGTTTTTTTCCACTAACAATAGGCTTTTCTGTTTATAAAACCATAAATATTTCAAAGAGTAGCATGTGTGCAGAAACATATTTCACATTCATATATTCCAGTTTAAACTCACAACAGACTACTCCCATAGCTTTAGCAGGTCCTCAATAGTTTCAAAAATATTTTTGAACCCTATTAACCCTATTTTTACTCCCAAATATTCTATTCTTTGTGACCACAAAATTATAAGAAGCTGTCATAAACTAGGAACCACTGACTTCTCAGGAATTCTCCCTGAAGCAGCATGGGAAGCTTGGGTTGGGCTCCTCAAGAGGAGAGTTTGCAGGGAGGCGGACGCCAGATAGCTTAACTCCAGGGTCTCCAACCGTGGCAACTTTAAGACTTGTGGACTTCAACTCCCAGAGTTCCTCAACCTGCTTTGCTTGGCTTGGGCTTGGGCTTGGGCTTGGGCTTGGGCTTGGGCTTGGGCTTGGGCTTGGGCTTGGGCTTGGGCTTGGGCTTGGGCTTGGGCTTGGGCTTGGGCTTGGGCGTTGCTGGCTGAGGAACTCTGGGAGTTGAAATCCTCAAGTCTTAAAGTTGCCAAGGTTGGAGACCCCTGCTGTAGAAGTCACAGGACTGGCCAGTTGGTCATCCTGAAACAGCTTCTCCACCAGGGTGCACTGGCCTGCCTGGGACCAGCCAGCTCCCCTGCAGGCTGGTACACCATGGTGGAGGAGGTGCTCCGGGAAGACCAACTGGCCAGTCCTATGACTACTACAGTCATGGGACTGACTTTTCCACCAACGTCGGCAAGCCACTCTTCATTTTCCTTCACTCAGATTGACCAAGCTTCTGGAGAGAAGGAACACAAAAGAGGTTTCCAGGCTAGGTGCCTGGAGCAGGCGCTTTCTCTCAGGCCTCCCACCCAAAGGCCAAGAGAAAGTGCCTTTTCTGGACACACAGCGCCCCAACATTAAGCTGATTTTTTTGTTTGGTTTTAGATTTGAATCATTTCCATGATGAGTGAAAAGAAGCAAAGGAATATTTTGCATTTCTTTAGTAATACTAAAGATAATGTTACTACTGATAATAGTAGCAGTAGCAGTAGCAATATGTGTACTTCACGTAATTGTGAGCCGATCATTGAATCAGCACCTCCACAGTCCTCATCAGGCACCATTAGGAAGAATATTCAAACTGGAGGTGGAAAGAAGAAAAAACTCAAAGTATCAAGAAGATATGATTTGAACTAATTGAAATTTGGATTTATTCAAGAACCTGGTAGTGAGCTGGATCCACGGCCACTTTGTGTTGTGTGTTCTGACAGTTTATCCAACGATGGCATGAAACCTTTGAAACCTTTGAAACTCAGAAGGCACTTGCATTCAAAACACCCAGATTTGGCTAACAAATCACTTGAATATTTTCAAAGAATGCAGGAAAGTATGCAAAAGCAAGTAAGTGCTTTAACAAAAATGACAGTTGAAGATAAGCCTTCTTTTCTGATAAGGCTTCTTTTCTGATAGCACTTCAGATTGCAAAAAATAAAAAGCCATATCGATTGGAGAAGAATTAAGCCTTGCATGTTACAAGCCAGTGAAGAAGTTTTGGGAAAGCAGGTTGTCCAGAAACTGAAAGCAATTCCTATGTCTGCTACTACTGTCAAGCACAGAATTGAAGACATGGCTGAAGATGTTGAAAATCAAGTTATAAAAATGGTGAAAAATTCACCATTTTATGCAATTCAACTTGATGAATCAATAGATATAAGTAACAAGGTACTTCTTTGTTTTGTGAGGTTTGAGTGTGAAAGAGTTACAGGAAGAACTACTTTGTTCACCCAACCTGCCAGGTAGAACAACTAGCTCTGAGATTTTTGAAGCACTGAATAATTATTTCCTGGAACATGGAATTGAATGGAAAAAATGTATTGGGATATGTACAGATAGTGCTGCAAACATGACTGGACATCTTTCAGGAATTGTTGCAATTCCTGTGTTGGTCACCCAGTGTTGGTCAACCAGACATTTTGTCTACACACTGCATTATACATTGTGAGCAACTTGCAGCGAAAAAAATGTCCCCAGAACTACACGAAGTATTATCAGGTGTTATTAAAATTGTGAATGAAATTCAGCACAAAGCGCTTAATTCTCGAATGTTTGAGGCACTTTGTGAAGAAATGGGTTCTGAGTATACTCACCTTCTGCACGCTGAGGTGAGATGGCTGTCAAGGTGCAAAGTACTAACCCGACTGTTCATCCTGCACGAAGAAGTTAAATTATTTCTCTACCAGCAAAATAATATAAAATTTCAAGAACGCTTGTCTGACAATGAGTGGGTAGCCAAGCTTGCCTACCTGGCAGATATTTTTTCGCTGTTAAATGAACTAAAATTATCTTTGCAAGGACAATTTAAGGACGTGTTCACACTACGAGGTAAAATGGATGCTTTTCAAAAGAAAATATTATTGTGGCAAACGCGTTTGGCTGAAGAAGATCTGTAGATGTTTTCAAATTTTGAGGAATATATGAGAGAGAACGATGTCAACTGGCAGGTGATAACCACTGTTCAACAGCACTTACAATCACTCACAGAATCTTTTGGTCGCTACTACCCAAAGAAGGAAGATCCCAGACATGGCGATATGTGGATAATAGATCCATTTGCAGCAAACATTGAAGTAACAATTTAAGAATGCATGAAAAAGAAAGTCTCATCGATCTATCATCTGACAACAGTCTCAAAGCTAAATTCCAGTTATCCCTATCAAGATCTCATTTCTGGCTCGCCGTAAAAAGTGAATACCCATTGCTGAGTGAAAAAGCAATGAAAATTTTGATTCAATTTTCGACATATTTGTGTGAAAAGACATTTTCATCCGTTACAGCGATTAAAACTCGGTACCAATCTCGGCTAGAAATAAAAACTCGGTCTTGCAGTAACGTCATTGGAGCCAAAAATCCATAAACTTCTGTTAAACAAGCAGGAACAATTATCACACTAAAAATGCATAAGCATTTTATAATTTTGCTATATTAAATAGGTGCATTTCATATTAATAAAATTGAAGTTCTCTGATAATTATTTTACAAATGTATTTATCTTTTTTTTTAAAAAAAATCATATTGGTGGTTTGCGGGATTTAAAATTATAAATTAATGGTCCACGGGATTTAAAATTATGAATTAATGGTCCACGGGATTTAAAATTATGAACTTGGTAGTCCCTGAGGCCCAAAAGGTTGAGGACCCCTGTTCTAAGTCATGTTCTTCCCAATGGATTAGAGGCCCCAATTGCCTATTACTCTAGGACCCTATCAACCCCAGAAAGGAATTATAGACAGCTAGATAAAGAGGCTTTAGCTGCTGTGATGGGAATCAAAGAGTTTCCATGACTACATTTATGGCTATTTTTCTTACTTAATAATGGACCACAAGCCCCTGCTGGTGGGAGATCACCAAACACTGAAAATTCTGTTGCCATGAATGTCACAATGGGCAGAATTTCTGGCTGCTTATACATACCAGCTACAGTATAGACAGGCAAAAACTTAGGGCATGCTGATGCCCTCAGTAGGTGCCCCCTTTCCAGAACCTGTGGTAGACCCTGCCCCTGCTGCCTCAGTTCTCCTGATAGATGAACTGCAGACCCCAATATCTGCAACGGATATTGCCTGCCACTCTTCCACAGATCCTATCATCTCCCGCATTTTGGACTGTGTGTGAAGGGGCTGGACCAAGGAACCCATACCAGCCAAGTTCTTGCCCTACCAGCAAAGACAGCACGAGCTGTCGGCATTGAAAGGGTGCCTCCTCTAGGGAAACCAGGTAGTGGCCATGCCCGAATTATGGGCACCAATTTTGAATACCTGCACAATGCCCACCCTGGCATCATGCACATGAAATTCCTCGGGCACAGTAATGTGTAGTGGCCCCAGATGGATAAGAAGATTGAGGAATGGATAGCCCGGTGCCAATTGTGCCAGCAATCCAGGCCGGCACCTCCAGCTGCCCTAATCCAGGAATGGGAAACACCCAGGGCTCCCTGGTCATGGGTCCATCTGGACTTCACCGGACCATTCTTAGGACAAACCTTCCTAATGGCAGTTGATGCCTACTCCAAATGGGTGGAGTTGGCCATCATGCCATCCATCACGGCAGAGGCACCATTAGGATAATGAGAAGGCTATTCGCCACCCACGGCTGCCCAACTTAATGGTGACAGATAATGGACCCCAGTTCATAGTGGCACCCTTCCAGTTGTTTCCGCTAATGGCCGGGCCGAACAAGCCATCAGATCGGCCAAGGAGACCCTAGGATGCTTGGGATGGGGCAATTGGCATAACAAAATTTGCCAGTACTTACTAGCCCAACACACAACACCATGCTCAGTCACTAAACTAAGCCCAGCTGAAATACTGATGGGACATTGGCTCAGAACAGTCCTGGACCAAATGCACCCCGGCTATGCCGCCGAGTGATGCCCAGAAGCTCCTACTAATCTGGAGGACACCTGGGCCTTCCACACTGGAGATCCTGTTTTTGCACAAAAACACCAGCATACCTATCTGATTATGCATGCGCCATCTGGGAGGAGAGGGGTGTAAAGTCTTCAGGTCTATGCTGCCACCTAGAGACTTGCCAGCTGCCCGGCGATCCTGATTGGTTAAGATGCAAGCCACTGAAAAGCGGGAAACCCGAAGCCCTGTCATTGGTTCAGCCGTCTGACAGCTTCGTATTTAACCTGCTGCCAGACAGCACTTGTTCCTGTTGCCTTCACTGAAGTTAGCCTGTTAGCTAACTTTATATTGTTAGCATTAAAGTTTGTTATTTGTTACTTGCAACCTGTCTTGCCTCAGTTCTTACCACCGAAGTTCTCCATACAGAGCATAATCGGTGAATATCAATGCCATATAAGTGTATAAATAGCTATTATAAATGCAATGAAGGAAAACATTAAGGAGTTCTGTGGCCTATTCCAGAGGTCTCCAACCTTGGTCCCTTTAAGACTTGTGGACTTCAACTCCCAGAGCAAAGCTGGCTGAGGGACTCTGGGAGTTGAAGTCCACAAGTCTTAAAAGGGCCAAGGTTGGAGACCCCTGGCCTATACACAACTAACACAAAAACCAAACTTAAACCATTAATGAGCCATGGTGGCACAGTGGTTACAGTGCAGTACTGCAGGCTACTTCTGCTGTCTGCTGTCTGCCTGCAATTTGAGAGTTCAAATCTCACCAGGCTCAAGGTTGACTCAGCCTTCCATCCTTCCAAGGTGGGTAAACTGAGGAAATTGTTGGGGGCATTTGTGCGAGGGGAACCTTTACCTTTTACCTTACTTTACATACATTACTTTATTTAATCTTATTTATTGTATCTAATAATTAGTTGTCAACTGAACAACCCTAACCATAAACTTAATAGTTCTAATGACTACATATGCTTTGTGCCTTAAAGGAAATAAGATCATGTGTGGTGTCTTTTATTTCTGATGCTCCACAATGCTTTGAGAATATGAAAACCAAACAGAGAGACTGTCAGTGTCAAGCTATCAATGACAAACCAAGCATGTCAACTAATAGAAGAAAATGACAATGAAAAGAAAATGACAGATGTTTTTAAGAAGATGGGAGAAATCAAACAAAAAATTTCAGGGAAAATAAGAAGATTCAACCAACTTATAATAACTAATAGAAGCAAAGAAGACAAAAATCTGTATGGTGCTCTGTACAAATAGAGTAGGATTGTAAAATGACATAATTTTTTTTTATATAGAGAGATTATATTAGGTGTGATTTAATGAATGTACTGCAATAGAAAAAGAAGTAAACTGGAACAGACTAGCTGTTAGAAGTACCATGATTGTCTACAGAGATGGAAGAGAATGAAAGTTTATGCGATGCTGTTGCTGTGTGAGAGTCATCATTCTAACATCATCAAACACTAAATGTAAATGAGATAATAATTAAAATGTTTAAAGATGTAGAGGAAAATGCAAGGGAAATCGCTAACAATTCTTTGTCAAAATATGAAAGACTACCATATGTGGACTAGATTAGAAGATTAGAAGTCTATATATAGGTAGATGGGAGGGAGGGAGAGAGATGAGCTAAAACTTAAGCATTGCACAAATTCCTCAGGCAAACAAAGTTTTGTTTATCAACTGACAAAGAAGAATAGAGCCATACATGTGAAATACCAGATAAACAGTCATATTAAAAAAAAATGCTTAAGGACATGAGATCAGATAGCTAATATCAGATGAATAATAGTGCAACAGAATATAAAGAGTTTTATCTTTCTTTACAGCAAGACCTGATTGTGTAAATCACTCCAGAAATGTGGAATATATTTAAGGTTAATGCACATATCAGGTCATCTGCTTCTTTAGTGCAACCTTTAAGCCAAGGGTGTCAAACTCGCAGCGTCACATTGGCGTCATGTGACATATCACAACTTTTTTTTTCCTTTGCTAAAATGGGGATGGGATGATCAGCTGTGATGCATCTGGACCCCGAGTTTGATGCCTGCTTTAAACAAACAAGCTAATGTATGAACTGAGTGGTTGAGACTAGAGAAACAAATGAGACCACAAGCTACAGATAGTCCTCATCCTACGACCATAATTGAGCCCAAATTTATGTTGCTAAGTGAGACGTTTGTTAAGTGAGTTTTGCCCCATTTTATGACTTTTCTTGCCACAGTTATTAAGTGAAATCCTGCAGTTATTAAAGTAAGTTGTTAAGTGAATCTGGCTTCCCCATTGACTTTGCCTGTCAGAAATTTGAAAAAGGGGATCACATGACCCCGGGACACTGCAAACATCATAAATATGCGTCAGTTGCCAAGCATCTGAATTTTGATCACCTGATAATGGAGATGCTGCACCAATCCTAAGAGTGAAAAATTGTCATAAGTCACTTTTTTCGTTGCTGTTGTAACTTTGAATGGTCACTAAACGAATTCTTGTAAGTTGAGGACCGCCTGTATATTGTCCAGGTATCTGATTACCTTATAAGAATCCAATTTCCTTCCTATTTTCGCCTCCTATAATTTCCCTGGGACAATTTGGCATCAATACAAGTTTTATGAAAGCCTAATTGTTTTCCTTATTCCATTCCTTCCTCAGCAATTATCTTTCAGATATTGATTTTCCTCATATGTGCCCATAGAATTTTTTTTAGAAAAATCTCTATCATTAATTGAAATCTAACTTTTCTGCACAGGAAAAACAGTGTTAAGGATAAACATCTATGTGTTAGATGGAGAACACATTTGGCTCCTGAGCAAGATGTTTCTTTCCCTTGATTTATGGCCGTTGGGGATGATGGATAGTTTAGAATTGATAGACTTGAAATTTGGAAATTAGTGGAGGTACCTGAAAAAGGAAGTATAGAAACGAGTATCAAAGTCTCATGGTTAGCAATTTCACTGTAGTATTTTACTTCATAATGGTTCTTTTCTATGTGCAAAATATGTAGCATCATCACAATTACATCTCCAACATTTCGCTTGCATATCTGGATACATACATGATAATTTCTTAGGATCTAAATGCCATCTATAAAACATCTTATAAAAATTTTCCCTTAAACACAGACTTTGTTAAATAGTAGGTAGTGAGAACATATAAATGTATTGAAAAATTGCTCCCTCAGCCTTCTGCCAACTTCAGTCTCATCAAAACTGTTGACATTTTGTTTCTACAAATGACACTAGATACAGTTTCCATGGAAACTGAAGATTCGGCACAAGCATTCTCAAAAAAGGCAGATATGGGTATGTTTATTTTTTATTTCACTGATCAAACATTGAATGTCACCTTATTAGAAAGCCTTAGAATATAGCAAGTTTTTAAAAAGAAGATTCCTCCCCCCCCCCGACACTTCCACATCCTAGACATTAATTTGTGAACTGGTATAATACAGATGATTTAACACATCAAAGGTTTATATGTACATTAGATACCCTTCATTGAGGAAGCTATTACTAATCCTATAACACCATCCTACCAAAAGGGAGAGTTGAGCAAAACTCCCACCAAAGTGCATCGGGGGATGACCCACAATGACCCTGGGTACCTTCTCCTGACGTTCCAATGGGCTGCATTTGAACTCCAATAGATCTTCATGCATTAATAATTAATATTGCTTTGGCCCAGGGAATCATAAATCAATGTATTGGTATATTGCCCTTTTTTATGCTTTGTTTTCTGGGCTCAACCTAGATAGAAAGGGTTTTCTCCAAAGGTTCAGTATGCTCAGGGTTCCCTGTTATTGGAGATTCCCCCTCTGGCTCCATCTGTCATAGGGAAGGCTCTTCCCCCATCACCTGGAGACTATGCCAGGGGTGTCAAACCCAAGGACTGTGGGCCAGATCCAGCCCACGGGGTACTTAGATCTGACCTACAGGGTCACATTGGAAACAGCAAAGGACTGGCCGACAGTGCCTCTGTCAGTGAAAATGGATGTCAGGAGGGATACATGAGGCCCTTCTGAGCTCTGTTTTCAGCTGTGATGGCCTCTTGCAATTGTCTGCCAGTGAAAACGGAGCCCAAGAAGACTGCATGCCACCTTACTGAGCTCCGTTTTCATTGGCACAGCACTTGGGTGATATCAAGTTGGCCACCCTCACCCTAGCCACTCCCCACCTCCCTGAGGTCAAACATAACCGTGATGTGGCCCTCAATGAAATTGAATTTACACCCCTGCTCTGTGGATTTCCTGTTCTTGGGCACAAGGCACAAATTCAGAGATCTGCAGCCTAAGAGTCCCTGAACAAATATTCATCTCAGATGAGGATGGTGTGGCCTCAATAGACTCAGATGGCCACCAACAGTCCATACAGCATCCTTCTAGGTGAATTCAGTACACTGGCAACCCAGTCAGTTTCTCACAGACAAGGTAAGGCTGGAAACCCCACCAGTCACCTAATTTATGCTTTCTGGGAATGCCTAAATTCCTCAACAGCATTCAGTTGCCAAGTTGCAAGTCCTGAACCTTTATTTTCAGATTATAATTTTTTTTTAATCTCTTTGGCCTCAGCCCTGTGAAGCAGCTTGAGTCTTCTCATACAAAGTCTTCAGCTTCATCCGCAGCTGGTCCACATAGCCCCAGTGGGAGATAAGTGATGTCTGGTCAGAGGGTCTGGTCTAAGGAGACACCAAATGCTAGATCCACCAGTAATTGGGCTTCCTTCCCAAACATCAACTGCTACAGGAAGTGTCCAGTAGCATCATTTTCTGAACTATTGTACGGATGCACAACTGTGGAAATATATTGAGAACTATGTTGCTTCTTTTCCAGTCAATATCTCTAACATATCAAAAAGGGTGCAGTTAAACCTCTCAGATAGGGAGTAGCTCATGATTTATTTCGTCGTCCCCCCAAGTTTTTTATTTTTTTTATTTTTTATAAAAATGTCAAATCAGTGCATGAACAGTATGGCACCTGGGCACCTTACACTCTCATACAAATGAAATTGATCAGATTAAATGTAATTATTACACTCAATCAATATGTATTTCTAATAAGAATAGACATCTATATTAGATTGCAGTCTATCATTATTCAATTATTCCACATTTTCTCATTGTTACTTTCATTTTATAAAATCAAAATGTATACATTAGTATTCCCCTTATTTCTATCACTTATTCTAGCTTTTAATCATGTCACCCTTTATTACAAAATTTTAACTTTCTTTCCTGTCTAACTTTTAATCATGTCACCTGCCTAAAGAAAAAAAAAAGAAAAAACAAATAGAGGGGCTGGAAACAACTTAGAACAGCAACAACAACAAAAGGAATCATCCATCCATCATCTCTTGTCTGCTTCATGCTTTAATTGCTATGCTTTAAAAGAAAGGGGGGAAGAAGGAAAAAGGAATCAGAACAATAATAAACAAGAAAATCATCTATCCATCACCTCTTGTCCGTTTCAATACTTTAATTGCTATGCTTTTTTTTTTCTGATTTGCTTCCCAAATTCCATTCTTAAATCTATGTCTATTTCTTGGATGTCCAGTCTAGGTGTTCCCCCCACTCTACCCTCTTCCACTGCCTAGTTTCTAAAATTTCTACCCAGGCCCCAGCCTCCATTTCAAACATATCTTCCGACTGTTTTAATATGTTTTCCCCCTGGTTTAATTCATCAATCATTATTGTTTTTGTCTTCTTTGTCTTCTTTCTTCTTCATTTCTTCTTGTGGCTCCTCCCTTTCCTGGGTGTCTTAGTCTGTACTCATCATCCCTTGTATGGTATTTTCCATTTTTTCCATAATCTCCTTAAATCCTTTATCCATACTTCTTTTGTATTTTGAAAGAGTAAATCCATCTTGTGTACAATTCCACTCATTCTTCCCTTTTAAGTATTTTATTTTGTTTTCTTTTAATTGATTTTTATCCAACAGTCCAAGAACTATTTATTCAGTCTTTGAATTACCCTTCAAGGAGTACACTAGTCCCAGTTCTTCTACAGTAGCAGACTGCTGATCCTTAGTTGGAAAAGCCTAGTCATAGTGGGTGAAATGATTGGTTACTACCAGAACATTTTCATGTCCACTTGTATCCAGTTCCAAACACAGAAAGTCAATATGCACTCCATTAGCCCTTGATTATGTGGGTGTCCCATTGGAGCAGCCCTGAAGGGGTGGCGTATGGCCTTTCATTGGATACAATTCAGATAGGATAGACAATAACCCTTAGTTTCATGCGAGGCCAGTAAACCAATCTCTTACCAGCTTAAAAATTCTCTCTGCTCCCAAATGCACATGGTATCATGTAGAGCAGGGGGTCCTCAAACTATGGCCCAGGGACCAGATACAGCTGCCGAAGCCATAAAATCTGGCCCACGCAGGACCATGAGGCTACCCCGCCCACATCGTTCTGCCTACGCACTGGCCTCCACCCAACTTCTGGAGGCCGGGGAGGCAAAAAAATGGGACGTATGGAGGCTTCTGGGGGCCAAAAATGGGCCCATTTTTGGGTGGCAGAGAGGTACTGGAGGCCTAGTGAGGCCAAAAACAGGCCCATTTTTCCCTCCCTGGCCTCCAGAGAGAGAGAGAGAGAGATACACACACACACACAAATATACAAGTCCCTCATACACACCCCAAGGCAGCCACATCCCTTCACTATCCTGCTTTCCACCCTCAGGAGCATAACAAATTGAAGTTTAATTTGTGTGTATTGTTTGGACTGCTAAATTGGCTACGCCCACCCAGTCACATGACCACCTAGCCATGCCCACCCAGCTGATCTGGCCCCCGAACAGTCTGAGGGACCGTGAATTGGCCCCGCTTAAAAAGTTTGATGATGTAGAGTGATCAGCAGATTCTATTTTTTTCGACAAGAAATAATTTCACTTTACTACCTGTGTGCCCTCTGCTATGCATCTCTTGATGCCGCTTGTTTACTGGCTTGCTCACTGGCTATGCTGCACCTTTCACTGCTGCTCGTCCACTGGCCTGTTCATCTGGCTCTATTGCACCTCTCTTGCTAGCATTCATCTAGTTCCCATCACCAATCTCTTTCCACTTATGACTGTATGATGTAACTTTGTTGCTGGCAATCCTTATGATTTATATTGATATACTGACCATCAATTGTGTTGTAAATGTTGTACCTTGAGGAACGTATCTTTTCTTTTATGTACACCAAGAGCATATGCACCAAGACAAATTCCTTGTGTGTCCAATCACACTTGGCCAATAAAATTCTATTCTATTCTATTCTATTCTATTCTATTCTATTCTATTCTACTGGTCTGCTCACCTGGCTCTGCTGAACCTCACTCACCATCACTTGCCTGGCTGCTTGCTTGCACAGCTCCACTGCACCTTCTCATTTGCCACTCATCTGCTGGCCATTTCAAAATAGTGCCGACATATCTCATCCAACATATTCCAGGCAATATGCTGCCTGATGTAAAGGACAAGATGATTCTTTCTCTTCCATTTAGTAAACAACTGGTAAGTAGATGGCTAGTGACATTGGTTCAATATCAATTATAGAACATAATTCCACATCATACTTGAGGCCTTTGATCAGGAGGTCACTGTAGGCTACTTTCTAATAGAAAGAGTATTAGGGAGAAATGGCAGATAATTTTCCCTGGCTCCACCAGCATCTATCATGAAGGCAATTCTCTCAACAAAAATTAAACAGTGGAACAACTTCCCTCCAGAAGTTGTGAATTCTCCAACACTGGAAGTTTTTAAGAAGAGATTGGACAACCATTTGTCTGAAATGGAATAGGGTTTCTTGCTTGAGTAGGCGGTTGACTGGAAGACCCTAAAGGTCCCTTCCAACTCTGTTATTCTATTCTATTCTACTGTGAGATAGGGTCAGGGCTATCCTTGCCTTCTCAAAAACACACACACATGCACAATCCAGTTCCTCAGTTATCAATGAATTCCATCCTGGTTTCAGATTTCACTACCAAAGCAGCAATGAAGCTGCTACCAAAGCAGCTTCATTGCTGCTTTTTGCCATGATGCTTAAATTAGTCTATCTTTCTTCATTTCTTTCTTCATTTTTTTTTCATATTTTTCTGGGCCGCTGTGGCTCAGGGCTAGGACGTTGAGCTTGTCGATCAAAAGGTCAGCAGCTCAGCAGTTCGAATCCCTAGTGCTGCCGTGTAACAGGGTGAGCTCCCATTACTTGTCCCATCTTCTGCCAACCTAGCAGTTTCGAAAGCACATAAAAATGCAAGTAGAAAAAATAGGGACCACCTTTGGTGGGAAGGTAACAGCGTTCCGTGCGCCTTTGGTGTTGAGTCATGCCGGCCACATGACCACGGAGACGTCTTCGGACAGCGCTGGCTCTTCGGCTTTGAAACGGAGATGAGCACCACCCCCTAGAGTTGGCAACGACTAGCACGTATGTGTGAGGGGAACCTTTACCTTTACCTTATCTTTCTTCATAAAATTAAGATTTCAGCAAAGTTGCACAACTAACACAAAAACCAAACTTAAACCATTAATGAGCCATGGTGGCACAGTGGTTACAGTGCAGTACTGCAGGCTACTCTGCTGTCTGCTGTCTGTCTGCAATTTGAGAGTTCAAATCTCACCAGGCTCAAGGTTGACTCAGCCTTCCATCCTTCCAAGGTGGGTAAACTGAGGAAATTGTTGGGGGCAATAGGCTTACTCTGTAAATCATTTAGAGAGGGCTGTAAAGCACTGTAAAGTGGTATATAAATCTAAATGCTATTACTATTGCTAATAACAAATAAACTAATGAATACACCTTTAAGCTATGCAGCCAAACTCTCCTCTGTGCAAGTTTTATGAACTGCCTAGTTTAGCTTTCATAGCAGATAGGTGACAATTTCAGAAAGGTGTTATTATGAGAAAAAACTCTCTCATACATACAAACAGTTGCTCTATCAGATAATATCTATCTATCATTAAGGGTTGCTATCATTAAGGGTTGAATTGCAACCTATGACCATCATTTGTGTTGTTAATGTTGTACCTTTGATGAAGGTATTTTTTTTCCTTTTATGTACACTGAGAGCATATGCACCAAAACAAATTCCTTGTGTGTCCAATCACACTTGGCCAATAAAAAAATTCTATCCTATCATCTATCTATCTATCATCTTCTATTTTTATTTCTATTGTTATTAAATTTATTATAGCTGCCCACTCCAAAAGATGTTGAATGACTATTTAAAATTATTTTAAAATATATACATGATATAAAATGGAGGGGAAAGGGGGGAATACTGTTTTATCTCAGAAACACTTAGTTATCAACAATATAAAAGAAAGTTGGTTAATTTGAGTAGAATATTCTCCTTCTCCTCTGTTTCAATTGTGACATAATGTCTCCTCCCCAATTGGTTTTGCATAATGGCAAAGTTCACAGATGCTTTAACATGCAGCTACATGGC
This sequence comes from Ahaetulla prasina, assembly GCF_028640845.1. NCBI lineage: Eukaryota > Metazoa > Chordata > Lepidosauria > Squamata > Colubridae > Ahaetulla > Ahaetulla prasina. Next base: position 115,369,974 of record NC_080542.1, on the reverse strand, counting down.
ATCATTTTTTTTTTGTCTCTCTGATGAATAACTAGAATTATCCAGCCAAAATGGGCTGAATCCAGTCTAATAGCAATCCATGGAAGGGGAAAATTTTATGTTAGATGGTCCATCTTGTTCAAAGTCTTGCTGGCTCACTGAAGCCAGCTTAATGGATAATCATTTTTATTCTTTTCTCTTCTACATGTTGTTATTCTTGCGCATTTTCTCTCCCATTGAAAGATGTTTATGGGACCACCTTCTGCTGCCAGTAACCTCCCTTCAACCTGTGCGTTCCCACAGAGAGGGCCTCCTCAGGGTGCCGTCTGCCAGACAATGTTGGCTGGCAACCCCCAGGGGAAGAGCGTTCTCTGTGGGAGCTCCGGCCCTGTGGAATGAACTACCTGTGGGGCTACATCTTCTCCCTGATCTTCAGACCTTTAAGCGCGAGCTCAAAACCTTCTTTTTTTATCAAGCAGGACTGGCTTAAATAATACAGTTTTAAATGAGGGTTTTATGGGGTTTTTAAGGGATTTAATATATTTTATTAATTTTTACTTACTAAATTTTTAAATTTTTTCAGCATATTGAATTAGATTTTTAATTTGTTACTGTATTTTAAACTTTTTGATATATATGTTTTTACCTTTGCTGTACACCACCCTGAGTCTTCGGAGAAGGGCGGTATAAAAATATGAAAAATAAATAAATAAATAAATAAATGTGTGGAGATGTGGTTCATTACAGATAATACATTGGATGTCTACTAAATATTTCCCTCATTTGATCCTTTTAAATGTAAATGACAAGATTTGAGGCTGTATGGGATTCAATTCAATTTAGCAGTACACAATACACAATACACACAAATCAAACTTTAATTTGTTATGCTCCTGAGGGTGAAAAGCAGGATAATGAACGGATGTGACTGCCTTGGGGTGTGTATTGGGGTGTGACTTCTATTTGAGTGTATGTGTGTGTGCATGCGTGTGTGTGTCCCTTTCTCTCTCTGGAGGTCAGGAAGGGAAAAAATGGGCCTGTTTTTGGCCTCCAGAGGCCTCTGCATGCCCCGTTTTTGGCCTCCTTGGCCTCCAGAAGACAGCGGCTAGGCGGGGCGATGTGGGTGGGGCAGCCTCATAGTCCTTCAGCAAGCCCTATCTGGCCCCTGAGCCAGAAAACCCCTGATTTAAAAATATAGGAATTGGCCAGGATTCCTGGTCGTGTTGGTGGATGACCTCTGGAGGGCTCGGGAGTGGGGATGTTCCTCTGTCCTGGTCCTGTTAGATCTCTCGGCGGCTTTTGATACCATCGACAATGGTATCCTGCTGTGGTGGTTGGAGGGATTGGGGGTGGGGGGCACCGTTTATCGGTGGTTCTCCTCCTATCTCTCTGACCATTCGCAGACATTGTTGGCAGGGGGGCAGAGATCGACCTCAAGGTGCCTCACTTGTGGGGTGCCTCAGGGGTCGGTTCTCTCGCCTCTCTGTTCAACATCTATATGAAACCGCTGGGTGAGGTTATCCGTGGTTTCGGGGTGGAATATCATCTGTACGCTGATGATACTCAGCTGTACATTTCCACCCCGAACCACCCCAATGAAGCCATCGAGGTGATGGGCCGGTGTCTTGAAGCCGTGTGGGTCTGGATGGGGAGGAACAGGTTCCAGCTCAACCCTCCTAAGACAGAGTGGCTGTGGGTTCCGGCATCCCGGTACAGTCAGCTTACGCCATCACTGACTGTTGGAGGGGGAAGTATTGACCCCCAGGGGAAGGGTGCGCAACTTGGGCGTTCTCCTGGACGATCGGCTGTCCTTAGAGGAACACTTGACGGACGTCGCCAGGGGAGCATTTTATCAGGTCCGCCTGATTCGCCAGTTGCACCCCTTCTTTGACCGGGACTCCTTACACACGGTTATTCACGCCCTTGTTACTTCCCGCCTGGACTACTGCAATGCTCTCTACATGGGGCTCCCCTTGAAGAGCACCAGGAGGCTCCAGCTAGTCCAGAATGCGGCTGCATGGGTAATAGAGGGAGCACCGCATTGCTCCCATATAACACCTATCCTGTGCAGCCTGCACTGGCTGCCAGTAGCCTTCCGGGTGCAATTCAAGGTATTGGTTACCACCTTCAAAGCACTCCATGGCTTAGGACCGGGTTACCTACAAGACTGCCTTCTGCCATCAATAGCCTCCAACGATCTGTGCGCTCCCACAGAGTGGGCCTCCTCAGGGTGCTGTCGACCAAACAATGTTGGTTGGCAGCCCCCAGGGGGAGGGTCTTCTCTGTGGCAGCACCGGCCCTATGGAATGAGCTGCCTCCGGGGTTGCGCCAACTGCCCGACCTCCGGGCCTTCAAACGTGAACTGAAGACTCTACTATTTCATTGTGTGGGACTAGACTAAGTACAATTTTAAGTATAATTTTAATTGTAATTTTAAATGGGTTTTAAGTCAATCTTTGACCATTTTAGCTGATTTGGCCATTAAATATTTGGTTTTAATTTGTTTTTTAAATTGTTATTTATATTTGTATTTTTAATATGGCGGTAAACCGCCCTGAGTCCTTCGGGAGAAGGGCGGTATTGAAATTAAATTATAAATAAATAAAATATTGTTAAATTCCCATAACTTATATAAACTTATAAAATGATTTCATAATAGTTGCTCTTTGAGGGAAATTGTGATTTTTAAATTTGACATACAAACAAAATAAAATACACTTTTCCTTTTCTTTCTTCCCTAGTCAAAAGCAGATTAACTCCAGCCCTGAGAAAGAATTGGGAGAAATGAAATGGTTGCTTATTCTGGAAAAGTATAAAGTGTAAAAAAGAGACTTAGAAAAGTCTTGCCTTTGACTTTGTCCTTAAAGTCAGCTTGTGGACAGGCTCCCAAAGTTTCATAAATATATTTTCAAAATGAACTAGTATTCTGTATCATCTATGCATCTTAAAGGCTAACATATAGTAATGCAAAAAAAAATGCAAACATTAAACATGGGGTTTGATTCATTGTGACTTAATAGACTTGTCTACTTAGTTACAGATAGGGACGGTGGCTAAGACGCTGAGTTGGCAATCGAAAGGTCGGCAGTTCAACAGTTTGAATCCCTAGTGCCACATAACGGGGTGAGCTCCCATTACTTGTTTCAGCTTCTGTCAACCTAGCAGTTTGAAAGCATGTAAACAAAAAATACAAGTAGAAAAATAGGGACCAACTTTGGTGAGAAGGTAACAAATGTGCACATTTGGCATTTAGTTATACCAGCCATATGACCACAGACACATCTTTGAACAGCACTGGCTCTTCAGCTTTAAAACGGAGATGAGCACTGCCCCCTAGAGTCAGGAACGACTAGCACATATGTGTGAGGGGAGGTTGAACAACTAGCCTTGTTTAGTGCCACCGGAACAATCTGGAACTGAACACACTCAAAATGGTAGAAATAGTGTAGACTTTAGGAGAAACCCTTCCATACTTCCACCTCTTACAATACTAGACCACACAGTATCAACAGTAGAGACCTTCAAATTTCTAGATCACAAGATCTAAAATGAACAGCTAACATCAAAAACATCATCAAAAAGGCACAACAAAGAATGTTCTTTCTGCACCAACTCAGAAAGCTCAAACTGCCCAAAGAGTTGTTGATACAGTTCTACAGAGGGATTATTGAGTCTGTCCTCTGCACCTCTATAACTGCGCACAAATTCCAATCGTGCCTTTTATAATTTTGTTAACAATAAACTTAAAGACTCAAGATCCATCCCACCACTAAAAGATTCTAACAACAAAGAATGCAATGACGAAACAGTTAAAGCAAACCTCTTCAACGTTTTCTTTGGCTCAGTTTTTGTTAACTCCGATAACACATATCCGACATTCCACAAACATACCAGCAATGATTATGATGACTTAACACATATAGATTTCACAGAAGATAACGTTGGAAAAGCTCTTCATAACCTAAAACCATCACTATCTATTGGACCCGATGGACTATGTGCATACTTCTTAAAAAAACTTTCCATTAATATAGCAGAACCCCTAAGTATTATCTTTGATAAAGCTTTCACTACCAGTTCCCTTCCCAAACTTTGGTCACTAGCCACAGTCATCCCTATTTTCAAAAAAGGAGACCCCAGCTTAGTAGAAAATTACAGACTGATCTCTCTTTGCTGCGTCACCTGCAAAGTCATGGAATCAATCATCAACCAATCCATTACCTCACACTTAGAAACTAACAACCTACTCTCCAATAAACAATTTGGTTTCAGGAAAAAATTATCATGTAACTTACAACTTGTCCACTGTAAAAACATATGGACTACAAATCTTGATCAAGGCAAATCAATAGATGCAATCTACATAGACTTCTGCAAAGCTTTTGACTCAGTAGTACACGACAAACTTCTCCCAAAAACTAATATCCTATGGCATCTCAGGACCCCTTCACAAATGGATATCTACTTTTCTGTCTAACAGACAACAAGTGGTCAAAATTGGCAATGCTTTATCAAATCCTGTTCCTGTCAAGAGTGGCGTTCCTCAAGGCAGCATCCTTGAACCAACACTCTTTATACTATACATTAATGATCTTTGTGACCATATCTCAAGTAATTGTGTTCTCTTTGCTGACGATGTCAAACTATTTAACACCACAGACAACACTTCTATCATTCAAAATGACCTTGACCATCTAACCGCTTGGTCTAAAAATTGGCAGCTCCAAATTTCAACCAGCAAATGCTCAGTCTTACATATAGGAAAAAAGAACCCAAACACTAAGTACATACTAGATGGACATTACCATACAGACAACCCCCATCCCGTTAAAGATCTTGGAGTTTTCATGTCAAATGATCTAAGTGCCAAAGCCCACTGCAACTACATAGCAAAAAAAGCTCTAAGAGTTGTAAACCTAATCTTGCGTAGCTTCTTTTCGAAAAACACCACACTACTAACCAGAGCATATAAAACATTTGCTAGACCAATTCTGGAATACAGCTCACCTGTTTGGAACCCTCACCACATCTCTGACATCAATACAATTGAACGTGTCCAGAAATATTTTACAAGAAGAGTTCTCCATTCCTCTGAAAACAATAAAATACCTTATCCCACCAGACTTGAAATCCTAGGCTTAGAAAACTTGGAACTCCGTCGCCTTCAACAAGACCTAAGTTTAACTCACAGAATCATCTATTGTAATGTCCTTCCTGTCAAAGACTACTTCAGCTTTAATTGCAATAATACTAGAGCAACTAATAGATTTAAACTTAATGTCAACCGCTTTAATCTAGATTGCAGAAAATATGACTTCTGTAACAGAATCATCAGTGCTTGGAATACTTTACCTGACTCTGTGGTCTCTTCTCATAATCCTAAAAGCTTTAACCAAAAACTTTCTACTATTGACCTCACCCCATTCCTAAGGGGACCATAAGGGGCGTGCATAAGCGCACAAACGTGCCTACCGTTCCTGTCCTATTGTTTTTCTTTTCTTCTTCCTCTATATATATATGCTTATACCTCCTTATATTTACTCATATAAGTGTTTATATACTATATAATCTTTTGTATGATTCCTACATATATTGTTGTGACAAAATAAATAAATAAATAAATAAATAAATAACGGTCTGGTTTGGTTCTGCAACCCAACAAGACAGACACAGACTTCAGAGGATAGTTAGAACTGCAGAAAAAACAATTATTACCAACCTGCCTTCCATTGAGGACCTGTATATTGCACGAGTCAAAAAGATGGCTGAAAATATTTACAGACCCCTCGCATTCTGGACATAAATGGTTTCAATTTCTACCCTCAAAACAACGCTACATAGCACTGTACACCAGAATAACTAGATACAAGAACAGTTTCTTTCCAAATGCCATCACTCTGTTATATTATATTGAGATAGTTGTTAAGTGAGTTTTTTTTTAAATTTACATTTATATCCCGCCCTTCTCTGAAGACTCAGGGCGGCTTACAGTGTGTAAGACAATAGTCTCATTGTATCTGTATATTTTACAAAGTCAACTTATTGCCCCCCCCCAACAATCTGGGTCCTCATTTTACCTACCTTATAAAGGATGGAAGGCTGAGTCAACCTTGGGCCGGGCTTGAACCTGCATTAATTGCAGGCTGCTGTGTTCTAATAACAGGCTTCTTACCAGCCTGAGCTATCACGGCCCTATAGTTTTGCCCCATTTTATGATTTTTCTTGCCACAGTTGTTAAGTGAATCATTGCAGTTGTAAATAACATGGTTGTTAAGTGATGGTTTTTCCAGTGACTTTTCTTGTCAAGTCACAAAAGGTGATCACATGACCCGGGACACTCTAACCATCATAAATGGTTGCAAGACAATGATCACCTATAATCAAAGCCTAGCCACCTCGAGGCTCAACTTTTAAGTCTAATCTCAAAAAGTTAAGCTGGGGTGGCTCTGGTTAAAACTTGGATTGGTGATTACTATGTACCATATTTTTTGGAGTATAAGATGCACTTTTTCCCCCCTAAAAGAGGCTGAAAATTTGGGTGCGTCTTATACTCCAAATGTAGCCCCATCCACCTGCCGGCCCCACCCTTTGGCCTCCGTGCGATCTTTTTCTGCCTGCAGAGATTGCTACCAACAACAGCTTGTGTTTTTGGGCTCCACGCGTCTTGTTTTCAGCCTCCAAATGCTCCAGTTGAGAGTCCTTCAAGGCTGCGGGGATCGCCAAAGCACATCACCGCCAATTACCACCTGAAAACACAATGCATTTGGAGGCTTAAAATGCAATGCACAGTGCCCAAAATGGCTACCCGGAACAGCTGCTGCCTTCTCTTACCCCTTCCGAGCTTCACCGGATCTCCCTCTGATAATAAACTGTGCTTTCAAAGCTTTTTTTTTAGCCCTAACAAGGCACTAGTGATCTTTTGCCCTTTGCCTGCTTTTCTTAATACTGTTCACTCCAACGATGTGCTTTAGAAGCTGTTTTTAAGCCCCAACCAGGTATGTGCAAGTGAAGTGAGGGTGCCAGCACACACTCAAAATCAGCAAACTAATGTGCTGAAGCTGACTAGGATGCTAGCCCTCTGTTTATGCAGCCCAGAACTGTGTTGGCTTTTTGGCACCTCTGCACACTGCTGGCTCATATCTAAATGGTTGTCCACTAGGACTCCAAGATCCCTCTCACAATTACTACTATTGAGCAAGGTAGCACATATATGGTACCTGTGCATTTTGTTGGGTTTTTTTTGCCTAAATGTAGAACCTTACTTTTTTCACTGTTGAATTTTATTTTGTTAGATAGCACCCAATGTTCAAGTTTGTCAAGATCCTTCTGTATCTTGAGCCTATCTTCTGGAGTGTTGGCTATTCCTGCCAGCTTGGTGTCATCTGCGAATTTGATGAGTTCCCCATCTATCCCCTTGTCCAAGTCATTGATGGATGTTGAAGAGTACTGGGCCTAAAACAGAGCCTTGGGGTACTCCACTGCATACTTACTTCCATGTGGATGTAGTTCCATTGAGGACTACACGTTGAGTGCGGTTAGTCAGCCAGTTACGAATCCATCTGGTGGTGGTGCTGTCTAACTCACATTTGTCTACTTTATCTAGTAGTAGGTTATGGTCTACTTTATCAAATGCTTTATTGAAGCCCAAGTAAATTATATCGACAGCATTCCTCTGGTCCGCTAATTTTGTCACACTTATGACCATTGCAGCAATCCCATAGTCATGTGATTTATATTCAGATGCTTGATAACTGATTCACATTTATGATGGTTGCAGTATCCTAGGTCATGTGATCCCCTTTTGCAACCTATTGAAAAGCAAAGTTCAATAGGAAAACCAGATTCACTTAACTAACATTACTAATTTATTAACTGCAGTGATTCACTTAACAAATGTGGCAACAAAAGTCTTAAAATGGGGCAATATTCAGTTAACAAATTTCTTGTTTAGCATAATTTTTGGGCTCAATTGTGGTCATAAATTGAGGACTACTTGTATATCCAAGACAGTCCTATAATTACCCAGAATGAAGCAAATACTTCAGGTGGTTAGTGAGGAATTATATAGTTAATATAATTGTTATTTAAATATATATTTGACTCATCCTCTTTTTATAACATTAAAAATTATACTAACAATTTTTGGAGATTGTATTGGATGCCTGAGACCCAAGAACATTTGGTGATGTACTTTTGTATGTGCCCTCAGTTGGCTGGAAGACAATGTTGTCTTGCCATCATGAAAATGAGATTCAATTGTCAGTTTAGTCAACTGTGAAATTGGGAAGGGTGGCAGAATATCATCTGGTCCTTGTCTGATGCAGCAAAATCTAATGAATATGTCCTGAGGTATTTGCGCACAAAGAACAAGGTCATGCAATTGTGATAAAATGGTGGCATTTCACCAGTCAACTGGGATGGCTTAAAGTACTTCAAAGTTTGAGGTATTACAAGTTTTTCTGTAGATATTCTAACATTGCTATGTATAAATTGTTAATAAATGCAGATGGCATTTGTTTCATGATCTCTTTACAATATAGAAGCAACGACTTGTGACTTTGGATGCTAATAACAATCCTTGCAAATTCTTAGGGGCACTCTGTTAATCCTTCAGCACTAATTTTAAAACGTTTAGTGTTAAACCTTACTAACCTTGTCTGAAATTTAAAACCTGTAAGATTTTGAATTGTCTTATGCAGCTAGGTAGAATTGTAGATTTTTTTTCCCCTTGGGAAAGCATGAAAGAAACTTCCTTCCTTCCTAAACTCTGCAGAAGAATATAAAAAAGAGTAATGGAAAAAGGAAGGAAGGAAGGAAGGAAGGAAAGAAGGAAGGAAGGAAGGAAGGAAGGAAATCCGTCCTCACTTTATTTGTTTTCTACGCTACAGACTATGTATTACTTTTCTTTGAAAAAAACACCCAATTGGTCACTTCCCCTGGGCCCTCTACAGCTATTTTTCAATCTAAAATTATTCTTGCAATAAATTACCAATTTTAGACCTTCCAAAGTTGACAAAGAGTTACTCCTTGAGAAATTAATGTTTGAGGGTACATTAACTTTTCCTTTCATTTCTGCAGGCTAGGAGATAAACAAAACAAATGATCCTCAACCCTTATACACTCAGAACATGTTCAGGCAGCTATATTTTGAGGAATCAGTTTGCTATTTCCATAAATCTAATCCTTACAGTACAACAGGAGTCAGCAACACATGGGCTCCAGTAATTCCTGCAAAACAACTGCCATACCACCTACATTACACTATAATTAAAGCATGCTAAGTAATTTACAAGCAATGATTTATTTTGAAAATTAAGAAAACTAGATCCCTAAATATTTAATTTGATATAGTGGTTTAGGCATCAGACTAGAAACTGGAAGACCATGAGTTCTAGTCCCACCTTAATCAGAAAGCCAGGTGGGTGACCTTGGGCCAAACATTTTATCTCAGCCCTAGGAAGGAAGCACTGGCAATCTCCTTCTGTAAAGTCTTGCAAAGAAAACTGCAGGAGTTTGTCCCTGTGGTCTCTGAGAATCAAATACAATTAAACTGAAGAAGAAAGGGTGAAAACATGGGGTTAGTTCTCCACCTTTAGGGACCTGTTTAATATTGATTATGATCCTGTATCTCAGTAGGTAATGCCCATTCTAAGTCAATTTACAGCACTAGAATGTAAACAGCAGATAGCCAGTTTGTCAGAGGAGAGTGAGTTCTTAGGCATGAAGCATTGGCTGTTCATTTTTTTTCTCAGTCTTAGGAAGGAGCAATGACAAAGTAGTTCTAAAAAATCTTGCTAAGAAAACTACAGGACTAGTCCAGGCTGTCTCTGAGAAGCAGACATGACTGAATTGAAGAACAAAAACAATGCAATCTTTGTGTCTATTATGTTAAAAGAATCAACATTAACTTCCATTGTGAGCATTCAGGAAAGGTAGGAAGATGTCATTCCTAAAGACTTGACATCATATTTACCTATCTATTTTACAACAAAAGAATTTACTTGCTAGAAATACTAATTTGGGTATAAAATGAAATAGAAAATTAGTCATGAACTAAGCAAGCTGTTTAATGATTCTTATTCTACACTGAAATTAGCATAGAATTTTCATTCATCTTAAAATAATGTCAGCCAACTTGGGGTCCTGCAAATGTCAAACTGAATATATTGATAGGAATATCTGAGAATAACAGTCTTTACACAAGTATAGAAATCAAAACTTTCCCACCCCAAGTTGGAATAAGCTCATCGACTTAAAATTTTAGGCTGTTTTCAGTTCTTTTAGCAATAGTTATTCTGCTATTTCAAATCCTATTGCTTGACTTTTCTCTATCATTTCTAAAAATGAACCCACCTGATGTCAGATTTCTTGAAAAGTCTTAGGCCATCTCCATTCAAAGCATATTCAAAAATGCCCTGGCAACAGCATTTGAATTTGCCTTCATGAATGAAACTCATTTGCCAATCCATGGATGAAATGGGTTAAAATTGTCCTTAGTTATATAGATATTAAAAGTCACATCTTTCCTTTTATTCTATAGTATTCAAAAGGCATACCTAGGCATATAAAACCTGTTAAGACTGCCCCCCATTACCTTGGAATAGAGCCCAGTGCCATCAGGAACTGGAAACAAATAGAGAAACAGGGTAAGTAAGGATTGGCATCAGGGACAGTAAATGTCATGCTAGCTACCTACCATTGGGACACTGTGAGGTAAATATGAGTTGCTTAAAGTTACAAGTTATACAGCTGCACCTTATTCCTTCAACATTATGCCAGAAAAAGGAGAGGAAGACAGATCCAGATGTAGGTAGTCCTCAACTTACGACCAAAATTGAGCCCAAAATTTATGTTGTAAAATGAAACATTTCTTAAGTGAGTTTTGCCTTATTTTATAACTTTTCTTGCCACATTCGTTAAGTGAATCACTCTAGTTGTTAAATTAGTAGCATAGTTGTTATGTGAATCTGTCAGAAGATTGCAAAAGGGAATCACATAACCCCTGTAGACTGCAACCATCATAAATGTGAGTCAGTTGTCAAGCATCTGAATGTAAATCAAGTGACCATGGGGATGCTACATTGGTCATAAGTGTGAAAAATGGTCATAAGTCACTTTTTCAGTGCCATTGTAACTTTGAATGGTCACTAAATGAACTGTTGTAAGTCAAGGACTACCTGTACAGTGTTGTTTAGCTTTGTATAAGAGATCTGAGAGAGGATGAGCTTTTTTTTATAAAATAATCAACAACAAAGCAAAAGGAACCATAGAGCATGACAGAAAATGAAAATGCAAGATTCAGCCTAACATACAAATGATAGCAAAATCCCTCCTGAGTATGTCTTTATTGGCTGTGAAAATTTACAGAAGAAAAGATTTTCTAATGGGATTTTTTTTTAGAAACCAAGCTTTCTAAGTTTTTTCTAAAATGATTTGCAAGAAGATAAACAAAGCAAAATATTTAAATAAGTACAAATAGTCTTCTACTTACAACAGTCCATTTAATGAGTGTTCAAAGTTACAATGGCACTGAAAAAAGTTACAGGACCATTTTTCACACTTATGGCCATTGCAGCATTCCCACGGTCACATGATCGAAATTCAGATAGTTGACAACTGACTCATATTTATGACAGTTGCACTGTTTAGAGGTCATGTGATCACCTTTTTTGACCTTTGGATAAAGTCAAAAGGGTTTACTTAACAACCATGTTAAATTAACAATTGCAGTGATTCACTTAACAACTGTGGCAAGAAAAGTAATAAAATGGGGTAAAACTCACTTAACAAATGTCTCACTTAGCAATTTAAATTGTGGCCATAAGTCAGAGACTACTTCTACAATAAAGCACAAAAACAACTCTAGATTAAATTAGATTGTCTGAAATAAATCTTGGCAAAAATAGCCACAAGAATAATGCAACTGTTACAAAAAAAACCCTCTTCCTTAACTAATTGTTCCACAAAGACATATTCAGATCTATAACCCCTTTCAAATCAGGTTGTACTAGCACAATAGTAATTACACAACAGTAATTACTATTACTATAGTAATACATGAATTTACCAGCTGCAGAATAGATGCAGGTAAACACAGATGAGGAATCTGCAGATAAATGCCACGAAATTCTGTAAAAGCATTTGACAAAAACAAAACCTTTGAACAGTCATCTATGAAATTGTGTGTGGAGAAGCTAAGTTGGCATTGTATCATGAATGTTTAATGCTTGGCACACTCTAAATAGAAAGCTAGCTAAGTTTCAGCTAACAGGAATGCAAGGTTGGTCACCAGGGCAAAGTGTGTCAGACTGTAGTCTGCATCTGTTTGTTGAGATTTAGCCTCTAATGGAATTTACTTCAGCCTGTATATCAGAGAAATATAACTTTCAGTGAACAGGGATTTTTTAAAATGAGATGTTAGGAAGGTAAAATCAAATACATAGGACGATGCAAAATAAAAGGCAAATGCAATTTTTGGCAACAATAATACAACAGAATTGTAGAGTTGGGACCACAAGCATTATTTACTCAAGGACAGAACCAACCCAGAAACAAGAAGAAATTTCCTGACAGAACAATTGATCAATGGTACATCTTGTCTTCAGAAGTTATGGGTACTACAACATTGGAGGTTTTTAAGAAGAGATTGGACAACCATTTGTCTGAAATGGTATATGGGTTTCTGCTTGAGCAGAGGGTGGACTAGAAGGTCCAAAGTTCCTTTCAACTCTATTATTCTGTTATTCCACCCCTTAGCAATATGCAGGAAAACCAATTGAATCACCCATTAGAGATGGCTGTTCAATCTCTTTTTAAAAACTTCCATGGTTGAGAAACACGTAACTTCTGCAAGCAGCTGTTCCATTACTTTACAGATCTTACCAACGTGAAATTCATATTTCAGCAAAACTTAGATAACTGCAATTTACATCCACTATTTTTTAATCTTAATTTCTGTTATGTTGAAAAATTGTACTTATCCATTTCCCCAGACTACAGCAGCCTTTTAGGCACTTGAAAGACAAATCAGCATTCTCTGGAGTCAGTTAGTTAACACTGACCTTCCAAAAACAAAAGGAAGAACACAAGATCAATGGCACTGATAAAGTTATCAGTAACCAAGAGGAAGGTTCCTTCCTATACAATTTGGGCTAAATGCAAAAGTCCCTTGAAGATAGTGTTATAGGGAAACTACCCAAAAATAAGACCACCCCGGATAATATGCCCAATCAGGCTTTTGAGTACATGGGCTAAAATAAGCCCTCCTTGAAAATAAGCCCTCCCCGAAAATATTAAAATGCATGTTCAACTGGTCCCTGTCATTTCTTCTGGTTAGGGTTAGGGAGACAGAGCTGGAAATCAGGTAAGATGTAAAAGGAGCCCCATCTTGCTCCACGTGCCCCAAAATAATAAGACCTCCTCAAAAATAAGGCCAAGCGCTTATTTCAAGGTTCAAAAAAATATAAGACAGGGTCTTATTTTTGGGGAAACACGGTATTAATATAAGTTTCCACTGTAGCTTTTAAATTGCTGTATTCAGTGCTACCGTTTTAGCTTACAGTACACATTGAAGATTCTGGTTATGCATATAATCACTATTGCAGCACTCTACAGCAGGGATGTCAAACTCGCGACGACACGTCATCACATGACATACCACAACTTTTTTTCCTCTTTGCTAAACTGGGGGTGGGCATGACCAGTGGCATCTGGTCCATGGGCCATGACTTTGATGCCTCTGCTCTACAGTAATGGCAGTCATTTCTCTCTGCTCAACCCACCTCACAGGGCTGTTATGGGAAAAATAGAAGAAAGGAGTCCTATGTATGTTTGTTGCCTTGAGTTACTTATAAAGTGATAAAGGTGGCTTTTTAAAAAAATATAATAAATCTAATAAATTAATAATTTGTGTCAGTTTTTATTTTGTGGTACAACTGTTACAGGTTGTAACAGTTCTAACAAAATGAAATTCAACAGTGAAAAAAGTAAGGTTCTACATTTAGGCCAAAAAAACAAAATGCACCAGTACCGTATATGTGGTACCTTGCTCAATAGTAGTACCTGTGAGAGGGATCTTGGAGTCCTAGTGGATAACCATCTAGATATGAGCCAGCAGTGTGCAGCAGCTGTTAAAAAAGCCAACACAGTTCTGGGCTGCATAAACAAAGAGATAGAATCAAGATCACGTGAAGTGCTAGTACCACTTTATAATGCCTTGGTAAGGCCACACTTGGAATATTGCATCCAGTTTTGGTCGCCACGATGTAAAAAAGATGTTGAGACTCTAGAAAGAGTGCAGAGAAGAGCAACAAAGATGATTAGGGGACTGGAGGATAAAACATATGAAGAACGGTTGCAGGAACTGGGTATGTCTAGTTTAACAAAAAGAAGGACTAGGGGAGACATGATAGCTGTGTTCCAATATCTCAGGGGCTGCCACAAAGAAGAGGGAGTCGGGCTGTTCTCCAAAGCACCTGAGGGTAGAACAAGAAGCAATGGGTGGAAACTGATCAAAGAAAGAAGCAACTTAGAACTAAGGAGAAATTTCCTGACAGTTAGAACAATTAATAAGTGGAACGACTTGCCTTCAGAAGTTGTGAATGCTCCAACACTGGAAATTTTTAAGAAAATGTTGGATAACCATCTGACTGAGATGGTGTAGGGTTTCCTGCCTGGGCAGGGGGTTGGACTAGAAGGCCTCCAAGGTCCCTTCCAACTCTGATGTTATGTTATGTTATGTTATGAAATAGGTATTGGAATATGCATCTGTGGCTTCCCAGCAACCAAACCTGTAAGAAAAGCATGTTTTCAATATTACCCTTGGCTTTCATCTATTTTGCTGCATAAAACACTAGTTTTTCACAGCAGGGAAATTTAGCAGTGAAGGTGACTGTTGCTCATAGGTATTGGTATAATTATAATGTTGCATAGCAGTATGGAAAGGGGATAAAAACATAGCATACTCTACATTATTATAAAACATTCTTCCACACTTGAAGATAGTGTTATAGGAAACTACCCAAAAATAAGACCACCCGGATAATATGCCCAATCAGGCTTTTTGAGTACATGGGCTAAAATAAGCCCTCCTTGAAAATAAGCCCCGAAAATATTAAATGCATGTTCAACTGGTCCCTGTCATTTCTTCTGGTTAGGGTTAGGAGACAGAGCTGGAAAATCAGGTAAGATGTAAAAGGAGCCCCATCTTGCTCCACGTGCCCCAAAATAATAAGACCTCCTCAAAAATAAGGCCAAGCGCTTATTTCAAGGTTCAAAAAAATATAAGACAGGGTCTTATTTTTGGGGAAACACGATATTAATATAAGTTTCCACTGTAGCTTTTAAATTGCTGTATTCAGTGCTACCGTTTTAGCTTACAGTACACATTGAAGATTCTGGTTATGCATATAATCACTATTGCAGCACTCTACAGCAGGGATGTCAAACTCGCGACGACACGTCATCACATGACATACCACAACTTTTTTTCCTCTTTGCTAAACTGGGGGTGGGCATGACCAGTGGCATCTGGTCCATGGGCCATGACTTTGATGCCTCTGCTCTACAGTAATGGCAGTCATTTCTCTCTGCTCAACCCACCTCACAGGGCTGTTATGGGAAAAATAGAAGAAAGGAGTCCTATGTATGTTTGTTGCCTTGAGTTACTTATAAAGTGATAAAGGTGGCTTTTTTAAAAAATATAATAAATCTAATAAATTAATAATTTGTGTCAGTTTTTTATTTTGTGGTACAACTGTTACAGGTTGTAACAGTTCTAACAAAATGAAATTCAACAGTGAAAAAAGTAAGGTTCTACATTTAGGCCAAAAAAACAAAATGCACCAGTACCGTATATGTGGTACCTTGCTCAATAGTAGTACCTGTGAGAGGGATCTTGGAGTCCTAGTGGATAACCATCTAGATATGAGCCAGCAGTGCAGCAGCTGTTAAAAAAGCCAACACAGTTCTGGGCTGCATAAACAAAGAGATAGAATCAAGATCACGTGAAGTGCTAGTACCACTTTATAATGCCTTGGTAAGGCCACACTTGGAATATTGCATCCAGTTTTGGTCGCCACGATGTAAAAAAGATGTTGAGACTCTAGAAAGAGTGCAGAGAAGAGCAACAAAGATGATTAGGGGACTGGAGGATAAAACATATGAAGAACGGTTGCAGGAACTGGGTATGTCTAGTTTAACAAAAGAAGGACTAGGGGAGACATGATAGCTGTGTTCCAATATCTCAGGGGCTGCCACAAAGAAGAGGGAGTCGGGCTGTTCTCCAAAGCACCTGAGGGTAGAACAAGAAGCAATGGGTGGAAACTGATCAAAGAAAGAAGCAACTTAGAACTAAGGAGAAATTTCCTGACAGTTAGAACAATTAATAAGTGGAACGACTTGCCTTCAGAAGTTGTGAATGCTCCAACACTGGAAATTTTTAAGAAAATGTTGGATAACCATCTGACTGAGATGGTGTAGGGTTTCCTGCCTGGGCAGGGGGTTGGACTAGAAGGCCTCCAAGGTCCCTTCCAACTCTGATGTTATGTTATGTTATGTTATGAAATAGGTATTGGAATATGCATCTGTGGCTTCCCAGCAACCAAACCTGTAAGAAAAGCATGTTTTCAATATTACCCTTGGCTTTCATCTATTTTGCTGCATAAAACACTAGTTTTTCACAGCAGGGAAATTTAGCAGTGAAGGTGACTGTTGCTCATAGGTATTGGTATAATTATAATGTTGCATAGCAGTATGGAAAGGGGATAAAAACATAGCATACTCTACATTATTATAAAACATTCTTCCCAGTTATAAGTTATTGTATCCTGACTTTCCTTTCATCATTCTCAGTTGCTGTAAGGCGCCTTTCTTTTGAGCAGAAAATTAATAGCTGAATGCCAAAGCACAGAGAATTCCAGTATTCAATCTCTTGTATTTTTGACTACATCTGAACTAGACTGGAAAAAAATCATGAAATATCACAATCTGGCCATTGAAACTACGTGATTATGGATTAAACATGTAACAGTGATACCCATTGTCATAGGGGCACTTAGTACCATGTCCAAGAATTTCAGAAAATACATCAAGAAATTGCAGGTTCCTACAATAACACCAGTGGAACTGCAAAAAACTGCACTACTCAGAATGTTGTACATTTTAAGAAGATACTTGGTTGCTGGCAGCAACCTGTATCAACCATCAGTGCCAGTCAATGATATTTGTGATACATTTTTAAATGTTCACTTGACTGAGTTTCATGTTTAATGAATAAAAGAGATAATAATAACTACAAATAGAATGACTGTGACAAAGGCAAGCAAGGTTAGTACCAATAGTGATAGGTGCCTTGGGTGCAATCCCAAAACAAGTGGAACACCACTTGAACACCACTGGCATTGACAAATTCGCCATCAGTCAATTGCAGAAAGCAACTTTACTTGGAACAGTTTCCATCATGTGACAATATCTATAACACTGTCAAACATCCAGATCTGCCTATGTCAGGTGCTTGGTAAGGACTTGATACATAATAATAATAATAAATATTAGTATTAACAACAACAACAACAACAACAACAATAATAATAACAACAATAACAATAACAATAACAATAATAATAATAATAATAATAATAATAATAATAATAATAATAATAATAATAATAATAAATGGCCAGGAGTACTCAATGCCAGGCAGCAAGAACTGAAAGTTAAAATCTTGGCACATGCTGCAACAAATGCAGAAAAAAGAAGGCTTCCAACATTGAAGACTGTGCCTAGAAAACATATGGCGCCATTGGTGATAGATATGAACTATGCACTTGCAGCAGTCCAGATAACATCAATTGAACAAACAAATCAGCTTGCCTACAGTGCAGCAGCTATAGTAACAGAAGAACTGGGGATTCAACAGTTGCAGCCCCCTAGAAAATTGACTAAGAAACCGCAGTGGAAAATCAGGTTGGAGTTGAAAATCAGGAGTCTGTGAGCAGATGCAACCAACTTGAAGAATTGACAGGAGAAAAAGCTGAAGAATATTAAGATCAAGAAACATCTGATAAAAAATACAGGCTTAGCATAAGAAAAATTGATGAAGCATTGGAAATTGTGAAGCAGCAGATAACAGCAACAGCAAGAAAAGTCATCCAATACAAACAAAATCAATTGTTCCAATCAGACCAAAATCAGTTCTATCGAAGTCTGAACCAAATGCGGGATACGAAAATTGAAAAACCTGAGAAAATGGCAACTACCCAGTTTTGGAAAGACCTGTGGAAAACTGAGAAAGGTTATAACAAAAATGCTGGGTGGATCAGAGACTTTGAGACAAAATTCTGCAAAAACAAAAGGAACCAACTGAAAATAACTACTGAAATGATAAGCAACAGAGTGAAGAAAATCAAGAACATCGTCTGGCAAAGATCAGTTGCATGGCTTTTGGCTCAAATACCTGACCAGCCTACACGGAAAAATGGCCGAACAATTCAATGAGATGCTGCAGACAGGAAACATCTGTGAATGGTTAACTGCCGGGAAAACCTAATTGATACAGAAGGATCCAGCAAAAGGGGCAACACCTGCAAATTAAAGGCCAATAACGTGTCTGCCAACGATGTCCAACCTGTTGACTGGCATCATAGCTGACAGGATCCAGGACTACCTAGAAGCAAATAACAGTAGAGCAGAAAGGAAACAAACGAGGAAGCAGAGGAACAAAAGATCAGCTCCTGATTGACAAAATCATTCTAGAGAACTGCAAAAGCCAAAAAACAAATCTGCATACAACTTGGATTGACTACAAGAAAGCATTTGATTCACTACTGCACAGTTGGATTATCAAGTGCCTGGACGTCATCGGAATATGCAAGTGCATTGGTAATTTCATTGCAAATGCAATGAAGCACTGGAAAACGGAACTGTTTATTAGAAGTGAAAGCTATGGACTGGTCAACATCAAAAGAGGGATTTTCCAGGGTGATTCTTTGTCATCTCTGCTGTTCATCATTGCTATGATCCCCCTGTCAACAATTTTACAGAAAACTAACCTAGATTATCAAACTGCTAAAAATTCACATAAAATCTCTCACCTGCTGCACATGAATGATCTGAAGCTATACAGAAAATCAGAAATTGAAATCCAGTCACTGACCAATGCAGTTCGAATTTTCAGTACTCAGCATGGAACTCAGCATGGAGTTCAGCCTGGACAAATGCGCCACAGTGGCAGTGAAAATGATGGAACTGAAATGCCCAATGGACAAACCATCAAGTGCCATCACCCCGAAGCCTACAAATACCTGGGCATACTGCAGCTGGACAATATCAAGCATGGGCAAGTGAAAAATGTGGTCAGCAAAGAATACACGCAAAGGGTCAGGAAACTTCTAAAAAATAAACTGAATGGCGGTAACACTGGCCATACCCATTATTAGATATACTGCTGGAATTGTAAACTGGACACAGGCAGAGCTTGATAGCCTGGTTAGGAAAACAAGAAAACTGATGACCATAGACTATTGACAGGCTATATTTGCCCAGAAAGATAGGCGGCAGACGCTTTTGCAAGTGAAGCAGACAGTTGAAGAAGACAAACATGCTCTGGCAGATTATGTGAAAGAGTGTTGAACCAGCTTTGATGGAGGTCAACAAGAGGAATCTGCTAAAAGTACAGAAAACAAAGTATCAATATAGGAAAACAGTGATGCAAACTCAAGCTGAAAGCTGGTGTAACAAAGCACTGCGTGGACAGTTCCTTGAAAAGATCCAAGGAAAAGTAGATAAGGAAAAGACCTGGTTATGGCTGACCAAAGGAACATTGAAGAAAGAAACAGAAGGCCTGATTCTTGCAGCCCAAGAATAAGCCACTAGAACAAATGTAATCAAAGCCAGAATAGAAAAATCTGCTGATGACCCCAAATGCAGACACTGCAAAGAAGCAGATGAGACCATTTATCATATACTGAGCTGTTGTAAGACAATAGCTCAGACCGACTACAAACAAGATCACAACACAGTTGCTCAGATGGTCCACTGGAACTTGTGTCACAACTACCATCTGCCTGTAGCAAAGATCTGGTGGGATCATAAGCCTGAAAAAGTTATTGAAAATGAGCATGCAAAACTACAGTGGGACTTCTGAATATAGACTGATAAAGTTTTGGAACACAATACCCACGATTGTGGAAAAGCAAAAAGTGTGGATAATCAACATTGTTATACCTGGTGACAGCAGAATTAACGAGAAACAACTTGAAAAAGTCACCAGATATCAAGATTTGAGAATCTAACTGCAGAGACTCTGGCATAAATCAGTGCAAATGGTTCCAGTGGTACTTGGCACACTGGAAGCTGTGCCTAAAACCTAGGCAAGCACTTAAAAGCAATTGGCGCTGACAAGATCACCATTGGTCAGCTGCAGAAGGCCACCTTACTGGGATCTGCTTGCATAATTCGCCAATATATCACGCAGTCCTAAACGCTTGGGAAGTGTTCGACTAGTGATCTGTGATACAAAATCCAGCATAGTTATCTCATTTGCTGTGTATACTGTATTTTTGTGTTAATAATAATAATAATAATAATAATAATAATAATAATAATAATAATAATAATAATAATAATAATAATAATATCGAAAACCTAGGCAAGCATTTAAAAGCAATTGGCGCTGACAAGATCACCATTGGTCAGCTGCAGAAGGCCACCTTACTGGGATCTGCTTGCATAATTCGCCGATACATCATGCAGTCCTAAATGCTTGGGAAGTGTTCGACTAGTGATCTGTGATACGAAATCCAGCACAATTATCTCATTTGCTGTGTATACTGTCATAATAATAATATAAAAAACCTAGGACACTGGCAGCAACCCATATCAACCATTAGCACCAGTCAATTGTATTTGTGACACATCTTTAAATGTTCAGTTGACTGGGTTTCATGTTTAATGAATAAAAGAGATGATGATGATGATAATGAGGATGATGTTGATGTTGATGATGATGATGATGATGATGATAATAATAATAATAATAATAATAATAATAATAATAATAATAATAATAATAATACTTTATAACAGTGATACTCATTATCATCGGGGCACTTGGTACCATGTCCAAGAATTTTACAAAGCACATCAACAAATTGTAGCTTCCTGCAATAACACCAGCAGAACAGCAAAAAACTGCACTACTCAGAACTTAGATGGTCCACTGGAACTTGTGTCACAACTACCATCTGCCTGTGGTAAAGAACTGATGGGACTATAAGCCTGAAAAAGTGATCGAAAATGAGCATGCAAAACTACTGTGGGACTTCCAAATACAGACTGATAAAGTTTTGGAACATAATACCCCAGATATTACGATTGTGGAGAAGAAAAAAAATGGATCGTCGACATTTCTATACTTGGTGACAGCAGAATCGACGAGAAACAACTTGAAAAACTCACCAGATATCAAGACTTGAGAATCAAACTGCGAAGACTCTGGCATAAACCAGTGCAGGTGGTTCCAGTGGTACTTGGCACACTGGGGGCTGTGCCTAAAGACCTAGGCAAGCACTTAAAAATGATTGGCACTGACAAGATCATCATTGGTCAGCTGCAGAAGGCCACCTTACTGCTTGCATAATCCGTTGATACATCACACAGTCTTAAACACTTGGGAAGTGTTCAACTAGTGATTAGTGATACAAAATCCAGCACAGTTATCTCGTTTGCTCTGTATATTGTCATTTTGTGTATAATAATGTTATAATAATATAATAATATAATAATAATATTAATTAAAATATATATAATAATAACCAGTAGTCATTATGTAATAAATACAACTTACCTGTATCCAAAAAGTCATGGGAATATAAAGTAGAAAACATTATAGAAAATGAGAAGGTGAAGATCTTGCGGGACTTTTGAATACAGACAGATCGTCACTTGGAATACAACACACCAGATATCACAGTTGTCAAAAACTGAAATGTACAATTTATTGGCATCGCAGTATCAGGAGATGCAAGAGTCGAAGAAAAAGAACTGTAAAAAATCATGAAATATGTGATCTGGCCATCAAAACTACATGGCTATTGATGAATCATGTAACAGTGGTACGCATTGTCATCAGGGCACTTGGTATCATGTCCAAGAATTTTATAAGATACATCAACAAATTGCAGCTTCCTGCAATAACACCAGCATAACTGCAAAAAACTGTGCTACTCGGAACATCATATATTTTACGAAGATACTTGGTTGATACCTAGAACACTGGCAGCAACCCGTATCAACCATTAGCACCAGTCAATTATACTTGTGACACATTTTTAAATGTTCAGTTGACTGAGTTTCATATTTAATGAATAAAAGAGATAATTTTATGTAAAAAATATGACTTACCTGGATCCAAAAAGTCATGGGAGCAGAAAGTGGAAAATGTTACCAAAAATAAGAAGGTGAAGATCTTGTGGGACTTTCGAATACAGACGGATCATCATTTGGAACACAACACGCCAGACATCACAATTGTCGAGTGCCAAAATGTACAGCTTATTGATATCGCTGTACCAGGAGATGCTAGAGTCGAAGAAAAAGAACTGGAAAAAATCACAAAATATTACGACCTGGCCATCAAAACTACAACGCTATGGAAGAAACATGTAACCGTGATACCCATTGTCATCAGGGCACTTGGGATCATGTTGATGATGATGATCATGATGATGATGATGATGATGATGATGATGATGATGATGATGATGATAACTGTCAACAATTTTACAGAAAACTAACCTGGGATATCAAACTGCTAAAAATTCACAGAAAATCTCTCACTTGCTGTACATGATGACCTGAAGTTATACGGAAAATCAGAAATTGAAATCCAGTCACTAACCAATACAGTTCGAATTTTCAGCATGGAGTTTGGCCTGGACAAATGACTGAAGAAAGGTGGAATTGAAATGCCCAATGGACAAACCATCAAGTGCCACCAACATGAAGCCTGTAAATACCTGGGCATACTGCAGCTGGACAACATCAAGCATGGGCAAGTGAAAAATGTAGTCAGCAAAGAATACATACAAAGGGTCAGGAAATTTCTAAAAAGCAAACTGAACGGCGGTAATACCATCAAGGCTATAAATACCTGGGCCATAGCCGTCATCAGATATACTGCTGGGATTGTAAACTGGACACAGGCAGAGCTGAACAGCCTGGATAGGAAAACAAGAAAACTGATGACCATACACTATGCGCTGCATCCACGTAGTGATGTCGACAGGCTATATTTGCCCAGAAAAGTAGGTGCCAGAGGACTTTTGCAACTGAAGCAGACAGTTGAAGAAGAGAAACATGTTCTGGCAGATTATGTGAAAGACAGTGTTGAACCAGCTTTGATGGAGGTCAACAAGAGGAAGCTGCTAAAAGTACAGCACAGCAAGTATCAATATAGGAAAACAGCGATGCAAACTCAAGTTGACAACTGGTGCAATAGCTGGTGCATGGACAGTTCCTTGACAAGATCCAAGGAAAAGTAGATAAAGAAAAGACCTGGTTATGGCTGACCAATGGAACACTGAAGAAAGAAACAGAAGGTCTGATTCTTGCAGCCTAAGAACAAGCCATCAGAATGAATGTAATCAAAGCCAGAATAGAAAAATCTGTTGGTGACCCCAAATGCAGACTCTGCAAAGAAGCAGATGAAACCATTGATCACACACTGAACTGCTGCAAGACAATAGCTCAGACTGACTACAAACAATGTCACAACACAGTTGCTTAGATGGTCCACTGGAACTTGTGTCACAACTACCATCTGCCTGTGGTAAAGAACTGATGGGACTATAAGCCTGAAAAAGTGATCGAAAATGAGCATGCAAAACTACTGTGGGACTTCCAAATACAGACTGATAAAGTTTTGGAACATAATACCCCAGATATTACGATTGTGGAGAAGAAAAAAAGTGGATCGTCGACATTTCTATACTTGGTGACAGCAGAATCGACGAGAAACAACTTGAAAAACTCACCAGATATCAAGACTTGAGAATCAAACTGCGAAGACTCTGGCATAAACCAGTGCAGGTGGTTCCAGTGGTACTTGGCACATTGGGGGCTGTGCCTAAAGACCTAGGCAAGCACTTAAAAATGATTGGCACTGACAAGATCATCATTGGTCAGCTGCAGAAGGCCACCTTACTGCTTGCATAATCCGTTGATACATCACACAGTCTTAAACACTTGGGAAGTGTTCAACTAGTGATTAGTGATACAAAATCCAGCACAGTTATCTCGTTTGCTCTGTATATTGTCATTTTGTGTATAATAATGTTATAATAATATAATAATATAATAATATTAATTAATATATAATAATAACCAGTAGTCATTATGTAATAAATACAACTTACCTGTATCCAAAAAGTCATGGGAATATAAAGTAGAAACATTATAGAAATGAGAAGGAAGATCTTTGGGACTTCGAATACAGACAGATCGTCACTTGAGGATACAACACAGATATCACAGTTGTCAAAAACTGAAATGTACAATTTATTGCTA
Organism: Ahaetulla prasina; assembly: GCF_028640845.1. Taxonomy (NCBI): domain Eukaryota; kingdom Metazoa; phylum Chordata; class Lepidosauria; order Squamata; family Colubridae; genus Ahaetulla; species Ahaetulla prasina. The sequence continues at coordinate 115,345,431 of NC_080542.1, read as the reverse complement.
TCAGGAGATGCAAGTCAAGAAAAAGAACTGTAAAAATCATGAAATATGTGATCTGCCATCAAAACTACATGCTATTGATGAATCATGTAACATTGTCATCAGGGCACTTGGTATCATGTCCAAGAATTTTATAAGATACATCAACAAATTGCAGCTTCCTGCAATAACACCAGCATAACTGCAAAAAACTGTGCTACTCGGAACATCATATATTTTACGAAGATACTTGGTTGATACCTAGGACGCTGGCAGCAACCCGTAACAACCATTAGCACCAGTCAATGGTATTTATGACACATCTTTAAAAGTTCAGTTGACTGAGTTTCATGTTTAATGAATAAAAGAAATAATGGTGGTGGTGGTAGTGGTGGTGGTGGAATGGTTGCCCATCTCATCTAAGTGATTCTGGCTCACAATAATAAAAATAATGAGGGTGAAAGTTCATTCTCCAAGCTTGTGGATTGGTTTCCGAATATTTCATTACCAGATTAGATAACATCTTTAGTGGAGTTTAGGGGGTGTCAGGGTTCTTCTGTTTAAAAAGGCATCAGGTGTGGGTGTCAAGTGAGGGTCATGTGAGTCATCAGTGAGACTCTTGTGATGGGTCCTGTAATAAGGAGGTTACATCAGGTAGCTGCTGGTGGTTGTGTTGGTGGTTAGCTGTCTGGTTGATTTGGATTCTGAGAGGTTCGTATGCTAGTTGTAGGTCAATGTATCTGTTGATGGAATTGCTTGTAGAGTGTGAACCCATGAATTGAACAGGTGTAACAGTTGTACCTTTAAATATTTGAGCGGAAATCAGCACGTTGCTGATTGAATGAAACCTCAACAGAACTGTATAAAAGGAGGTTTTCCCCAGCCTGTTGCTGGGTTCACCCTATATTAAGAGCTGTTGTCACTACCCTGGTCTCCAGCCTCGTTACTTCCAGAACTTAACATTGGCGGCGAAGGTGGGATCTCGAGGCTAAGGAGAACCAGAACCGAGCTGAAGCACGATGCGAACCCAGCAAACTCAGGGCAGAAAGCGAGATGGCCAAACACTCCACCCGCACCGTACAACCGGCTAAGGAGAAATGGGGAACATATGACCCGTTTGAAAAGCTTTCTAAAGCCAAGCGAACTGCAGGATTCAGATAACATAAAGGGCTTACTTCTTAAGCCATTGCGGTCGGAGGTCATGAGATCGCGGAAGCCCTGGCAGAAATAACGCCGATACAATCGGTATCGTGGCCAACTCTGCAGACTTTGCTAAGAACCATTTCGCCGCGCCCGTCCAAATCGTGCGGCGGTTTGAATTGAGGCGTAGACAGATGGAGGCGAATCCGCCGGTGACTACATGGCGCCCTGAAGGCGTCCAAGGACTGCGGATACCGAGACCTGGGCGAGGTGCTCCTCGAGCAACTCATCCGAGGTCAAAGACATCCGTTTGGCGGCGGCTGCTAGCAGAGCAACCTGACACTAGCCAGCGCTCTGGGCGAAGCCAGAGCACATGAAATGTCTACTAAAGCAGCAGAGACACTGCAAGCCTCTTCAAGGCGCGAAACAGCGCCAGTACACCAGGAGGAGGTTCAGTCCGAATCCGGCGGTGAGGCGAGATGAGGAAGGGTCTGCCGGACGAAGCGACAAAGGGACCGAGGCGAAGTCACGGAAGCTGCGGAGGTCAACACCAGCGCCAGCGCTGCAGGTTTAAAGGCGCAACATGTCGGTGATTGTGGGAAGAAAGGGCACCTAGCTCAGGTTTGTCGGCGGCCCAACCTTCCCGCGAAAATTCAAATCGGCCAATCAGGCGGAATCGGAAGGCGACCGATTGGCTCAAACAAAAAAGCGCAGTCAACCAAACAACTGTCATAGGCGCGCCTCGACCAAAGTGGAGAAGAAGATCTTCACAAGCCCAAGATAGAGAGATGCGGTGCGGCTTGAAGTAGACAGGATCAGCGATCACCATCATGTCCTGGGACACTTTGGCGAAGTCGCTGCCGTCCGTCGCGGCGCCACCTGCAAGCACAAGCGGCTACGAGTGCACGACTACCAGGGAATCGCATCCCTGTTCGAGGACCACCTCCGTCCGAGTCGATGCGGCCCTCACAAAAGACCCTGCCCATCACGATCGTCGAAGGAACTCTGCCCAGTCTGTTGGGACTAGACTGGTTTTAGTGCCCTGGGCATGGGGTGACTGGCATCTACAGAAGTGACTGTAACCTGAAAGACATTCTCTTTACGAGTTCGAAGATGTCTTCAAGGACTGCCTGGGCAAGTACAAGGGACCCCTATTTCCTTCAACTTAGACCCCAGGTAGCCCCATTGGGCTTAAAGCGAGGAGAGTCCCTTTGCCCTAAAACCAAAAATCGATAAGGAGCTGGACAAGCTCATAAATCAGGGATTTTGGTGCCAGTCGATCACGCAAAGTGGGAGCGCCAATCGTCACCCATAAAACCGGACGGGTCAATTAGAATTTGCGCTGACTACAAGGCGGCTTAACAAAGCCTTACAGAAAAGCGCTTACCCGGTTCCGTGGTGCAACACTTATTGCACTCTTTGGGGCAAGGGCAAGTCTTTGCAAAGTTAGACTTGGCCCAAGCCTACCAACAACTGCCAGTAGGCGCCCGCTGGCGAAGCCCAAGCGATTGTGGCGCACAGGGGCCTTCAAGTGCACCGATTGCAATTTGGGGTCAGTGTGGCACCAGGGCTGTTCAAAACCTGATGGAGCGACTACTGCAGGGCTCCCAGGGTAGTTCCTACTTGATGATGTCCTAATTTCAGGGAAAACATGGAGGAATTGGGGAGCGGTTAAGAAAGGTCTTGAGCATTTTCCGGACAGCGGTTAAAGTCAAGACAAACAAATGCCAGATAGGGGTCGAATCGGTCGATTTCTTGGGCTACGGATAGACAAGAAAGAATTCACCTACTGAGAGCAAGGTTAAGGCAATTAGGAAGGCTCAGCGCCCAAAAACAAAGCAGAGCTGCAGGCATTCCTGGGATTGGTTAATTTTTACGCGGTCTTTTTTAAAGAACAAAGCAACCGTTTGGAACGCTGCATAGGCTCTTAGGAAAAATACTGTTTGGTCTTGGGAAAGTCAGAAAATAGGGCTTTTGAAGCAGTAAAGAACCTGCTCTCAAGTGATAGCCTGCTCATCAATATCACGACTCATTACCCCTAGTGCTGGTTTGCGATGCCTCCCTTATGGGGTGGGGGCTGTACTCAGCCATAGACTTCCAAAGCGGCACAGAAGCCCCTATAGCGTTCTACTCTAGAGCGATGTCCTCCCCAGAGAGGAACTACAGCCAATTAGACAAGAAGCACTAGCCATTGTATCAGGGTCAAAAATTCCATGAGTATGTCTTTGGGCGGAATTTTGAAATCGTGACTGACCACAGACCGCTACTAGGATTACTGGCTGGCGACCGCCCAGCGCCTGTGGCACTTTTATGCCACGCTTGACCCGATGGACTATATTTTGGCAGCTTATTCGTACAAGCTGCAGCATCGACCAGGAAGAAGTGGGGCATGCAGGCGCGTTGAGCCGATGCCCACTGCCAGGGGCGACCGAAGACCCCACTCCGGGGACACCCATCCTCCTTATTGACTCGTTGGACTCTGGCCCAGTCACATCAGGAAGTGGCTCGGGCATCATACCGGGACATTGTGTTAAGGACTGTACTCGGTTGGGTACAGAGAGGGTGGCCGCTCGAGCGAGCAGTTCAAAGAATTTGTTAAGAAGCGAGATGAGCTCTCGGCTCAAGGGGTGCCTGTTATGGGGTGATCGTGTAATAATTCCTGATAAGTTAAGGGAAAGGTATTGGACCTCCTCCACGAGGTCACCCAGGCATCGTAAGGATGAAGGGTTAGCTAGAAGCTATGTATGGTGGCCACTCATGGCGCAGAGATTGCTGAGAGGGTAGGGAAATGCCAAGCTTGCCAAGAGTCAGACCTCTACCCCAACAGCCCCAGTCAGAGAATGGGAAAAGCCCCAAGGGCCTTGGGAATCCACATTGACTTTGCTGGCCCTTTCACAAAGCGTTCCTAGTGGTGGTGGCGCATTTTTCCAAATGGTTGGAGATCATACTCATGAAAGTCCACCACGGCGAGGCAGTAATCGCAACCCTCGCCACCTATTAAACTCACGGGTTGCGGACACTCTGGTGTCCGACAATGAGCCCCAATTCACGGCAGCCCAGTTTGAAGAGTACCTGGCAGAGGAAGGCATCCGACATGCCTCTCTGCGCCTTTCCACCCTGCGTCGAATGGCCTTGCAGGCGTTCCGTCCGGGCGCTAAGGAGGCGTGTCAGGCTCAAGCCAGGTGACTGGCAAACAAAATAGACTTTTCCTAGCCGTCCAGCACAGAACCCCAAGCACAGCCACGGGAAAAGCCCAGCGAATTGCTAATGGGACGGAAACTCCGGTGCCCTTGACGTTTGAACCCCATTACACCGAGGGTTACAAGGGGAACTAGAAAAGACAAGGGAAATGAGCATAGGCGACCGGTGTGGGCCGAAACTATGGGGCGGCCGAGTTGGTCGCAGGACAAGTAACAAAGATAACAGGCCCAAAATCGTGCGTGGTAGAGCTACCAGACAACCGAGTGTGGCGGCGCCACATAGATCAGTTAAGGAAGCGAATAACTGACCAAACCACCAATAGAGACAGATGACCAATACCACTTTGAATCCACAGCTGACAATGACCGGGGGCGCAAGACTTAGCTGAGGTCCCAGAGTTCAGCGGCGCCATCAGGTCCCGAGGAAGCAGCAGGAAAATTCAAAATTAATCCAAGGCGGATGGCCAAGAAAAAGAGTCGGCCAATAATCCGGAGCCCGATGGCTCAGAGAAAGAGCTGGGAGGAGACAACAGCCCCTCCGACCAGCTCAAAACACCACCCAGAACTGAACCGCGCAGGTCAGAAAGAACTAGGAGACGCCCAGGTTATTTGCGTGACTACGTCGAAAAATAACATGTAAATAAATATGTAAATAGAGACAAAGTGTTTTCTGGGAGGGGAGGAGTGTTATGTATTAACAGTTGTACCTTTAAATATTTGAGCGGGAAATCAGCATGTTGCTGATTGGACGAAGCCTCCTGCAGAACTGTATAAAAGGAGAGGTTTTCCCCCAACCTGTTGCTGGGTTCACCATATATTAAAGAGCTGTTGTCACTATCCTGGTCTCCAGCCTCGTTACTTCCAGAACTTAACACCAATACCCTTAGAAGCCCTTAGAAACAGAAAAACACTGATACTGTCATCCCTTAAACTCTACTGAAGATGTCACCTAGCCTAGTAATGAAACATTCAGAAACCAACCTATTTATTTTATTTATTTATTTATTTATTTATTTATTATTTATTATTCAAATTTTTATACCGCCCTATCTCCCAAAGGACTCAGAGCGGTTTACAGCCTAATAAAAACATAAGAGGAAATACAAGTTAAAACATCATTAAAAAAGGACAACAAAGAATGTTCTTTCTGCACCAACTCACTAAGCTCAAACTGCTCAAGGAGCTGCTGATTCAGTTCTACAGAGGAATTATTGAGTCTGTCATTTGCACCTCTATAACTGTCTGGTTCAGTTCTGCAACCCAACAAGAAAGACACAGACTTCAAAGGATAATTAGAACTGCAGAAAAAATAATTGCTACCAACCTGCCTTCCATTGAGGACCTGTGTATTGCACGAATCAAGAAGAGGGCCATGAAAATATTTACAGATCCCTTACATCTAGGACATAAACTGTTTCAACTCCTACCCTCAAAACGATGCTATAGACAGTGGTGGGATTCAGCCAGTTCGCACCACTTCGGGAGAACCGGGTTTTTTTTTTGGTTTTTTTGTTTTTTTTTTAAATTTTTTTATTACTTTTTTTTACAACAAACACACAAAAAAAAATACATTATTACACCCTTGTGCTATACATAAAAGGAAGATTTGGGTCTTCGGATATATCCTCATGATTGCCAAAATCCACGTTCTCGAGGTACAGGTACTGAAGCGTCCAATGTTCCAAGCGCAAAGTCCACAAATGGTTTCCAAGTCTTCCAGAAAATATCTTCTTTATACACACCACTTCTAATTTTAATATCACATGTCATTTTATCATTTAAAGCTAATTTCCACATTTCAGAATTCCACTCTTCTATTCTAAAAATCACATCTAGTTTCCAATATCTAGCTATTATAATTCTACCTATTATAATCATAATTCTAATCAATTCTTTTCATATTTTGTTAATTCTATTTCCTTAATTACCAACAATAATATAGTTTCCACTCTCAATGTTATTACTTTCCCCATCATTTCAAATATCATTTTCTCCAATTGTTGCCAAAACTTTTAACCTTATCACAATTATACCACATATGTTCATAAGTCCCCAATTCCATCTCACATCTCCAACATTTTTACTAATTTTTTATCCATTTGTGACAATCTTACTGGAGTCAAATACCATTTCCAAACAACTTTATAATTGTGCTCTTTAATCCTTATAGATAAAGTTCTCATAATTCTACTCTTCCAATTCACATTCCAATCTGACTCTGGTATTTCAATATTAAGATCTTTTTCCCAATTTGTCCTCATCACTCTTTGTAATTTTTCATCAGAATTTATAATCTTATAAACCCTACTAACGAGTCCCTTTAGCCCAATTTCATCTTTCATAATCCGAGATACTAAATATTCAAATTCAGTTTCACATCTATTTATCGAATAATTTTCCTTTAGTTTTTTGTCCATTTTTCTATCTGTATTTTTCAAACCAACTTAACCCTAATTTTTCAATAATTTCTTTATTCCTCCTTTCATTTCCATAACTTTTATCCAATCTCTAATAATTTCTATATTTTCCTCTTTAATCACTTCATTACGTTTTATATTATTTTTAATCGCCAAATTCCAGTTGTCTCCCCAAAAGATTATATCCGAATTAAAATTTTAACAAATTTGTTCCACATTTTACTTAATCCTTTAACCAATAACTTCTACTTACACATTTTAAATTTGCTTTATCTAAAACCACCTTGATCCAAATTTCTATATCCCTTAACTCTAAGTCTCTCAATAGTTATCTTCACCTTTAAGTATTTTTACCACTATCCGGATACCATACGCACAGTAATAATTAAATAATTTGGGGATTCCTAATCCACCTTCCTTTTGATTTTGATACCACATTTTCTTCACTAATCTAGGTCTTTTGCCACCGTTGCAAAATTTATCCAGTTTTTTCTGATATCCTTCAATATCTTTCTCTGTCAAATTTAGTGGTAGCATCTCGAATAAAAAGTTGAACTTGGGCAGCAACATCATCTTACACATTGCAATTCTACCAAACCAAGACAACTTTAAAATTTTATATTTATCTATCTTCTTCTCAATTTCGTTAATCACCACATCATAATTAAGTTTTTTCAATTCTTTAACCTTAAGTGAAAGCACTATACCCAAATATTTCAATGTGTTTTAATCCTTATCCCAAATTGCTCTTGCATATTCTCAGACTCATTACCATTACTATCCATCAATAATTCTGACTTTGACCAATTTACTTTCAATCCTGTCATTTCCTCAAATTCTATCAAATGCTTATATATCTTTTCAGATCTTTCTCTACATTTTCAAAATAATTAAAGTATCATCCATACAAATTTATCTTATACCCTTATATCCTTCTAATTCTTCATCTTTTCTATCATTTTGTCAATATTTCCATAGCCAATAAAAATAATGTTGGGGACAGGGACATCCTTGTCTCGTACCAGCTTCTAATTTTATCTCTTCAGTTAATATTCCATTCACCTTCACTCTTGCACTGCTCTTTTGGTACAATTTTGAAATAACATGTATAAACTTATTACCAAAGCCTAAAGCCTCCACAATTACTTTAATTGTTTCCCATTGTACAGAATCAAAAGCTTTAAAAATATCCAATGATACTATACCAATTTTATCACCATTATATTCAGCTACATCTATAATATTTAATACTCTTCTAACAATATCACTCATGTATCTACCCTTCACAAAACCTACTTGATTATAACTTATATATCTATCTATAAATCTATTTAATCTATTACTTATAATAGCAGTAAATATCTTTGCATCCTGATTAATTAAAGAAATGGGCCGATAGGACTCAATCCTTTCTAAATCTTTATCTGGTTTAGGAATTAGGGATATCACCGTTCTATTCCATGACGAAGGTACTTCCCACCATGTAATATTCCATTGAATAATTTTTGCAATCTTGGTATTATTAATTCTTTAAATTCTTTATAAAACTCAACAGGTAATCCATCCTCACCTGGAGCTTTCCCTAATTTTAATTTTTGTATTATTCCATTAATCTCATCTTGTGTTATATCTTCTTCCATCAATTCCTTATATGTTTGATCAATTTTCACCACATACTTTTCTAAATAGCTTTGCAATTTTCCCGATTAATTGGTTTCTTTGAATATAGATTCTGAAAAAATTTCTAACCACTTCACATTTCTCTAATTTTTATAACATCTTATACCTCTATCATCTATCAAAACTCCAATTTCTCTCTTCTCTCTTTATCTTTCGCCATCTTTGCCAATAATTTAGAATTTCTATTACTAAATTCAAAAATTCCTATTTAAAATCTCAAATTTCTTTTTACTAACTCTGTATCTTCTTCTATCATTTTATTTCTTAACATATTAAGCTCCTGAAGAATTTTTTTCTTTAGTAAGCAAAATTGATTTTCCAATTCTTTAATCTGATTTTTATCTCTTTCCATTTTAATTTTATAATTTTTATATTTCCTACTTGATAATTTAATACTCTCTCCTCTAAACACCGCTTTCATCGCATCCCAAACAATTTCAAATTTAACCTCCCCGTTATCATTTAATCTCCAACTTTCCTCCAATTTTTTAAGTATCCATTTTTTATCCTTTTCATTTTTATACAATTTCTCGTCATATCTCCAATAGCTTCTTTTTTTCTCAAAATTAAAATCTAAGTCCACCATAACTTCTGCATGATCAGAATCTTTAAAATTCCCACATCTACCTTATCCACATTATTCAACAAATCTTTAGAAAGAAAAATATAATCAATTCTAGAATATGTATTATATATCTTAGAGAAAAAAGTGTATACTCTCTCAATTCCTTTAACCTCTCTCCACACATCGACCACGCCGTTTCGAAGCATCCACATATTTAAAATCCCCATTTTATTTGCTCCTCCACAGCGGGTGGGATTAGTACTATCTATTTTATCTCTGATTAAATTAAAATCCCAGCTACAATTACTTTCCCTACACTTTCATTCTCCAAAATTATTGTTATTTTTCAAGAAATTCTCTTTGTTTTTCATTCGGTAAATATAAATTAACAAGTGTCACTTTTTCCTCATTAAGATTTCCAACAATTATTACATATCTTCCATCTTCATCCAAAATTACCTTATGTTTTTCAAAGTACACCCTATCTGATATCAGTGTTGCAACTCCTCTAGCTTTTGAAGTTCCAAATGCTTTTTCATATATTTGCATACCTTTTATATACATTCTATTTGAATCTTCAGATTTCTGATGGGTTTCTTGTAAAAATAAAATGTCTGGCAAATCCCTTTTAATCTTAAACTCCAATCTTCTTCTTTTAATCTGATTCCCTGTACCCTTCACATTCCATGACATTATTTTTATAACTCCCATTTAAAATATAAATTTTTTAATCCTATCCCCGCATCTTCCTTTCTGTGCCCACCACCCGACATTAAACTACCATATTTAACATATAAACAACAATAAGAAAACAGAAAAAAAACAAAAAACAAAACAAACAATAAAGTACAAACAATCTTCTTCCCCCACATCCTCATCGATTTCGCCTCTATAAAGAGAATGGGGGAGAGGGGACGTGCCAATGCCCGGGCCACTTCTTTCGGGCTGTCTATTTAAATTCATCACTCAAAAAAAAAGATAGCGATGACCCGCATTCAGCTTCGTATTTTCCAAGACTCTTATCTGCTTCTTCTCTTACTGTATCCTCACGACTCTTCTTCTGTTCAACCAACACAGGTGATATTTCTTTCCTCTTTAACCCTTTGGAGTCTTGCCCTCCAATAGCCCCCTTTTCTTCTTCTGGGATTGATGTTTCCGCGGATGTTCCACCCATCTGAAGCATTTGATCTTTTATCTCCATTAAATCCTCCATCTCAATCAGTCCAAGCTCCCGTAAATATAATAATGCATCTATATCTGGGGTGATTGTACGCATCCTTCCTTTATAAAAAAATTTCAATTGTTGTGGTGGCCTCCAATTGTATTTAATTCCATTATCTCTCAAAACTTTTGTAATTGGTTTTAAAAAAAATCTCCATGCCCTTTCTTCTCTTGATATATCCGGGAAGACTTGAATAGTCTTCCCTTCAAACTTCAAAGCATCTCCCAACTCTCTCACCTTGGCCATAACTTCCAACTTATCACCAAGATTTGCGAACCTGACAAGCACATTCCTGTTAGAACCATTTTGCCTTCTATATCCAATTCTAAAAACACTTGCCAGGTCTGCTATTGTGAACGTAAGTTGCGTATCCAAATCATTAATCCATTTCAGAACCCGCTGTTTCAATTTATCCTCCTTTTCTTCTGAGATTCCTCTGATAACCAAATTATATTTCCTCATCTCTTCTTCCAAAAGACAGATTCTCTTATCTTGCTGCTCATTTTTATAAAATATTTTACCAATTTGCCGATCTACTTTTACCTCATGCACATGCATCTGCTCCATTTCATCTTTAATCATTATCATTTCCTCTTTTTGTTTTGCAAAGTTTTCATTCATCTCTTGCTTTAAATTCTGCATTTCAGATGTCAGTTTCAATGTCAAATTATCTATACGCCTGATAGTCCTGCTATTTTTCCCCAATTTTATTTAAAGCTGCAGCAAGTTGCTGCGTTTCTGAAAGTTGTTGAGTCATTTTGAAAAAAACCAAAAAATTTCCCAAACTAGGATTCCAAACCAATTTTACAGAGGGTCTTAGTGAAGATCAAAGGACGACTGTCTTTTAATTGAAGCGAAGCGGCTTATTTGCACTGTTATCTCTCAAGTTCAAGGATACACCACAAAGAAACACAAAACTTCACAGCTAACATTAATCAGCGCCATTTTTCCTCCACGTCAGCAAAGCAGAAAGGAAGACAAACCAACTTAAACGAAGCAAAATCCTTTTTTTTCCCTGTAATATAAACAAGCTATTAATTTGCTCTCAAGAGAAAAAAAAATAAAGAAAAAATTAGCTCAGTAAAATCCTCTTACTGCCAAACAATCCAATAAAAAGTCAGTTTCTCTTCTCTTCAATTAAATTCTTCTTGGCTGAACTTCCGGAAGGCTCAAAAAAAAAAAAATTCAGTCCTTAATATTCACTCCTTAGCCTCAGCAATAGAAAAAATTTTTTTAACACAGAACAAGATAGTTAATTTTGGAAAAACAAAACACAGCAATTTATTCCAACTTATCTTGTCTGCCGGCTCGGTCAACCCACG